>NC_080038.1:142725526-143041645 GCF_030020395.1 Manis pentadactyla
TGAAGCATAACAAACAAGTTCTTACATAGTGAATAAGTTCTTACATAGTGAACAGTGCAAGGGCAGTCATATCACAGAAATTTTCGGTTTTGATCACGCATCATGAACTATAAACAATCAAGTCAGATATGATTACTCGTTTGATTTTTATACTTGATTTATATGTGAATCCCACATTTCTCCCTTATTTTGTTATTATTTTTTTAATAAAATGCTGAAGTGGTAGGTAGATGCAAGATAAAGGTAGAAAACATAATTTAGTGCTGTAAGAGGGCAAATGTAGATGATCAGGTCTGTGCCTATAGACTAAGTATTAATCCAAGCTAGACAAGGGCAACAAAACATCCACGGATGCAGAAGATTTCTCTCAAAACAGGGTTGATGAGGTTCTAAGCCTCTCCTCTGTTGATCCCCAATTTCTCTCCTGATGGCCCCTCTGTGACTGTGCCTGTCTTAGGCTGTTCCTCCCTTGAGGAATCTTACCCGTCTCTGGCTAACCAGCCATCTCCAGGGGCCATACAGAAAAATGTAAAGTTGGTAAGTGAGAGAGAAGCAATATTGTTTGAAAAGGTTAGCTTTTTACTTCTTTGCAGATTTATGCCCTGTGGCTTCTATGCCCAGCATTTGTCTTGAGGTATCTTTACCACTTGGAAGAATTATGATACTCGGTAATTTTCGATATGAGACACGAATTCTACTAAAGGGTTGTAATTAGGAAGGAAGAAGAAAAGCTATAGAAGTAGCATATGGAAGAAAACATGGGAAGATTGATTGTTTCTTTGACATATCTTCTTGTAGAGAATCATAAGCATGTATAGTTTTTAAACTACTAATTAAATTGCACACACACATTAACATAATAGGAAAACAACTACATAACAAAAGCAGACCTACAATTACCAGCCATATCCAGTGAAACCAAGAAAACCAGTTAGGTACCCTAGGCATTTGTGAAAACTTATCAATGATATGATGGATATTGTCTAACTGAATTTGAATAGTTTGAGAAAAATCAGACAAATTAAGACAACACATTCCTGGGAACTCTTCACATCCAGTATGTTCTTTTAACAGTAGATAGTCTATAGTTGCACGATTTTGGAGCACTGCAACTTGCACTTCTCCAAATTCTTGGTTGAGTTCCGACAGTATAGATCCAGTCAAATTTGTTGTTTTACTGTATGCACAGGCCAGCTTAGATATCTCCTTCTTCATTCCAATGGCAAGTCCAGGAACCGGTGGGATGAATGCTGCTACAACTGCAGCAGCGCCAGGATCTTTGTTGAAGCTTTTTGATGATCATCTTCTGGAATGACTCTTCCAGAAGATGTTGATGTTGGAAGTTCTTCTTCATATCGTATCTTAATTCGTTTTCTGTGTAGCCAAATTAGGCTTTGATCCTCCGTATAGACACAAACAAACCCTTTGCCCACACTTTGATATGACCTTTATACCATTGTGAAGAACCTATTGGAGATCACCACACAGGAACTGCCTTTTTTTTTTTAAGAGAAAGGAATATTATCAGAAAAATGTACTTCCTTAGCTGATCATCTGACACCCTTTAAAAGATCAAAATTAAGGATATGTAAAGCATGCATTACTCGTTGATTTGCAGTTAGTTTTATCCATTCAGGGAGTAATCCCCCTTTTCTTTCTCTTTTTTTTGTTTTTATTAATCTACAATTATATGAAGAATATTATGTTTACTAGGCTCTCCCCTATACCAAGTCCCCCCCACAAACCCCATTACAGTCACTGTCCATCAGCATAGCAAAATGTTGTAGAATCACTACTTGTCTTCTCTGTGTTGCACAGCCCTCCCCTTTCTCCCACCCCCAACATTATGCATGCTAATCATAATACCCCCTTTCTTCTTCCCCCCCTTATCCCTCCCTACCCATCCACTCTCCCCAGTCCCTTTCCCTTTGGTACCTGTTAGTCCATTCTTGGGTTCTGTGATTCTGCTGCTGTTTTGTTCCTTCAGTTTTTCCTTTGTTCTTATACTCCACAGATGAGTGAAATCATTTGGTATTTCTCTTTCTCCGCTTTGCTTATTTCACTGAACATAATACCCTCTAGCTCCATCCATGTTGTTGCAAATGGTAGGATTTGTTTTCTTCTTATGGCTGAATAATATTCCACTGTGTATATGTGCCACATCTTCTTTATCCATTCATCTACTGATGGACACTTAGGTTGCTTCCATTTCTTGGCTATTGTAAATAGTGCAGCGATAAACATAGGGGTGCATCTGTCTTTTTCAAACTGGAGTGCTGCATTCTTAGGGTAAATTCCTAGGAGTGGAATTCCTGGGTCAAATGGTAAGTCTATTTTGAGCATTTTGAGGAACCTCCATACTGCTTTCCACAATGGTTGAACTAATTTATATTCCCACCAGCAGTGTAGGAGGGTTCCCCTTTCTCCACAGCCTCGCCAACATTTGTTGTTGTTTGTCTTTTGGATGGCGGCCATCCTTACTGGTGTGAGGTGATACCTCATTGTAGTTTTAATTTGCATTTCTCTGATAATTAGCGATGTGGAGCATCTTTTCATGTGTCTGTTGGTCATCTGAATTTCTTCTTTGGAGAACTGTCTGTTCAGTTCCTCTGACCATTTTTTAATTGGATTATTTGATTTTTGTTTGCTGAGGTGTGTGAGCTCTTTATATATTTTGGATGTCAAGCCTTTATCGGATCTGTCATTTACAGATATATTCTCCCATACTGTAGGGTACCTTTTTGTTCTATTGATGGTGTCTTTTGCTGTACAGAAGCTTTTCAGCTTAATATAGTCCCACTTGTTTATTTTTGCTTTTGTTTTCCTTGCCCGGGGAGATATGTTCAAGAAGAGGTCACTCATGTTTATGTGTAAGAGATTTTTGCCTATGTTTTTTTCTAAGAGTTTTATGGTTTCATGACTTACATTTCAGGTCTTTGATCCATTTCAAATTTACTTTTGTGTATGGGGTTAGACAGTGGTCCAGTTTCATTCTCTAACATGTAGCTGTCCAGTTTTGCCAGCACCATCTGTTGAAGAGACTGTCATTTCCCATTTCCCCATTGTATGTCCATGGCTCCTTTATGAAATATTAATTGACCATATATGTTTGGGTTAATGTCTGGAGTCTCTAATCTGTTCCACTGGTCTGTGGCTCTGTTCTTGTGCCAGTACCAAATTGTCTTGATTACTATGGCTTTGTAGTAGAGCTTGAAGTTGGGGAGTGAGATCCCCCCCACTTTATTCTTCTTTCTCAGGGTTGCTTTGGCTATTTGGCGTCTTTGGTGTTTCCGTATGAATTTTTGAACTATTTGTTCCAGTTCGTTGAAGAATGTTGCTTGTAATTTGATAGGGATTGCATCAAATCTGTATATTGCTTTGGGCAGGATGGCCATTTTGACGATATTAATTCTTCCTAGCCAAGAGCATGGGATAAGTTTCCATTTGTTAGTGTCTGCTTTAATTTCTCTTAAAAGTGTCTTGCAGTTTTCAGGGTATAGGTCTTTCACTTCCTTGGTTCAGTTTATTCCTAGCTATTTTATTCTTTTTGATGCAATTTTTGAACAGAGTTGTTTTCCTGATTTCTCTTTGTATTGGTTCATTGTTAGTGTATAGGAAAGCCACAGATTTCTGTGTGTTAATTTTGTAGCCTGCAACTTTGCTGTATTCCAACATCAGTTCTAGTCGTTTTGGAGTGGAGTCTTTAGGGTTTTTTATGTACAATATCATGTCATCTGCAAATAGTGGCACTTTAACTTCTTCTTTACCAATCTGGATTCCTTGTATTTCTTTGTTTTGTCTGATTGCCGTGGCTAGGACCTCCAGCACTATGTTGAGTAACAGTGGGGAGAGTGGGCATCGCCGTCTTGTTCCCGATCTCAGAGGAAAAGCTTTCAGCTTCTCGCTGTTCAGTATGATGTTGGCTGTGGGTTTATCATATATGGCCTTTATTATGTTGAGGTATTTGCCCTCTATACCCATTTTGCTGATAGTTTTTATCATGAATGGATGTTGAATTTTGTCGAATGCTTTTTCAGCATCTATGGAGATGATCATGTGGTTTTTGTCCTTCTTTTTGGTGATGTGGTGGATGATGTTGATGGATTTTCGAATGTTGTACCATCCTTGCATCCCTGGGATGAATTCCAATTGGTCATGGTGTATGATCCTTTTGATATATTTTTGAATTCGGTTTGCTAACATTTTATTGAGTATTTTTGCATCTACATTCATCAGGGATATTGGTCTGTAATTTTCTTTTTTGGTGGGGTCTTTGCCTGGTTTTGGTATTCGGGTGATGTTGGCTTCATAAAATGAGTTTGGGAGTATTCCCTCCTCTTCTATTTTTTGGAAAACTTTAAGGGGAATAGGTATTATTTCTTCTCTGTATGTCTGATATAATTCCGAGGTAAATCCGTCTGGCCCAGGGGTTTTGTTCTTGGGTAGTTTTTTTATTTCTTTGCTTGTAATTGGTTTGTTTAACTTTTGTGTTTCTTCCTTGGTCAGCCTTGGAAGGTTGTAGTTTTCTAGGAAGTTGTCCATTTCTTCTAGGTTTTCCAGCTTGTTGGCGTATAGGTTTTCATAGTAGTCTCTAATAATTCTTTGTATTTCTGCAGGGTCTGTCGTGATTTTTCCTTTCTCGTTTCTGATACTGTTGATTTGTGTTGACTGTCTCTTCCTCTTAATAAGTCTGGCTAGAGGCTTATCTATTTTGTTTATTGTCTCGAAGAACCAGCTCTTGGTTTCATTGATTTTTGCTATTGTTTTATTCTTCTCAATTTTGTTTATTTCTCCTCTGATCTTTATTATGTCCCTCCTTCTGCTGACTTTAGGCCTCATTTGTTCTTCTTTTTCCAGTTTTGATAATTGTGACGTTAGACTATTCATTTGGGATTGTTCTTCCTTCTTTAAGTGTGCCTGGATCGCTATATACTTTCCTCTTAAGACTGCTTTCGCTGCATTCCACAGAAGTTGGGACTTTGTGTTGTTGTTGTCATTTGTTTCCATATATTCCTTGATCTCTATTTTAATTTGTTTGTTGATCCATTGATTATTTAGGAGCATGTTGTTAAGCCTCCACATGTTTGTGAGCCTTTTTGTTTTCTTTGTCGAATTTATTTCTAGTTTTATACCTTTGTGGTCTGAAAAGTTGGTTGGTAGAATTTTGTTCAATCTTTTGGAATTTACTGAGGCTATTTTTGTGAGCTAGTATGTGGTCTATTCTGGATAATGTTCCATGTGCTCTTGAGAAGAATGTATATCCTGTTTCATGTGTATATAGAGTTCTATAGATGTCTATTAGGTCCATCTGTTCTAGTGTATTGTTCAGTGCCTCCATGTCCTTACTTATTTTCTGCCCAGTGGATCCATCCTTTTGGGTGAGTGGCGTGTTGAAGTCTCCTAAAATGAGTGCATTGCATTCTATTTCCCCCTTTAGTTCTGTTAGTATTTGTTTCACATATGCTGGTGCTCCTGTGTTGGGTGCATATATATTCATTTTGGTTATGTCCTCTTGTTGGACTGAGCCCTTTATCATTATGTAATGTCCTTCTTTATCTCTTGTTACTTTCTTTGTTTTGAAGTCTATTTTGTCTGATACTAGTAATGCAACCCCTGCTTTCTTCTCTCTGTTGTTTGCCTGAAATATGTTTTTCCATCCCTTGACTTTTAGTCTGTGCATGTCTTTGGGTTTGAGGTGAGTTTCTTGTAAGCAGCGTATGGATGGCTCTTGCTCTTTTATCCATTCTGTTACTCTGTGTCTTTTGATTGGTGCATTCAGTCCATTTACATTTTGGGTGACTATTGAAAGATATGTACTTATTGCCATTGCAGGCTTAGATTCGTGGTTACCAAAGGTTCAAGGTTAGCTTCTTTAGTATCTTACTGCCTAACTTAGCTCGCTTATTGAGCTGTTATATACACTGTCTGGAGAGTCTTTTCTTCTCTCCCTTCTTTTTCCTCCTCCTCCATTCTTTATATGTTGGTTGTTTTATTGTGTGTTCTTTCGTGTTTTCGTTAACTGCTTTTAGTGGGTAGTGATTTGATATTTTGCCTTTAGTTAGTATTTGGTTGGTCTGCTTTCTTTGCTGTGATTTTGTTTTCTCTGGTGACATCTGTTTAGTCTTAGGAGTGCTCCCATCTAGAACAGTCCCTCTAAAATACCCTGTAGAGGTGGTTTGTGGGAAGCAAATTCTCTCAACTTTTGCTTGTCTGGGAATTGTTTAATCCCTCCTTCATAGTTAAATGATAATCGTGCTGTATACAGTATCCTTGGTTCAAGGCCCTTCTGTTTCCTTGCATTAAATATATCATGCCATTCTCTTCTGGCCTGTAAGGTTTCTGTTGAGAAGTCTGATGATAGCCTGATGGGTTTTCCTTTATAGGTGACCTTTTTCTCTCTAGCTGCCTTTAAAACTCTTTCCTTGTCCTTAATCTTTGCCATTTTAATTATTATGTTTCTTGGTGTCGTCCTCCTTCGGTCCTTTCTGTTGGGAGTTCTGTGTATTTCCGTGGTCTGTTCGATTATTTCCTCCCCCATTTTGGGGAATTTCTCAGCAATTATTTCTTCAAAGACACTTTCTATCCCTTTTTCTCTCTCTTCTTCTTCTGGTACCCCTATAGTACGGATATTGTTCCTTTTGGATTGGTCACACAGTTCTCTTAATATTGTTTCATTCCTGGAGATCCTTTTATCTCTCTCTGTGTCAGCTTCTATGCATTCCTGTTCTCTGGTTTCTATTCCATCAATGCCCTCTTGCATCTTATCCATTCTGCTTATAAATCCTTCAAGAGTTTGTTTCACTTCTGTAATCTTCTTCCTGGAGTCTGTAATCTCCCTCCGGACGCCTGTAAACTCCCTCCGGACTTCATCCCTTAGCTCTTGTATATTTCTCTGCATCTCCATCAGCATGTTTATGATTTTTATTTTGAATTCTTTTTCAGGAAGACTGGTTAGGTCTGACTCCTTCTCAGGGGTTTATATCATATACTTTTATTTATGGAGATAATTTTTTCTTTTTAATGTTAATGTTAAATACCTTTTTAAAATATGTTCTGATGTTATAATATTTTGCATACTGGCATAAATCCAACTTGGTCATAATGTTTCATGTATTCAGTTGTACTGTTGGGTTTTGTTTGCTAATATTTGTTTTTGAGATTTTACATCCACTTGTACGGAAGAGAGGTTTTTGTCTGTCCTTGTCACATGAAGGTTATGTTGGCCTTGTGGAATGAGCGGGGTATAATTCCACTGCCAATTTCCTGGAAGATTTGTATGACGCTGGAATGGTTAGTTCTTTGACTGTTTGGTAGAACTCACTTGCAAAACTGTATCTAGGCATGATGCAGAGATTTAAGTACTGATTCAATTTCTGAGGACAATTTGGTTTGGTTTGTGTTTATTGCTTCTTGAATCAATTTTCAGTTAATTTTCTTGGAACATTTCCTCTAATTTTGAGGTTTAATTTTCGTAGATTACATTTGTTCATGGTAATTTTGTTTTTACTGTAGTACTAAGCACATAACGTGAGATCTATCCTCTTAACGTTAAGTGTACAGTACAGTTTTATTGTTAACCACAAACAGCGCATTGTTGTGCAGCAGAGTTGTAGAACTTTTTTGTCTTATATAACTGATGCTTTATACCCATTTAACAGCAGCTCCCATAGTTTTAGAGGTCATTTCCTTTTCCTTTTTTTCATTCCTAATAGTGTTCATTTGTGTCTTTTCTGTTCTTTTTTTCCCCCTCCCTTGATCACTCTCTTCGTGATTTGTCACTCCAGCAAGTCTTTATTGTTCTCTTCAAAGAACTAGATTTTGCCTTTGTTGAGCCACTTCATTTTGTTTCCCATTTGATCAATTTTTGCTCTTTTCTTTTTTCCTTCCTTTTGTGTGATTTATTTTGTTCTTTTTCTAACATTCTTACTAGTTGGGATGACTGTTTAGCTCATTAATTTTGAGTTTTTATTTTCCAGTATAAAAATCTTAGTGCTGGTAAGTAACATTGTTGTCAGACAATTCTGAGTATTTTTCAAGTTCCATTGTAATTTTTTTCTTTGATCCATGGTTTATAAGAAATATTGTAAATATGCATTTCCAAATGTAAGAGGATTTTTAAATAAGAATTTTTGTATTTAATGACTTCTAATTCACTGAATTATTTTGATTAGAGAATTTTGTGGTTTTGATAATTGATTTTTGAAATTTGTATTTGCATTGTGGTCTTTCGTGTAGTTTTTATAAACATTCTGTCTGTTGTTGAAGAATGTCAGTTCTTTAATGTTGGATGCTATATAGTTTTGTGAAAATCCACAGTAATTTAAGGATACTGCAGTTGACTTATTCTCCTTTGATCATTTTTTTTGCTATTAGAACTAGTGCTTATAACAACCTCTTTATGTGTATCTTTGTTACTGTCTCAGTATATCCAGAGGAGAAATTCATTTGAGTATACTTAAAAAAATATGTATTCTTCTAAATTGTGTTCAAGATCCAGCTTTTATTTCTTCTTTTAAAATAATTGGAAGTTGGTACCTTTTTATGCCTTTACCTACTCCTCCCTTCTCTCTGCCTTCACCCTTCAGGCAACCAACAGTTTGTTCTCTGTATTTATTATTAGTCTGTTTCTATTGTTTGTTCACTTGTTTTCTTAGATTCCACATGTAAATGAAATCATATGGTATTTGTCTTTCTTTGTCTTATTTCACTTAGCATAACACCCTCTAAATCCATCCACTGCAATAGCAAATAGCAAGATTTCATTCTTTTTTATGACTAATATTCCTTTGTGTATATATGCCATATCTTTATCCATTCATCTACTGTTGGACACTTAGGTTGCTTCAGTATCTTGGCTATTGTCAATAAGCTACAGTAAGCATAGTGATACATATATCTTTCTGAATCAGTGTTTCCAGTTTCTTTAGGTAAATACCCAGAAGTAGAATTACTGGATCATATGGTAGTTCATTTTTCATTTTTGGGAACCCTCCATACTGTTCTCCATAGTGGCCGCACCAATTTGCATTCCCACCAACAGTACACAGGGCTCCCTTTTCTCCACATCATCGCCAACACTTGTTATTGTTGTCTTTTGAATACTAGCCATGTGACTGATGTGAAGTGTTACCTCATTGTGGCTTTGATTTGCGTTTTTCTGATGATTAGTGATGTTGAGCAACTTTTCATGTGTCTGTTGGCCATCTCTGTGTCTTCTTTGGGAAAATGTCTATTCAGGTTCCCTGCCCATTTTTTAATCATATTTTTTTGTGTTTATATATTTTGGATATTAGCCCTTCATTGAATGTATCATTCACATGTATCTTCTCCCATTCAGTAGGTTGCCTTTTCATTTTGTTAATGGTTTCTTTTGCAAAAACTTTTTAGTTAGTTGTAGTCCCACTTGATTATTTTTGCTTTTGTTTTCCCTTCCCTGGGGAGACAAACCTCCCCCACCACAGTTCCCTGTGTAGGCTTTTTTTTAGGAGTTTTATATTTTCAGGTCTTATATCTACGTCTTTAATCCATTTTGAGTTTATTTGTGTGTATGGTGTAAGAAAGTGCTGTTCTTTTTTCTTTTGCATGTAGTTAACTGTCCAGTTTGATGATACTGTCTGACATGGAAAAGTATATATATATATCTTGCCTCCTTTGTTATAGATTAATTGACTATGTAAGTTTGGATTTATTTCTGGGCTCTCTACTCTGTTCCGTTGATCTGTGTGTCCTTTTTTTTTGTGCTGAGATTGATCCAGTTTATAGCTTCAAGGTAGTGTATGATTTATTTGTGCTTGTTGTCCTATATCCTCACTATTCTTGGTATTAGCAAATTGAAAACTGCTTTCCTAACAATCCAAGGTTCAAAAAAGCCATCTCCTTCTTTTGATTTCCAGTTTCTTTACCTATGAGTGACATTTAGTCATTTATTTTTCTTTTGGCGAAATACCTATTCTTACAGCCCATTTTTCTACTAGAACTATTTGTTTTTCTTATTGTTGTGTAGCATTTCTCATTTGCCATGTGGGTGGCACATTGAAAAGGTTTAAAGTTCGCATACCATCAAGATACTGTTATTTTGATCTGCTTCAAAATGTTATTTGCTATGTTTAGAAATGGATGATGGACCTTCTCAAAGAGATCATTTCATGAGAAGGGGATTTGCCTCTTTGAGGAGTTTGGGAAACAGAGGTAAGTATCTTTGTCTTCTCAACTGTTGAATAGTGGAATGACTAGAGGCTTTTATGGCTCTTTACTGCAAAGCTGCATCTCATACAACTCAAAGCATTGTAGACTTTGGGATGAGTTCATCATTTTTTTGAATGGTGGTATTCTTTTTGCTTTTTTACTCTAGTAAAGAATAGGATAGTAGGAAATAGTTAAATTGATTAGATTGGTCGGTTAAAGATAGTTGCTTCACAGAGCTGCTGCTTAATGTGTTTTTGATTATTGATTTCCAACAATTGTGATGGGAAGAATGTAAAAGCCTCAGAAATTAGGGTGAGAAGGACCTCTTTTTTGTTTTGTATTTTTGAAGAAAAGGCAGAACAGGAAGCTTTTTTCTTAGCTCATTAGTATTAAAAGGTTATTTTCCTAGGCCTGGAATTTTTTACTTTTAGAAGAACCCAGCCCTTGATTTGACTGGATAATGGCATAGCAAAATACTTTCTACAGTGCATTTTTAGATTTGATACTAAAAGGCTGAAAATATTCTGCACTATGTTTTATTATAATGCAATCAAATGTTATATAGAACCTCAAATTAAATTTGAAAATACATATGACCATTTGTTTCTTTTATGGGATGTCATAAGCTAGGGCCAGCTGGTAGTTTTAAGCATATATAGCAGTTATTCTTGAATTTATTAGATGTTATTCTTGGAAGAATTTTATTTCTAGATATTTTTATTCATTAGAAACTAAAGGTGTTGATATGTGGTATTTCATTTGATATTTGGAAAACTTAATTTCTTGTTTAGAGACAGTTGATACAAATGTGAATTTTGTATTTTGACACATTCCTGCTTTTTTCAGTGTGCATATGCATTTTGTTTTTTAAGCCTGCATATTAATAACTAAGAAGCATTAATGATCTGGATCATGTAATTGTGCTAAGAGCTTCAAGTGTGGGTTTGTTTGCTACTACTAACATTAGAAATAATAAATGTCTTAACATTATACTTAAAGGAATGTTTAATATTTAGATATATTCCTGTTTTAGAATAGGTTAAGTGATTTTTCTTATGTGATACGTTTTGTTACAGACTTGTAATAAACATTGTTGAATTACAGTGAAAATTATTTCTTTTTGTAATAGCAAAAAGAAAATGTAATTTTTAAATGAGAAAACCATCACCGAAACAGATTTTACTGCAAATTGTTAATTTCATATGTTATAGGTGAAATACATATTAAACTTCTGATCAAAACTCTGTTGTAAGTTAACACTTGAGAAAGTTATCTTTATATTGCATATAATCCTGGAAATTCACAGACCCATGAGTGTAACTTCTTTCCATTATGATTCATCCAGCATTTTAGTTTCAATCTCTATGATATTTTTTCTTAAAACTTGCATAGCTGGTGATGCCTTTTTGAAATTGATTCTTAATTGCTTGTAACATAATCTTGATTAGCAATTCATGTTCTGTGAAGTATGGCCTAAATAGCCTTCGCTTCTTGAATCGCACACAACTAAGAAGCTGATGAAAATACTGAGAGTTGTTCATACACAATTTTGCATGTGACTTTAAAGTGTCACAGAGTCCTTAACTCCCCTGTATTAGGATATTACAGAGATAATAAGGCAGTTTATGAGGATCACAAGAGTCTCATAAATTTGCTTTACTTTTTTGTAAAGGACGGTGTTAAAGTGGCAGTTTATGCCATTTTGGATGTCCGTTCTAATTTTTTGTTTTAAATAACCATGGCCCTTGCCATAGCTACTATGCCCTCAAATTCTTAAACTAATGGTAGAGAAACACACGGAAAGAAATACTACCTAAAAGATAGTGTGCTGTGGGATTGTGAGGAATAATTGATGAGGACTGGAGGACTGAAGGAAGACGTCAGACAAGAGGTGGCCTTGGAACCCGGCTTTTTGAAGAGTGAAAAGAATTTTGATGGGAAAAATAGGAAAGTAGGGAATGCCATTCTGAAGGAACAGCTGGTAGGAAGGTACAAAATGTTACAAGTTCACAATGTGGAGTATGGGAAGTTATTTGTGGTGAATTAAGATACTGGGTGTTCAGAGTTGTGTATTTGGAGATAAAGCTCAGAAGGATAATTTGGGGAAATACCATGGAGCGGTGGGGCGGTGACTAGGGGAGCGGCATTCGTTTTTTTTCTTAATTATGTAATTCCTTCTGAATTTTAGTTTTAAAAGTGGAAAGGTGGAGAGCGACGTAAGTACTAGAAAGATGAATAAAAATAAGTAGAATAATTAAAAAACAGGACAAAAGTATAAAGTTTTCAACAATGACTTTCACACAGGGGCATAGTGTAAATAACTGGCTCTATCAGGGTGAGGTTTTAATTTACAGAAAACCACAGAGTTGAATTTCCTGATTACAGGTTGCTAGTAAAATAACAACTAATAGGAAGCTATGTAGTCCACCAGTAGGATATTTATGCTTTTACTTTGGTATCAGAATTTAAATGAGAGGTTTATTTTTTTTTAAGAAATTGCAGGTATATCTTTATATAAATTCCTATACTACTCTGTCCCCATCCTTGGAATTCCGCTTACCCCAAAGATTCATTTAATTTCTAGTTTTTTATGACAGATTAAATTTTGTGTTTTAAATAGTTTTTACTCTAGCTGAACTTTTTCAGATGCTGGCACGTTTAATAAGAGAGAGAATACATCCACAGTGGGTGGTTTTGGAGTTGGAAAGAGTTTTGGAAACAGAGGTAACCTGCTTGTGATATCTTACAATCAAAACTTGAGCGACCCCATGTTTCCTGAGTTTATATTTCCCTTTAAATATACATAGAAAGTATGTGCCTTTTCCAAGAATTTATGGGGATCACAAGGGAATGCTTCCACTTTCCTAGTCAGTCAAGTGCAGCCATTTATGCTGCTTTGGGTGTGTCTGCTATTCCATTTAGTTTTTTCTCTTCTTTTAAATAGCCACATTATTTGCTGAAACACCTCTTCAAATTGATTTATGCCACAGGTGAACCCCAGTTTTCTTCTGTACTCAAGATCCTCTCTTCCCTCCCCAACAGGAGATCCATCTTATATTTCCGAAGATGAATTTGAGTCTCCTTCTTAGTTGCACAAAGAACAAGTAGAGTCTTTGAAATTACGTTTTTTCCCTTAAAAATTAACTGTAGATCAGAACTTAGGCAGAGACCAACAGTGTGTATGTAAGTGGAAGACTTTCCTAAGCATTTTGGCAAACTGTCACTTGGCTACTTTGGGGAGGGTAGAATGGACAGAAAGGGGCAATTGTAGAGGACAGAATGTAATCCTTTTCTGAACCATCTTCAAAGATTGCAGATATTTAAATGAAGTAACTCAAAACTTAGTTTTTGTGATAATACGCTTTCTGTACAAATTATCTTTATTTTGAAATTATATATTGGCTCAAGGAAAAGCTTTTTTGTCATCCAATCATATATTGAGGTAATAATATACTTATTTTTATATCCTAATTGTGTTCTAAGTTTCTATGGAGTTTTATGTTAGAAGGGATGTTAGATTTTTTTGAACCTGAAATGTTAAGTGACTTTATGTATACATTTTACATACAAATTTAACAGCTGTCAAACTGTAATTCATTAGTCTCTGTATTATATAAGGGATAATTTAATATCTTTAATATTTTATAATTTAGGTTAAGTAATGATTGACAGGCATCCTATATTAACAATTAATTTTAAGATATATTACTCCCTGGTTGCCTTTTTAATAAAGATCATTTTATTGAGTAAGATTCAGCATTTACAAATATTATGAAATATTACTGATAGATGCTTTTAAACTTAATTTTAGGGGTATGTCTATATGCTAGAGAGATGAATAAATCTATACATAGGTTTTTATTAAATTAGAAATTTGAAAGCACAGCTTGACAGAAGATTTTTAAAATATTTTGTAAACAAAAAAGTTGCAAGAATTTCCTTATTTCTGAGAAGAGAAAATTTATTAAATATTGGATTATAATTTAATGACGAGATAATTAGTTTATAAAATTTTTTAATTATCTGATATTTTGAATAGAAAGTACATACTGGTTATACTGACATTGACATATTCCTCTGTTTTGCCCCCACACATACCGAAGAATATATATGACATTTGAGGTCATATAACGTTGGCTGACATTTTAACCTTAACACAAGGCAGAAATTGTAATACAACCTCTATACGTTCTCATTCAGTACTGATACAACTTGTATGTGGTTTATGTTATTTCAAGGGGATAACTGGTAGTCCCTATAAGTTTTTGTTTTTTAAACTACACAGGTATAGGAAATAGTTGTTTTCAGAAATTTTCAAGTCTGAGTTTATATTTTGTATAGGCTTCTCCAATAACGAATTTGAAGAAGCTGATCGTTCTGCTTTCTGGAGAGGTAAGTTCAGTGTTTTTTGTAATGACTTTTAAAATTTAATGTCCAGAGAACCCTAAAGAAAAACTGAGGTTATCTCCGTCCATTCCAATTCCTTTTTTTCCTTTACACTCTCATGAAGGTTTCACATGAGAAAAGAATGTGGTTACTGCATTTACCCATGTTACCAAGTCCCCACCCAGACCCCAGTGCAGTCACTGTCCATCAGTGTAGTGAGATGCCACAGATCCACTATGTTCCTTCTCTGTGCTTTGTAGCTCTTTTTTAACTAAAAATTTTTTCCATGGAAATAGATTTTCTTATTACAGAAATACATACCAGGCCAATGAATGTATGTATACTAAGCGAATAATCTAAACATCAAACCCGTAGGCAACAGAATACCTTTAAATGTAGAGGTAAAAAGAAATAAAATGATTTGAAAACCTACCCTCCAGATTTAGTCACTGAGAGTCTATTGACTCTGTACAACGATCCCTGAAACCATCTCTTTTCCCAAATGTAGCTTTGCTGAAATCTTCTAGAAAGCTTAAAGTGATTACTGAAAGTTATATTAATAACAATTTTTAAATTTTGTAAAAGTATTCATTTCTTGCAATTACTCTATACTTCTAAAATCAATATCTCTCGTGGTGGGTTCTAGGAATTTATTTTTAACCAACTTTCCAGATAATTCTTAAGCAGTCTTCAGTGTAGTGATTCTTACACCATTAGTTAGAAAACCTGGTAATGTTACCTGATAATGTCATTAAAAACAGAAAAGCCAGGATGTCCCCAAATTCTTCCATTAGGATGAATGGGGAAAAGTTTGCATAGTTTAAAAAACTACTAATGCTTCAGGTTTATGAAGAAAGGCAAATTTTAGAAATAATGGCATTATAAAATCATGTGGTTTGTGGACCGTATTTAAGAACCATTTGACTACTTAGTAGTATAGATACTTCTGAAACTATTTTTAGTGAAACTGAAATTTATGAAATTATTAATTTTTGTTGGAGTTTAGATTTGGCAAATAGTGGGTTCCCAGTTCAACACTTAACATTTAGATATATTAGTTAATTTGAATAGGGTGTTGATTGGATAATGTCTATATTTCTGCTGCTAAATTATTTCAAGAATTTAAAAATTCATATTTTAACTTAGGAAAATATTAATTTTTCTTACCAGTCCATCTTGTGAAAGTGCTATTCTTTAGATATTACATTTTTAAAGTTAATTATTTAGGTAATATTCACATGTTAAGTTTTTATTCGAGTCTAATGATGGCAGTGAAGATAATCAAACACAGAACAGAGGGTTTTCCAGGAGAGGAGAGGCAGTAAGGGCCATGTTTTTAAACAATTTGTACTTAAAACAGAGATACTAAAACTGACAACTGATTTTGGAAGGTGAAAGAAAAATTGTGGTGGTGAAAACGTTTGAGGAAAAATATTTGGCTTATGTTTCATGCCGTTAATACGTGAGTGAAGTTCAGTTGGTATCCCTTCTTCCACTCTCTAACGTCACTGGATTTTTTTTTCTAAAATCTCCAGTCTGTGCTATGTAGTACAGAAGAGAACTGTGTGAATCTTGGTGTCAGTCACCAAACACATGAACTGGGATGTTTTTGTCTCTCTGACTAGGGTCATAGGCAGTGTCGGGGAGGGAAGAAATTGCTTGTTGTTTTCTGTTCAAGTCTAGCAGTAGTCTACCATACTCTGCTAATCCTGTCTCTAATGAAGGTGAGGTGAGATGGTACAAAAATTATCATGCCTAATTATTGATAATCTATGGGCCACTGTGGAAAATAATAAAACCCACAAAAATCATACTGAACTTAAAAAATTGCTACAGATGTACAAATCTGCTTACGATAAGAGAGTTTATTGTTTGGAACTGTATGGTAATGAGATACATCAGTGTTTCTGCTGCACGTTGGGGATATACTTTTCCTTTGCTCATTAGCTGGTTAGCTCATTGAATAGCAGGTCCCCCATCCCTCCGGTGAAGCTGGGACTTGCTGTGAATTTCAGTGTAGCCTTCTTAGGGCTGTAAGGTGACGAGGACTTTGGTGGTGAAAGAGGAATGGCCTTCATCTCATAAACCGAGCCTTTATATGATAATGTCAGGGAGCCATGTAATGATGGGGAGGAACTTAGCTGAGGAAAAGCAGATTCCTCTGTTAACATTGCATGTTCCCCCCTTAACAAGCAATTTTTGGCACTTAGTGTTCCTCAGACATTGCTCTTATTTTGAAAGTTTTGGTTTCCTGCAGAACAACAAATACCTTCCTTGCTGTTATATTTTTAAACTAAATTTAATTCAAATTTGAGGTAGTCAAAAGCCAGTTGCAGCTCTGTGTGCTTGATCCTGGCTTATTGAGTAAGGTAGGATGACTAGCAGAGAAACAGTCATTTTTAGGGTATCCCTGATTGCTGTTCTCTGCATTGTATACATTTGCACAGAGTGGTCACTCAGTAAATATGTGTATCATATATATCTAAGTTTGCATTGAAGTCTGACATGATATAGTACTGGAAAGGAACATATATCAAATCTATAGCTATGGCTTTTCACTTACTGAACTTGTGTTCAGTAGGTTGACAAGCTTCCAGATCAAGAAATAGAAATTACTAGCACCTGAGAAGTCCCTTTCATGTTATTTTCACTAACTTGTCCCCACCTCCATGGTTAACCTCTATTCTGACTTCTAGAAGCATAGATTAATTTCATCTATTTTTGTATGTTATATAACTAGAATCATATAATACATACTCATGTCTGGCTTTTGCTTAATGTATTTGTGAGATTTGTTGATTTTTGGTTGCAGTTGGAGATCATCATTATTGTCATATAGTGTTCTTTTATTCTGTTCTAATGATGGTTATTTGGTTTCTTTCAGTTATGGGCTATTTAAGAATTGCTGGTCCGGATATTCTAGTACATTACCTTGCTGACACTGGTATGTATTCAGATGTAGAATTGTGTAGTCATAGTTTTGTATATTTTTGGCATTAATAGCTGTTGTAAAATATTTTCAAAGTAGATATACTAAGGTACACTCCCACATTTGCACCAATACTTGGCATTTTCTTTTTCTTCAGTTTTAAGTTGCTGAGTATGTGATAGTGTATCCCATTACGGTTTCAATTTGCACTTCCTTGATGGACTAATGAAATGCGCAGTGTTTCATATATTTATTGGCCATCTGGACATCATCTTTTTTGTAGTGCCTAGTCAAATCTTTTGTCCACTCTTCTGTTGGATGTCTGTAGAGAAAATGGAAGTTCCATGGCCAAGATTCTCACCCTGGTCTACGTGCCCACTGTGCATGTAATGCTCTCAGGTGCAATCTTGCACACGTGTGGGCAATAAGTTAGTACTGACTCTATATAAAGAGCTCCACCTAGTGCTCTGGGGCTGCAAGGTGGTGGCGAGGCGCAGAGGCAGAGAGCAGCCTGCTGCCTGCAGACTTGTCCTGAGGCAGATGGGATTCTAGCGCTTGACCTGCCACCATGAGAATAAAGCTGGGTATGAACCTTTTTACCCCAAGAACTTTCCATTGTCATTTCTGGGTCTTACTGAATCCAGAGTGAACTTGCCCAGGGCTGAAACCCTAAGGTGAGATAATGTCTATTTTTACCTTTCATTTATAAATAATTTTAAACTTACAGAAAAGTGGAAAGAATAGTACAGACAGTTCCTGTGTGACATTTGTATTGGAAGTCTTTTAATGAATAAAAATTACTCATTTTAATCAGTCTCAGTTTACTAGTTTATGTTTTATGGTTAGTACTCTTTTTCATTTTTTTGATGGGGGTAATGATCCTGTGCAAGAAACACTGTTTCCTCTGAAGACTTGAAGATACTCTGTTTTCTTTTTAAAACTTGGCTTTAGGTTTCCACATTCAGATCATAATTCACCTGGAATTTATTTTTGTGTATGGTATAAGTTAGGGATTAAGGTATGTCTTTTTCTTCATAAGAATGTCCAGTTTCATCTGTATCTTATTGAAATGATTGTCCCTTCTACTCTACACTATAAGGCTCCGTTTATCCTAAATTAGGTGGTAGTATATATGCGAAAGTGTTTTTGGACTCAGTTCCATTCCATTGGTAAGTTTTTCTAGTTTTGCACCATTGCCAGATAGTCTAATTAGTACAGTTTCTTAATAGGTCCTGGAATCTGGTAGTGTACGTCTTCCAAGTTAGTTGTTTTTCAGATTTTGTGGGTTATCCTTAGTCCTTTGCATTTTCATGTGATATTTTGGAATCAGTTTATCAGTTTCCAAAAGAAAAACCTAATGGGATTTTTATTTGAATTGCATTTAATCTGTAGATTAATTTGAGGAGAATGAGCATGCTTACACTATTGAGTCTTCAGTCCATGAATATCCCTATTTATTTAGGTCTTTAATTTTTCCTAGCTATGTTTTATGGTTTTCACTAGAGTCCTTATACTTTCTATACTTGAGTATTTGACATTTTGTGATGCATATTTTTTTCATTGAGCTCATACATCATATAACAAATGTCACCATTTTAAAGTTTATAATACTTCAGTGGTTTCAAATATACTGATTCTGTTGTATGTCTATCACCTCTGTCTAATTCCAGAACATTTTCCTTTCTCCAAAAAGAAACCCTGTGCCTATCAGCAGTTAGTCACCTCTCACCCCTCACCTCAACATTTGGCAACCACTAGTCTACTATAGCTATGGGTTTGCCAGTTCTGGACATTTCGTATGTATGTGACTTATATAATATGCAGTCTTGTGTCTTACTTTCACTTAGCATGATGTCTTCAATGTTTGTCCTTGTTGTAACGTGATAGTACTTAATTCTATCTTATGGCTGAATAACATTCCATTTTGTAGGCATACCATACTCTGTTTATTCATCAGCTGACAGACATTACATGTTTTCTGCTTTTGGCCTATATGACTAATACAGCTATAAACATTTGTGTACAAGTTTTGTGTGAACATATGTTATTTTTCTAGAGGATTATATATTTAGGAGTGGGACTGCCAAATTGTTTTCCACAATAGTTGAACCAATTTACATTTCCATCCACAATGTATAAAGGTCCCAATTTTTCCACATCTCCAGCAATACTTGTTATTTTCTCTCTGATTTTAGCCATCCTAGTGAGTGTAAAGTGGCATCTCGTTGTGGTTTTCAATTGCACTTCTGGATGACTATAATGTTGAACAGCTTTTCATGTGTGTATTGGATATTTGCATATTTGCTTTGGAGAACTGTCTATTCAGATCCTTTGCCCATTTAAATGAATTATTTGCCTTTTTATTATTGTAAGAATTCTTTATGTCCTCTTGATACATGTGGCATCAGGTACATGATTCACAAATATTTTCTGTTGTCTTTGCACTTTCTTGATGGTGTCCTTTGAAGCACAAGTTTTAAATTTTGATGCAATCCAACTTACCCATTTTTTTCTTTTGTTGCTTGTACTTTTGGTGTCATATCTATAAAACCTTTGCATTTTCCAAAGTCATTGCAAATTTCCACCTATGTTTCCTTCCAAGAATTATATAGTTTTTGCTCTTCTGTTTAAACCCTTAGTCCATTTTGAGTTCAGTTTTGTAAATGGAATGAGGTTGTGGTCCAACTTAATTCTTTTGCACATGGTTATCTAGTTGTCCCATCACCATTTGTTCTTGTTTTATATTGACGTGTGTTGGTGTAGATCTCAACATTTATCTTACTTGGAATTTAAGTTTCTTGGATGTGTAGATTAATATTTTTCATCAAATTAGGGAAATTTTCTGCTTTCTTATCTTATTGTGGTAAAATAACTATGATATAAAGTTTGCCATTTTAACTGTATCATTCAGTGGCATTAAGTATAGTTGACCCTTGAATAACATGGGTTTCAACTGTGCAGGTCCACTTACAGAAAAAATTTTTCAATAAATGAATTGGAAAATTCTTTTTGAAATTTGTGACAATTTGAAAAAACATTTTTTTCTCTAGCCTTATTGTGAAGATACAGAATATATTATATATAACATTCAACATAAGTGTTGTTATGTTATTGGTAAGGTTTCTGGTCAGTAGTATGCTATTACTAGTTAAGTTTTTGGGGAGTCAAAAGTTATACATGGATTTTCAACTGCATGGGAGAGTTGGTATCCCTTCCCTAATACATTACATTGCTGTGGTCAGCACTGTCTATTTCCAAAATGTTTCAGCACCCAAGCAGAAACCTGTATCCATTATGTGGTATACCTTCTTCCTCTCAGTTCCTGGTAACTTCTGTTCATTGGCCTCTCTGAATCTGTCTATTCTAGATATTTTGTATATATGGACTCACACAATAATTGCCCTTTTGTGTCTGGCTTAATTCACTCAGCATAACATTTTCAATGTTCATTCATGTTGTAGTACATATCAGAACTACATTCCCTTTTATGGCTGAATAATTGCCCTGTGTGTGTGTGTGTGTGTGTGTGTGTATACACCACATTTTATCCATTTATTTTTTATGTACACTTGAGTGTTCTTATTCCTTTTGGCTATTAACGCTTCTATGAATATTCATATACAATTATCTGTTCGAGTCCCTGTTTTTGCTTCTTTGGGTATATGCCTAGAAGTGGAATTTCCAGGGGATGGGATTGGGGTATGTTAAAATATGCCACAGACTTCACTGTTCTTACTGACACTTAGTCTTTAAAAAAAAATTCTCTGGGTTGCTGCAAATCTGACTGATTTTCAGAGTTGGAAAATGTTAATTCTGACAGGTTTTGTACAATTTTGGTGTAGCAGATCTTGGAGATCCTTACTCTGCCATTTTGGTGATGTCAGTGATCCGTATCATAAAAATATTTTCATTTTGTATATCGAAGTTACAGTGACCTCACTAAGTTTGTGGTAAGTACTTTAAATGGAATAAAGATGTTCATGTTTCTTTTACACAAAGTTTAAATGAGTTATAAACTCATTCCTTCCTGTAGATTGTTACTGGACCTCTAAGGAACTGTGGGAGGTTATCAACTTTCCCTTATGAAATGCAGAATATACCTCATGGAAGGACTCAGTCTCCTTTAAAAATATGTAAATGTTATTTTGTGAGAGGTGACATTTAAAGTGGTGAAGTTTGAAATTTCAAGGACTCAGAATATTCTATTACCTTTATATTACTATCCAGGCATAAGAGCAACATTTTGTCATATTAATTCAAAAATAGGAAAAAATTTAGAGAATTGTTAGAAGACCCATCCTCCTTTATATTTTGCATCTTCCCCTTCCCAGAGGTAACTTCTTTTGACCTTAGTGGATATACTTCATATTTTTATTAAGTTTAATATCATATCTATCCTTTTGTGACTTTTGTTCAACATTTTTTTAAGATTTATATATTGAAAGTATAAGTCTAGTTCATTCATTTTAATTTCTGTGGTGTTTCATACTTTAACTCATTTATTTAACAAAAATCATTACTTTTGAGACCATGTAGGATACATGGAGTTTCTGCTCCTACCTTCAAATCAGAAGATCATGCACACTTTTGATTCATGCATGTTCTTTTCACTTATAATTATTAGTCTTCTTCTATCACTTGGAATTGACATGAACTATGGGAAAAGAAGACTGTTCATTTAAATGTTTGAGTTTCTCCTGTGTATGGAGTCATTAAGCTAGATAGTAGAGATACTGAAGCATTGTGTATAGTCATTGGCTCAGCAGAGAAGGTAGATGTGAAAAGGAACCAAATTGAACTTATAGAGGAGAGTAATTGAAAACATACTGGAATTAAACAGATTAAACACAGATGAAAAGAATAAATTAAAGCTAGATTTGATGAAATTTCTCTAATTCTGACGTGGAAAACATGAAAGCCTTTAACAAATATGAAATGAAAGATAGAAAACATCTGTCTAAATATTTCATGAGGAGAGAACAGAGAAAATAGGAAAGGAGGGGAAAGGAAACTATTCAAAGAGAATAGATGGGACTTTTCCAGAGTTAAAGAGAGAAGAGTCCTGAGCAAATGAAATAAAAACAAATACATACCCTTATGCATACATTGAAATTACAATATTACAAAGACAAAAATAAATCTTTAAAACTACCAGAGCAAAAAGATCCACATGTAAAAGAACAATAGGTTGATAGCAGACCTCTTTTTTCAGAAAGGTAGAGATCAGAATATAGTAAAATTTAGAATACTGAGGGAGAATAGTTCTGAACCCACATTGCTTCATTCAGATAATTTGGGTGTCACAAATAATACCATTCAGATGAGGATGGTGTGTATTTGTGTGTATATGTATATATTAGAAGAAACTGAATGCAGGAAGGAGTAGGAAGCAGTGATGAGCCAAAAATGAGTGCAGATTTTAAAACTGGTAAACATAATGGTAAATCTAAGTATTGAGTATAAAAACTAGTAATAATGATGATGGTTAATTTAAAGGTTTTAGAAACAAGAACTAAAATACTAGCAAGTGAAAAGATTTAATGAAGTTTTTGCCAGCTCAGTAGGAAGGAGAATAGATTGAAACTAACATAAAGAGTTCTTAAATATTATAAAATCGAAGGGCAATAAGTAAAAGGATAAAAGTATAACAGGTGGAGGGAATACAGTAGGATAGGGTTTGAAGGAAGGGGACTAATTTGAAAATAATGTAAATATTTCATAAATATTCATGGTGAACTTGAAGGATATAACTAAAAGCATTAAAAGTAGCATTTGGGGGAATATAATAAAAGAACAAAGGAAAACCAAAAGCACTGAGAAAATTCAGTAAGGAGAAATGTAAAATAAGATGGTAGAAATACAAAAAACTATCAGTAATGATACGATATTTACAGTAAACATTTCAATGCAAGTTGAAAAGAAAAAATGTCAGTCCAATATTAAACAAAAGTGGAATAGAAGTAGACAAAATAGACTCTACGGAGACATATTAGAGATAAATAATTAATAATAAAAGGCATATTCACTGGGAAGATACTACAGTTCTGAACATTTGAGTCTAATATGTTCTTTAAATATATAAAGCAAAAACAGACATAAGCTAAAATATACAAATCCTAGTTAAACCATTAATCCTAGGCTTAAACCATTTTCCTCTTAGATACTGAGAGACTGAGCAGATCCAAAATGAGTGAACTATAGAAGATTTGAATAACAGTTACTAAGCTTGATTTCGTATTTCTGTTTGGAATAATTAATATGCCCCCATTTTATAAGTTACTCTTTTCCATTATATGGAAAATATAATTTGGCCATCTGTTAGAGCCAAAAGGAAGTCCCAAAATAGACCATAAAATTTATGTCATAGACATGTCCTATTGTTAAAGTACAGTAGAAGTCAAAATCAATAACAGAAAGTCCAACCTGACTCTCTCAATTTATGAATAACAATTCAAATGGGAATAATGAAATATTTAGAACTGAATGACAGTAAAAACACATCAAAACTTAAGGGACACAGCTAAAACAGCTAGCTTTTCAGGGAAATTCATAATCTTAAATGCATCCATGTAAGAAATTAGTTAAGTATTCAGTTTCATTAATTTAAAAAGGAGGAAAATGGAGAGGGGCTTAAAGATGGTGGCATGAGAAGTGAGACAGAAACCTCCTCCCAAGTATAACAATGAAGCAAAACTGAAGAAACAAAGTAGCAGTAGACTCAGGGACTCCAAGAAGGAACTAGTGGTTACCAAAGGGGAGGGGTGTGGGAGGGCGGGTGGGGAGGGAGGGAGAAAGGGATTGAAGGGTATTATGTTTAGTACACATGGTGTGGGGGATCACAGGGAGAACAGTGTAGCACAGAGAAGGCACATAGTGAATCTGTGGCATCTTGCTGCACTGATGGACAGTGGCTGCATTGGGGTATGGGTGGGGACTTGATAATATGGGTAAATGTAGTAACCACATTGTTTTTTCATGTGAAACCTTCATGAGAGTGTATATCAATAATACCTTAATAAAAAATAAAAAAATAATAATAATAAACAAGACAAAACAACAACAACAAAAGGAAACCTCCTCCCCAAACCACATATAGTATGAAAATATAGCAAATACAACTAATCATGAAAGAGCAACAGGAAAGAAGGCTACAACAGACTGCCTACATCTGGGGAAAACAGAAGACCTCATGGAAAAGGGTAAAAGTAGCAAAGCCACGATGCAGTGGGACCCAAAGCCCTTCGCCCACCCCAGCTCACAGGCGGGAGGAAGAGAAACGGAGCAGGTAGGGGGATGGAGACCTAGGACTGCTGATAATCCAGCCCTGGAGATCTGCTCTGGGAGCACGAACCTACATTACAAGGTGCTCTGAAGATTAGTGGGGTTGGAAAGCTAAGGAAGGCAGAACATGCAGAGTAATGAGATTTCAGTCACTTGTGAAAAACAGGTACCCACAACTGGCCGCCCTGGGACAAAAGAAAGGTGGGCACTCTGAGAGACTTCCTAACAGTGAAGAGAGCTGCTAAAGGGGCAAGGATTGCACATCAATCTCTTGCTGCTCAGGAGAAAGGACCAGTGGAAAAAATTGTCCCAGTGCACTGAGCACAGCAGGTTGGGAACTTTTGGGAGCTTCAGACACTCTGTCCCCCTGGCTGGCAATGCAGCCCTGCAGCCACCCATCGTGATAAGCAGCCTGCTGCTCCTTCCGACCAGCACCATACGCAAACCTGTTGCCCCCACCATTGCGCCAGGCCAGCCAGAGGGTGGCCCTGCCTAGGGCAGCTAGAGGGGAGCAGCATAGAGGCTGCTCCCTGCATACTCGGCCCACTGGCCCTGCCAGTGGAAATGGGCACTGCAGCCGGGAAGCAGGAAAGAGCTCTTTCCTCCTGGCAGGCACCAGCGCTGCTCACCTGCAACCCCCGCCATAGCTCCAGGGGCTGAACAGCTCCAGAGAGTAGAGCTTCTGGTCACTAGAGGGCACCATCTACACAAAGTTATTATTCCATATTATTCATTACAAATATGAAATGTCAAAAGAACCTGGTACAAACCAGAATCCCACAAACACCAGAAAGAGGGCCTAATGAAACTGAAATCACCAATCTTGATAAAGATTTCAAAATAAAAATCAAACATGTTCATGGAGCTACAGAAAAATATTGAAGACCTCAGGGAGGACTTCAAGAAACTTTAAAAAATAGAGTATCTGAAATGAAACATACCATGGAGGGATTTAAAAGCAGATTAGATAAGGTAGAAGAGATGGTCAATAAAATAGAAATTAGAGAACAGGAATACAAAGAAGCTGAGGCAGAGGGAAAAAAGGATCTCTAGGAATGAAATAATACTGAGAACTCTGTGACCAATCCAAACGGAACAAATATGCATTATAAGGGTACCAGAAGAAGATAGAGAAAAAGAGATAGAAAGTGTATTTGAAGAAATAATTGCTGAAAACGTCCCCAGTCTGGCAAAGGAAATAGTCTCTCAGGCCATGGAGGTACACAGATCTCCCAACACAGGGGACCCAAGGAAGACAACACCAAGACATAATAATTAAAGTGGCAAAGGTCAAGGATAAGGACAGACTACTAAAAACAGCCAGAGAGAGAAAAAAGGCCACCTGCAAAGGAAAACCCATCAGGCTATCATAAGACTTCCCAGCAGAAACCTTACAGGCTAGAAGGGAGTGGCATGATATATTCAATACAGTGAAACAGAAGGACCTCGAACCAAGAATACTCTACCCAGCAAGATTATCATTTAAATTTGAAGGAGGGATTAAACAATTCCCAGAAAAGCAAAAGTTGAGGGAATTTACCTCTCACAAAACATCTCTACAGTGTATTTTAAAGGGACTGCTATAGATTGAAGTGCTCCTAAGGCTAAATAGCTGTCAGCAGAGAAAATAAGACCACAGTAAAGGAAGTAGGCCAATTAATTCCTAACCAAATGCAAAACTCAGCTACCCACAAAGTCAAGGTATACAGAAAGAGTACAGAATATGACAGCTAATATATAAAGAGTGTAGGAGAAAGAAAAAGAAGGGAGGACAAAAAAACCCTTTGGATTGTGTTTGAAATAGCATACTAAGTTAAGTTAGGCTGTTAGATAGTAAAGAAGCGGCCCTTGAACGTTTGGTAGCCACAGATCTAAAGCCTGCAAAGGCAATAGGTACATATCTATCAATAATCATCCTAAATGTAAATGTACTGAATGGACCAGTCAAAAGACATACAGTTACAGAATGGATAAAAAAAAGCAAGACCCATCCATATGCTGCCTACAAGAGACTCACTTCAAACCCAAAGACACACAGACTTAAAGTGAAGTGATGGAAAAAAATATCTCATGCAAATAATATGGAGAAAAAAGCAGGTATTGCAGTACTTGTATCAGACAAAATAGACTTGAAAACAAAGAAAGTAACAAGACAAAGAAGGACATTACATAATGATAAAGGGGTCAGTCCAACAAGATATAACCATTATAAATATCTATGCAGCCAACACAGGAGCACCTACATATGTGAAACAAATGCTAACAGAATGAAAGGGGTAAATAGAAAGCAATGCATTCATTTTCGGAGACTTCAACACACCACTCACTCCAAAGAACATATCAAACAGGAAGAAATTAAGTTGACAGAGGTACTGAACAACACATTGGAACAGATGGACCTAGCAGACATCTACAGAACACTCAAAACAAAAGCAGTAGAATACACATTCTTCTCAAGTGCATGTGGAACCTTTTCAAGAATAGATCATATACTAGGCCACAAAAAGAGCATCAGTAAATTTTAAAAAATTGAAATTGTACCAACCAGCTACTCAGATCACAAAGGTATGAAACTAGAAGTAAATTATGCAAAGAAAACAAAAAAGCCCACAGAAACATGGAGGCTTAACCACATGCTCCTAAATAATCAATGGATCAATAACCAAATTAAAACAGATCGAGCAATATATGGAAACAAAGGAAAACAGTAAATCAATCCCACAAAATCTGTGGGATGCAGTGAAGGCCATACTATGAGGGAAGTATATTGTAATGCATACTTACCTCAAGAAAGAACAGTCCAAAATGAACAGTCTAAATTGACAATAAATGAATCTAGAGAAAGAAGAACAAATGAGGCTGAAAGTCAGTACAAGGAGAGACATAAGAACGATCAAAGCAGAAATAAATAAAATTGAGAAGAATAAAAGAGAAAGGATCAATGAAAGCAGGAGCTGGTTCTTCGAGAAAATAAACAAAATAGATAAACCCTTGGCCAGACTTATCAAGAAAAAAAGAGCATCTACACACATAAACAGAATCAGAAATGAGAAAGGAAAAATCACTATGGACACCACAGAATACAAAGAATTATTAGAGAATATTATGAATAATTGTATGCTAAAAAATTGAATGACCTAGCAGAAATGGACAACTTTATGGAAAAATACAACCTTGCAAGACTGACCCAGGAAGAAACAGAAAATCTGAAAGGATCAATTACCAGTAACAAAATTGAATCGGTAATCAAAATCTAGCTAAGAAGAATTTCCTTGAACCAGATGGCTTCACTGCTGAATTTTATCAAACATGTAGTGAAGACCTAATACCCATCCTCCTTCAAGTTTACCAAAAAGTAGAAGAGGTGGGAATACTTCCAAACTCTTTCTATGAGGCCAGCATCACTCTTAAGACCAAAACCAAGCAAAGACACTACAGAAAAAGAAAATTAAAGACCAATATCCCTGATGAACATAGATGCAGAAATGCTCAACAAAATATTAGCAAACTGAATTCAAAAATCCATCATGATCAAGTAGGATTTATTCCAGGGATGCAAGGGTGGTACAATATTAGAAAACCCATCAACATCATACACCACATCAACAAAAAGGACAAAAACCACATGATCATCTCCATAGATGCTGAAAAAGCATTAGACAAAATTCAACATGCAATCACGATAAAAAATCTCAACAAAATGGGTATAGAGGGCAAGTACCTCAACATAATAAAGACTGTATATGAAAAACCCACCACCAACATACCTAACAGTGAGCAGCTGAAAGCTTTTCCTTGAAGATCAGGAAGACAAGGATGGCCACTCTTTCCACTTTTATTTAACATAGTACTGGAGGTCCTAGCCATAGCAATCAGACAGCACAAAGAAATTAAAGGCATGCAGATTGATAAGGAGGAGGTTAAACTATCATTGTTTGCAGATGACATGGCATTGTACATAGAAAACCTGAAGAATCCACCCCAAAACTGCTAGAACTAATAGCTGAATTCAGCAAAGTTGTAGGATACAAAATTAATACACGTAAGTCTGTTGCGTTCCTATATACTAATCATGAATTAGCAGAAAGAAATCAGGAAAACAATTCCACTCACAATTGCATCCAAAAGAATAAAATACCTAGGAATAAACCTAACCAAGGAAGTGAAAGGCCTATACCCTGAAGACACTCAAGAGAAAGAAGACACCAATAAATGGAAATCCATCCCATGTTCATAGATAGGAAAAAGTAATATTGTCAAAATGGCCATCCTTCCTAAAGCAATGTACAGATTCAATGTAATCCCTATCAAAATAACAATGGTGTTCTTTTAGTGAACTAGGACAAATAGGTCTAAAATTCATATGGAACCACAAAAGACTCTTTGAATAGCCAAAGGAATCGTGAAGAGAAGGAATAAAGCTGGGGGAATTATGCTCCCTGACTTCAATTAATCCAACCATTGTGGAAAGTAATGTGGAAGTTCCATTTTGACTCAGGAAGTACCGTTTGACTCAGGAATTCCACTCCTAGGAATTTACCTGAAGAAAACAAGATCCCAGATTCAAAAAGTCATATACACCCGTATGTTTATCACAACACTATTTACAATAGCCAAAATGTGGAAGTGTCCATCAGTAGATGAATGGGTAAAAGAGGTGGTACATATACACAATTCAATATTATTCAGCTAGATTGGATTAAAGATGGCTGCATGAGAGGAGAGACAGAGGCTTCCTCCTAAAACTGGATACAATTAGAAAATTTAATTGGCGCAACTAATCCTGAGAGAGCAACAGGAAAGAGGACGGCGCCAGACTGCACACACCTGGAGAAAAGAGCAGACCTCACCAAACAGGGTAACATACCAGAGCTGTGGCTCCGCGGGACCCGAGCCCTTCCCCCACCCCAGCTCACCGGCGGGAGGAAGAGAAATGGAGCACAGAGGGAGTGGAAGGCTTGGGACTGCTGAATACCTAGCTCCAGAGATCTGCTCTGGGAGCACAAACCTACATTTCATGGTGCTTTCATGAGACTCGCCTGACTACCGGGTTGGAAAGTTAATACAGGCAGAGTTCCTGGGGAGACTGGGATGCCGGCCGCTTGTGGAAAGCAGGGATCCATAGCCGGCTGCTCTGGGACAAAAACTTATACCTGTGTGCCCGGCCCACTGGCTCAGGCAATGGAGACAGGCACAGCAGCCCGGAGGCAGGGAACAGCTCTTCCCTCCCCCCAGGCACCAGTAGCACCCCCCTGCGACCCCCGACATTGCTTCAGGGGCTGAGCAGCTCCAGAATAGAGCTTCTGGGCACTAGAGGGCGCCATATGCAAACATGAACCACCAAAGGAACCTTGTCCAGAGTAAAATTACTAATACAACTCCAGAGAAAGATTTAAATGATATGGACCTCGTGACTCTTCCTGAAAGGGAGTTCAAAATAAAAATCATCAACATTCTAATGGAGGTAAGGAAAGACATCCAAGAACTCAGGAATGAATTCAGGTCAGAGATCCAATCATTGCAGAGCACGATGGAGGGTATTAAAAGCAGGTTGGATACGGTGGAGGAGACAGTAAATGAGGCACAGAGAGAAAAAAGGATCTCTAAGAATGAAAGAATATTCAGAGAACTGTGTGACCAATCCAAGTGGAACAATATTCGCATTATAGGGATACCAGAAGAAGAAGAAGAAGAGAGAGAGAAAGGGATAGAAAGTGTCTTTGAGGAGGTAGTTGCTGAAAACTTGCCCAATCTGGGGAACGACACAGTCTCTCAGGCCATGGAGATCCACAGATTTCCCAACACAAGGGACCCGAGGAAGACAACACCAAGACACATAGTAATTAAAATGGGAAAGATCAAGGATATAAGGACAGAGTGCTAAAAGCAGCCAGAGAGAGAAATAAGATCACATGCAAAGGATAACCCATCAGGCTAACATCAGACTTCTCAGCAGAAACCTTACAGGCCAGAAGGGAGTGGCATGATGTATTTAATGCCATGAAGCAGAAGGGCCTGGAACCAAGATTACTTTATCTGTCAAGATTATCATTTAAATTTGAAGGATGGATTAAACAATTTCCAGATAAGGAAAAGCTGAGAGAATTTACCTCCCACAAACCATCTCTGCAGTCTATTTTGGAGGGAATGCTATAGATGGAAGTGTTCCTAGGGTTGAATAGCTGTCACCAGAGGTAATAAAACCACAGTGAAGAAAGTAGAACAGCTAATTACGAAGCAAATGCAAAATTAAAGTAACTATCCTCAAAGTCAATCAAGGGATAGACAAAAAGTACAGAATGTGATGCCTAATATATAAAGAATGAAGGAGGAAGAAAAGGGAGAAATGGAAAAGAACTTTTAGATTGTGTTTGTAACAGCATACTAAGTGAGTTAAGTTAGACTCTTTGATAGTAAGGAAAGTAACCTGGAACCTTTGGTAACCATGAATCTAAAGCAGGAAATGGCAATAAGTACATACCTATCGATAATCACCCTAAATGTAAATGGACTGAATGCACCAATCAAAGACATAGAGTCACTAAATGGATAAAAAACAAGACCCATCTATATGCTGCTTACAAGAGACTCACCTTAAACCCAAAGACATGCACAGACTAAAAGTCAAGGGACGGAAAAAGATATTTCATGCAAACAATAGGGAGAAAAAAGCAGGTGTTGCAGTACTAGTATCAGACAAAATAGACTTCAATATTATTCAGCTATAAGAAGCAAACAAATCCTACCATTTGCAACAACGTGGATGGAGCTAGAGGGTATTATGCTCAGTGAAATAAGCCAGGCGGAGAAGGACAAGTACCAAATGATTTCACTCATCTGTGGAGTATAAGAACAAAGAAAAACTGAAGGAACAAAACAGCAGCAGACTCACAGACTCCAAGAAGGGGCTAGCTATTACCAAAGGAAGGGGAGGGGAGGGGAGGGTGGGTGTTGAGGGAGGGAGAAGCGAATTGAGGGGCATTATGACTGGCTCACATGATGTTCGGGTGTCATGCGAAGACAGTGTAGCACAGAGAAGACAAGTAGTGATTCTGTGGCATCTTCCTACCCTGATGGACACTGACTGCATTGGGGTGTGTGGAGGACTTGACTATATGGGTGAATATAGTAAACACAGTGATGCTTATGTGAAACCTTCTGAAGAGTGTATATCAATGATACCTTAATAATAAATAAATAAAGGAAGAAAACTCAGAAGCAAGTGAAAATAAGAGACACGAATGGAATAGATATAGTGGAATGTTATTTAGCAGTAACAGTGAATGAAGGACCTTTCACACAAGAACAGAAACAGTTGAATAAAAGAGGCAACTGGAGACTGTTCTGTATGATTCCATCATATAAAGCTAAAACACAAAACAATATGCTGTATAAAAAATGTACATAATTGGTAAAAATAAGAGCAAGGAAGTGAAAACCAATTTAGGATATTGGTTATGTGATGGGGAGGTGCTCAAGGGTTTGGAAGGAACCACGATAGAGCAAAAAGACGACGACTGCAAAAGTGTTGGGAACATTTTAGTTTTAAATTGGGTGGTGGGTCCATGGGTTTTCATTTTGTATTTTAAACTAAAAAAAATATATATATATATATTTAAGTATTTTGTAATCTTAAAAAAAATCGAAAAATAAACTCTTTCTTGAAAAAAGATAAAAACCTGGCAAGGTTTCTTAAAAAATAAGCATACGCAAATAAATAATTTAGAATAAAAATTAGGTATAAATATTGATAAATTATTCCTACATTGAGGGGTGCTCTGTAATGTTTAGGTAAAATATGTGTAAGTATCATGAATCTACTTTGAATTCATTCTGCTTCATTTTATAAACAGGCTTTACTAGTGTATATAATCTAATATCAAGAAACAGCATGTAGAATTTTTGCCTTTATTGATCGATCAGTTTCTTTACATGTAGATTGTTGCAAGTTCATAAACTAAATAATCTCAATAACTTTATTTCCTGCTGGTTGGCTTTTTGGTTTTGAATTGATGTTGTTCCATCCAGATGGGATGAGATTTCACTTGAACTGTTTCACTGTTTCTACTCATTTTTTTTGTATTCAGTTGAATGAAAAATATGTTTATAAAGGAAATCAGACTTTGTGTGTGCATCTCCATGTCTGTGCTTTGAATGAGATGTGTACTATTTTCTAGAGGGAACAAACGTGAGCCTAGATTTATTTAATCCCTCTGTAGGTTGCGGAAATCCTGTTAATGGTGCAGATGTGGCAACTTGCAGTGTTTTACAAGTGACACTTTTTCCTTTTAGTCATTTTTAGTTTTAATTCCCAAAGCAAGCAGTGGGTTTTAAAAATTGTATCCATACGTATTTATGTTAGAAAAGTTGAACATTTATTTTTAGTAACTATCTGTTAATGCTTTAAAATGTTTACCTAAAATCATTGAATTAGGCAAGGCTTAAATTAAATTTGGCCGTCATGTCCCCAAGATTTCCTTGTTGTTCTGTACTATTCTTGTATGTGTGTTTTAATATTACATGCTTTCAAGGTGGAAATGATTCAGAAGCTTCAGGGTCATCCAGAAGAGGTAGTTTCCGAGGTTGCCGTGGAAGATTTGGTCTAGGAAGTCCAAGAAAGTAGATTATTGCAAATGGTGTGCTTCATTTGATAAGAAAGAAATAATAAAAAATGATACCTTTCACGTAAGGCTGTAATGAGGACTATTGAGAATACTTTAACACAGTGGCTAGTACATAATCACCTACATTGTATATATTATTTTTTAGATACATAATGTAATTGCATAGATAATAAGTTGGAATATTATTAGAAGTTTGTGGGACGCAGTTCTTCAATGTTACATACTGTTGTTTTAGAATCTTGATAATGATGGCTGACTTTATAAATAGGTGGCCTTCTCCAAGGCTCTACCCCGCAATATACCTTCCTGTACCAGTATGGCTTTCTACCTTAAATTCCTACAGCCATCATCCCTTGGAGCTTAAGGTATTGTCTTCAGAAGTCACTGTTGGATTGCATGTATCTCTTAAGAGAGGAGGGCAGATCAGAGAGTTTGAAAGCTAAAACTTAATTTATAATAATGATTTAATATATGTGTAGCCGATTGGTGAATTTTCACTTCTAAAAACTAGGGATCTGAAGGGTCACTGTTCGGAACTGGTAAGGTTTGATTTGGCAACAGTGGGAGTGAGGGGTTCGGCTCTGGAGAAAAATGAGTGAGTTGACACAATGTGAAGTTTTTGGGGCAGTAATAGTGCTACCTTTGGGAGGTGATTTAACTTTGGCTTTTGTCATATTTTGACATAGCATTGGGCCTAACGTCTCTTATAAAATAATGTTAATGAAGTAAAAATACTGAGGAAGGAATTTGAAATTGAAGAAAATAATTTGTGGTGAAATTGTTTGTGCAGTACTTAGAAAAATACTCATTGTGACTTCTTTTAATTACACTATTTTACCCTGAATATTTAACTTCAGATACCACAACTTGATTTCTTCTCTTTATTATTTAAAAACTTTGCAAAAGTAACATAATCTAATTTTACTGTTTATGAATCTAGATAGTGAATATGAACAAGATGAGGGGACACAACGCACTGGTGGCCTTTCTGTTTCTAGAAGATCAGCATTAAGTGGTGCAGATGAGAAATTGAATTTATTACTGAATATTAATCATTTGTATATGCTTTTAGCTCTAGGATTAGTAAGCCTAAAATATATTTAAGTATATTAGATTGGCTCCTGATTTTCTCTCCTTTTTGTATCTGTAGGCAAAAACACATGAACAAATTTGCCTCTGTTGCATAATTTGTACACTGTTCTGTTCTTTCTACCAGTTAATTTGGGGTATAAATCATAATTTTAATTGGAGGAAGGAAAATGAGGTTTGCGCTGGTTTCAAACAAAGGGATTTTGAGGACACAACGAAAAAACAAACAATTGATGAAATGTGTACAAACGTGGATAAAGTGTGATTCATCCAAATAATAGAATATTACTCAGCATTAAAAAGATATGAGCTATCAAGCTGTGAAGAGATATGGAGGAACCTTTATTTCATATTACTAAGTGAAAGAAGCCAATCTGAAAAGGCTACAGGCAGTATAACTCCAACTATATGACATTCTGGAAAAGCCACAACAATGGAGAAGGGTAAAAAAAATCAGAGGTCGCCAGGGGAGGGATGAATGGGTGGAGCATGGAGACTTAGGGCAGTGAAAATACTTTGTATGGTACCATAATGACAGATGCATGCCATCATAAATTTGCCCACATCCACAGAATGTACAATACCAAGAGGAAGACCTAATGTAAACGATGGACTCTGGGTGATGATGCGTGGTGAGCGTAGGGTCATCAGTTCTAGCCAGCGGACTACCATGGCGGGGGATGTTGGTAGTGGAGGAGGCTGTGCAGGTGTTGGGGCAGGAGGTATATGGGAAAGTTTTGTACCTCTGCCTCGAGTTTTCTGTGAGCCTGAAATTGCTCTGAAAAAGGAAGTCTTTAAACAAAACATTCAAATGAGGAAAAGGTTTAAGTCAAATGTAGAATTAAGAGATGGGTGGATGAAGGGACTAGGAATCCTGAGTAATTACTCAGTATTTGAAGAGAAATAGCTATATGGTTTATGTGCTTGGGGAGGAGCTGTGTTTTCTCTTAATATTCTGCAAAACAATGCTTTACAGGTCACGGTGGCACTTACCAAAGCAGAGGTAGCGGAGGAAGTCGACGAGGTGCGTTCTCACTTGGTTTACCTTTAAGTGATCAAACTTACTGTAATCCAAGTTTAATTTTTGAAGTTAAAGGTAGCTGTTACTGCTTCTATACACTCTGCGGAGTGTACGTATTCACAGCCTGCTTTTGAGAGTTATTTAACTCTCTTCAATCCAGCAATTGCAGTAGAGGAATGACATACTGTACATGTATTTGCTCAATACATGTATGAGGGGTATTCACTGAAGCTCCCATTTATAATAAGTAAAACCTGAAAATCGCCTATAATTCATCAGTAAATAACTGTTTAATTAATATAACCATAAAATGGGAGACTGTGCAAATGTTAAAAACTGAGGTATACCCATATGTATAAATTCTTGTATGAAAGCAGTATGTCCTTTCTGGTGAGATAGTTATTTGATTTGATGTAAGGAATAAAGAAAATACAGTATATATGATTTTGTATTATGAAAATTATTTTCTATGCAGAATACATAAAGGCAGAGTTAACTTTTTTAAATTTTAAGTAAAAACTTTAAGCAAGGGAAGTTCTACTGTGATAAAAATTGGACTTTGTCAGGTTTTTGTTTTTCCTCTTACTTTTCTTCTCGTTCTTATAATGTATATTGTTTTTTATTTAAATTCCGAGGACCAAAAGTAACCTATATACCACCTCCTCCACCTGAGGATGAGGACTCCATCTTTGCACATTATCAACCAGGGAGAAACTTTGGCAAATACGATTGTATTCTTGTAGACGTATCCGGACCCAATGCACCACCACCGATTCTGGTCAGTGTAATAATTATTTCTGAATTGACTCTGTAGCAAACTTTGGTTTTCAGACATATGGTACTTTAAGTTAATATTAAAGAATACAAAAATGTCATCTTTAGTATCTAATGACAGCTTGGAAAGTTAGAGCCATGTCTACCATCTACAGTAGAATTAATTGCTATGTTGAAAGAGAAGGTACATCCCTACCTCCCCAAACCAGGATGAGAACTTTATTTAAATTTCCTAGGATTTCTGAGTATGTGACAAAGTATGTCCTAGGGGACTGATTTTCTAAGTGCGAGAGCCTACAGTCCCCTGTTGTTAATGAGTGATCGTCACTGATCAGAGTTATTTGTATCTCACAGGTTCTAAGCGGGCAGAAAAAAGTGCTTTTAGATCCACTGTCCATAGGGAACACTCCTTAATTCTACCAAGTAATAATACACAGGCTCTGGGTATTACTTTTGAGTGAGGGCCTGTTGATAAAGTAACTTTAGTGTGTAAAGTGTAATTAGCAAAATCCTGAAACTAATTCAGATGGAATATGTTTATGATGTATGGAATTTAATCACTGCTTTTTTTTTTTAGACTTTTAAAGAAGCTAATCTCTGTCAGACACTGAATGACAACATTGCCAAAGCTGGTTATACTAAGCTTACTCCTGTGCAGAAATACAGTATTCCTATTATCCTAGCAGGACGAGATTTGATAGCTTGTGCGCAAACAGGGTCTGGAAAGACTGTAAGTCATTTTGCCACATGTGTCCTGCCCCATATTCAAACTATTGAATGTTTCGAACTTTGGTTCCTCCCAAGTAGCTTGACTATCTTTTATTGGATAGAAGCTTTGTACATAGTTTCAGTGAATTGTCGTAAATAATCGTGTTTTTGCTCCTGATTTCTGGTTTTATTGGGGTTTGTGTACTCCTGAAAAAAAACTTTTGAACTATTTCTAGAGTAACGTTGCAGTTCATAGATGTTTAGTCTGTTTCTAAGTGTGTTCAGCTCCTTCTGGCTCATGGTAGTGTATCTGAAACAAAATAGTTGAGGGTCGAAGCACCAGAAGTTATAAAACAGAGGAAGAAAGTGATTTATGTAATACAGTTGATACAGTTTTGGAGTCCAAAGAATGATAAATAGCCATACTTGTTGTACCTGGTCCTTAGTATGAAGAATAATATATAACATTATATATGTATATGTGTGTGTGTATATATAAATAACATAAGGATAATATAAGAGTACTCTCAGTTTATGCTATCTGAAAGAACTCTGATGAAACCAGGTAGGTTTTAGGACTAATCTGTGGCATTTGTCTACTAAACATAAGGTTCCATGAGATGAGTAATAGAGACTGTCATTTCCAGATCATAGAGTTGTGGTTCATACTATTTTAGTCTTAATCGGCCTCCACAGTAGAGTTGAAGGGAAAATAGGTGAGTTGTGTAATATAGCAGCTAATATGTGACTTAAACATTGTTTTAGAGGTAGACTTTAGCGTCATATTAGCTTAAGGAAAACTGTAGCACTAAATTTCTCTTGCCAGACAAACTTCAATAAGGGTGATGTGGTAACAGTCCAAATGAATGATTTCCCAGTTTTTGTTCTTCTTGTGGGCCACCTCGTCATGCATTCTGAGTAATGATTGTGTTACTATCCCAAAAGGATTCATTCAGAATAACTGCTAAGTGCAGTAATTTCCTTAAGTTATACCTTCTTTTCCCTCTATAAATAAGTTAATGGAGTTGATGTATTTAGAATTCATGGATCTGCTTTTTAAACCTAAGAACTAAAAAATACTTACCTAACGTCTTGTATTGTATAACTGCATAAAGACCTATGTGTTAAAAACCCAAGTTGTTTTGCTCTCTAATCTTAAATTTACCAGCAAGATGGAAGAAAAACCTAAAGGCCATAGGGCAGGAGGAATAAGTAGAAGGATAAAGGGAGAAGGACGATGCATTAGAAATTTGTAAATTATGCGATTTAACTTCTAGGCGGCGTTTCTCTTGCCAATTTTGGCTCATATGATGAGTGCTGGAATAACTGCCGGTCGTTCTAAAGAGCTGCAGGAACCCGAGTGTATTATTGTAGCACCAACTCGAGAATTAATCAGGCAGATCTATTTGGAAGCCAGAAAATTTTCTTTTGGGTAAGTATATCAAGAATGCTAGTCATGAACAAGTTTTTCTTAAGAGATTTTTTTTTAGCATTTTTGGGAAGGACTCAGTAATACTGCACTCATGTAATTGGTATTGCTTGGTTGAAGTGTATTTTTTCATAATCTTGTTTATCAAATCCCTTATTTTTATTTCTAACAAGAACTATGCTTATTATAAATTAAGTGATAATAGAAAAAGATAAGAAAATAGTGAACATAAAAACTTAACATTTTAATGCATGTTTGAAAAATGAACTTAGGGTGCTCCTAATAATACTCTCTATTCTTTTACACATAACTTTATAATATGGATAACAGCTTATTTCATAATCATACCTAATTTTTTAAGTGATTTTTAAGATTATTCATGTGTATCTATTTTATTTCTCTAGTTTGGGGCATTCAGGTTGAATCAAATTTGGGGCTACTATAAATAAAATTACAATGAACAGCTTGCTGTATAATGCTTTTCTATTTTTCTGTTTTACGTATTAGGGTAGATTTTTATAAATTTAATATTAAAGAGTATGAGCTTAATTTAAAGCCTGAGCCAGTGTACTATCAGCAGAATATAAGAATGCCAACTTCACTGTACACTTTGCCAACATTTGGTATTGTATTAGTTAGGGTAATTTGTTAAGCAGCAATAGCTAATACCTTTTTTTGTTCAAAAAAATAAATATTAAACAGTTTCTGAGTTCTAGGAATTGCGCAACAGTTTAATGGGGGGATTCTGGCTTGGGTTCAAGAGGTTGCAGATGGGGCGTAAGGCAGGATTGCCATCATGTGACTGGACCTCTCCATGAGGATGCCTGTTTGTCCTTACAAAATGGCAACTGGCTTCCCTCTGATTGATCAGTGAGAGAGCAAAGAGCAGCCACAATGGCCTTTATAAAATGGTCTCAATGACTTTGGCCATATTCTTTCCATCACTAAGCGAGTCGCTAAGTCTGGCTCAGATTCAGGAGTGGTTATGTGATTTGCTGAAACTAGTTCAAAATGAACATGCAGGGTCTTTGGTTCAAAAAGTACTACGAATTTTAAGATAGCAAATAGCACAGCATGAAACCAAGCTTAGGGATCTTCTAGCCTTGGGTCCCTTTGTGACTGCATAGGTTGCACACCTATGAAGCCTGCTTTGCACATAGTTAAGGGGAAGGCAGTGAGGATCCATGTTGAAGGAAGGAAGGATTTGTGTACATATTTTACTTTATTTATTTTTTTCCAAGGCATTTTTAAATTTTGATATCATTAATATATAGTCACATGAACAACACTGTGGTGACTAGATTCCCCCCATTATCAAGTCCCCACCACATACCCCATTACAGTCACTGTCCATCAGTGTAGTAAGATGCTACAGAGTCACTACTTTGTCTTCTCTGTGCGGTACTGCCTTCCCTGTGACCCCCATGTTATGTGTGCTAATCAGAATGCCCCTCCCTTCCCATCCAGTCCCTTTCCCTTTGGTAACTGTTAGTCCATTCTTGGGTTCTGTGAGTCTGCTGCTGTATTTTTCCTTCAGTTTTTTCTTTGTTCTTATACTCCACAGATGAGTGAAATCATTTGGTACTTGTCTTTCTCCGCCTGGCTTATTTCACTGAGCATAATACCTTCTAGCTCCATGCATGTTGTTGCAAATGGTGGGATTTGTTTACTTCTTATGGCTGAATAATATTCCATTGTGCATATCGGAGGCTGTTTATTGCCATGAGGGGCCTCCAAGCTTCGCTGCAGCCCAGGGGGTTAGGGCGCCTAGAGTTCCCTGGGATTCCCAGATGCTGGGCTAAGTATCCCGGGACGCTTCCATCCAGCTGTGTGGTCCCTGTCCCTTTAAGACTTTCAAAAATCACTCTCTTTTCTTTTTCCCAGGGGCATCAGCTGTGGGGACCTGCTCGCAGATTTTACTGTCCCGTTTCCCTAGTATCCAACACCCCACTCACTGTGTTTTTGCGCTCCGGTGCGGATGGCTAGGGCTGGGTGTTTAGCAGTCCTGGGCTCCCTCTACCTACCCGCTCCGACTCCTCTCCTCCCGCTGGGAGCTGGGGTGAGGGGCGCTTGGGTCCCGCCGGGCCACGGCTTGTATCTAATCCCCTTCGTGAGGCACAGGGTTCTCGCAGGTGTGGATGTAGTCTGACTGTTGTCCTGTATCTTCTGGTCTCTCTCTTCGGATTAGTTGTATTTGTTGTATTTTCAGAAATATATATGTGTTTGGGAGGAGATTTCCGCTGCTCTACTCACGCCACCCTCTTGAGTTCCCTAACCCTCAGTTCTTTAACTCTCCTTTTCAGAGATACCCATGATCAACAGTTTTCTATGAATTATCATGGAAATAACTGATGTACATGTGTGCACTTTAATTTTCCTCTTAACAAATGGTAACATACTAAGTTCTTGTCACCCTATTCTTTAATATGGTGTATGTTAGACATAATGCTTAATTTAGAACTGTTCCCCCTTTTAAGAATGCACTATACCTTTTTTATGGGTGGACTATAATTTTAAGTCTTCTGTTGTTAGACACCGAGTTTCAACCTTTTTGGTGTGAGCAATAATGTTGGCAGTGAATACTATTGTACAGGTATCTTTGTCCATTTGGGGGACATATCTGAATGGTGAGTTCCTACATATGAATTTATTGGGACAAGAGATAGTTTTTATATTTTAATAGAACTAAAATTGTGAAAGAGATTGTATCAGTTTACCTTCTTGAGTGCCAATTTCTCTATACCTTGGCCAACTTGATATTATTATACTTGAGGGAAAACATGTTAGTCTTCATTTTTCTTCTCTTTTAAAGTAATGTTGAACTTAAAAAAAGGTTTAAAAGTCATTTGTATTTTTTATGGGCTATTTTTTGTATTTCTGGCTATTTTTTGGGGGGAGTGGTAATGCTAATAATTGCTTTTGAAAAGCCTTATCAGATAGTTAGCAAAATTTTTCCACAGTTATTTAATTTGTTTTTTGGTTTCTTCCTGGGAAGAATTAGATTTTTTTATAGATAATTCCATGTATTAGGATTCTTTACTTATTTCATTTTACATCTTGTTAGAAACAAATGTCTAGTTTGCAAATAAGCTGACAATGGCTTTTGTTTTTCCTATGAATAGGACTCGTGTAAGAGCTGTTGGTATATATGGGGGAACCCAGTTTGGGCATTCAGTCCGTCAGATAGTGCAAGGCTGTAATATATTGTGTGCTACTCCTGGAAGACTGATGGATATCATAGGCAAAGAAAAGGTAGGCCCTAGAGGGAGAAAGTTGTGGGATTGATTAAAACTTTTTATGTATGAGAAAGAGAAAGAAGGGCATAAAGGTGGATATGTTTATTAGAGCACCATTTATATGTTAGGTTCCCATCAGATTCTTTGAATGTTTTCTTATGTAGTTCTTAAAATAATTCCAACAGTAGATAAGTAGTATTTTCCATTCTGTACTTGGAAAAAAAATTCAGTGAGATTATGTAAATTATTTAAAATCCCTCAGTTAGCTCAATAAAGCTACAGTTAGAATCTGGATCTGATTCTAGGACCTATATCATATACCCCACCACACTTGGAGAAAAATGCAGTAAGTGCTTTTATGTAGTTTCATATATATGTCAATGAAATAATTTTTTTCCTGGAAGAAAGCCTTTGTGGCATCAGTAATTTTGTCTCCTGTCTAACCATGAGAGTGGTATGAACTAGGAGGTTAACTTTCTAAGTCTTTAAAAAGAGATGTTAGAGGCCATGTACGTTAGATATTCACATGGCACATTATTACATCTCTAAATCAGTACTCTAAGTTCACTTTCATGAACCTGGTTTGCCTTTTTTAGGCTCTTCTTTAAAGGGGTTACTCAAAACATGCTTTTTCTGCATAAACGTATTTTTCTCAGGATCACATTAAAAGTATCTAGATAATGGCACCTTGATTTTTCACTAAACATCTTCCACAGTGGTACCAAAGTCACTTGTTTTCCTTTTGCAACTGTGTGCTTCTGTTTAAAGCAGTAAGTGTTCATGCAACGGTGAGAGAAGTTTCCCACTTGTTCCTGAGTGATTAGAGAATAGAGAATTTATTAAGGGTTTAAGGTAGCTAGAAATAAGTTTACCAGTTATAAGACATTTGAATATGTCATTTTGTTAGAAAATTTTTTTGTACATTGTAGTCTAACTGTATCAGGTAAAATACAGTCTAGATCTGTGCTGTTCTGTATGGTAGACACTAGCCACATGTGGCTATTTAAATGGAAAATAACATAAAATTGAAATTTAGTTCTTAAGGCACAGCAGCCACATTTCAAGTGTTTAAAAGCTACATGTGGATAGTAGCTAACACGTAGCAGGTAAAGAATTTTTAAGTAATTGAAGAAAGGTCTGTTGTGCAGCATTGATCCTAGATGTTTTGGTTTCTTTTAGTCTTTAACTTACAAAATGTTTTATAGCAGAGAAAAACTGAGAACAGAAATAAATAGTAATAGTACTTTCTATGCATAATTCTCATCATTTCATGCATTGATTTCTAATTTTTGTCCTTAATATTAGTGGGAATTGTGGAGAATATTTTAGTTTAATATATTAAATACTATGCATTCTCTGCTCTAACCTTTAAATATTCCTAAAGATTGGTCTCGGACAAGTCAGATACTTAGTTTTGGATGAAGCTGATCGCATGCTGGATATGGGCTTTGGACCAGAAATGATAAAGTTAATTTCCTGCCCAGGAATGCCACCAAAGGAGCAGCGTCAAACCGTTATGTTTAGTGCAACATTTCCAGGAGAAATTTGGAGGTAAAAGTTTTTTCTTCTTAATAATGATTGTTATGTACAGAAATACTTTTATGGAAGGAAAAGCAATGTGAATATTCTTATTTTTGAGATACTTGATTTTTTTTTATTTAAGATTTTTAAATAGGTAGTTTAAAAAGTAGATGTATTCTGAAAAGCTTACCATATTTTTCATTGTTTTGCTTTAATTCCTGGCTTTGCATTAGCATTAGATTTTATTTAAAATGTGTACTGTGTCTATAATAGCATGCACCTAGCTAGGATTAAATAAATGCTTAATAAATTCAGTTAATTTTTTTTCACTAATGTTATTTTCTTTCAGCAAAGGATTGTCTTAGTTTTCATTCATTCATTTTCTTCTTTCTTGCCTGGAATTATACATAAAGGACACTAGGAAATAGACATTTATAAACACAACCAATATAATTCAGTAGGGCAGAAATGAGTATTGACAGGATGCTAGAAGTACTGGAGAAAGAGATATTTGTTTTCCTTTCAGATGACTGTTTACTTAGCCCACTTTTTTACTAGAAAGAAAAGTTAAACAAAAAAACAGAAGAATCAGCACAGATTGTGGCTTGTGATAATAATCGAAAGCTTGTAAATGACTCAGTATTTTATGTGTTGTTCCCTTGTAGGCTAGAAATGAAAATGTCAGCAACACGTTAGTAGAACTTTCTAAATGTAGTTACTTTTATATTGATATCTTCTCTTCAAGCGAAAATTATAGAGCTTGGGAGAATTGGGCCTTTGGTAGAAAACTGACATACCGATCGTTGACAAATATTGAGTATCATACTGTATACCGTGTTGTCTGGTGAATTCTGAGATTAGTATGACACATCGCTGCTAGCACGGTGAGTCTTCCGCCTGCCTGCTGCTGTCTTGGCTACAAGGAGTCTCAAGAGTGCGGACAGCAACGTTAGCTCGTAATTCAGTAAGATTCGTGCTGTTTTCTCTGGCAGAACTCTTCTGTCTTTGGGACTCAGGACCTCCAAATCTGTAGAACCTAGAGTTGTAGGGGGATGGGAAACACAGATTTCTCATGTGGGTCACTGGGAATGGTGGTAAGTGGGCCACTCTTTCTTTCACTTCTTGGTTCCCAGACCCATGTTCCATGTAAAGATCTTTGATTCAAGGAGTTACTCTGCCTCGTTGCATGATACACAGTCCTCGTAAAGAATCACTCCAAGCTGGCCTGTTAGGTGTTCTTTAAGTGGGCTTTCCAATTTTTGTCAAGCTGACAGCATCTAGGTATTGTGATATGACCTATGACCCCATGGTTAAAGGCCTGTTCCAGTGACTCCTTTGAGGTAAAGTGGCTTCCCTGGTCTGACAGGATCAGACACTGGTGCTGGCTGTTAATTTATTTTACTAGATAGATGATTTGAAGAGTCTTCTTGTAAAGTTCAACAGAGCTCTTTACTGAGGAAAAAGTCTAAATCATAAGAAAGCAGTTAGTTGGCAGGGTTTTTTTTTCTTAGTGCTTCATAAAGTATAATTTCTTATATTTAAATGGTGTCATAAATTTGAAATGAGATGTCCATAGTCCCATTATCATCTTTGGTGATTAATATTAGGTAACTGCCTACCTAAACAGTAGGTAATATTCCTGCTGCCTATCTACTTTTTGATTTCCCCTGAAATAGGGAAGTATTTGGATATTGCCCAGCCACAATGACGAATGTGTACTACCATCAGTCAGTAATACTTGTTGAGGACTTCTTATGAGCCTTACTTAATGATAAGCCCTGGGGATATATGGTAAACAAGGTAGAGTCCCAGATCTTGAATTGCTTATATTCTTGAGTTCCTGAAGACTCCTTTGCTTCACTGTCTGCTTTTAAATGTTACAAGTTCCCTATTATTGGGTCTAAAGTCCCCTTTTCTCATTCTCCATGTTCATTGAACCATTGCAGCATCCATTTATCTGGCGGGTACTTCGTCTTTAACACTTCCGAATGTATTACCTGTATATCCCTAATCTCTCTCTTGACTTCCAGACTTTGGGAGTGTTTCTCCTTTTAGATGTATTATCAGTAACTCTTGTCCGTTATGTCCGACACTCAATGTGTTCAACTCTCCCTGTCCTTTATAGTTTTCCTTTTAGGCATGATGATCTTTTTTTTTAACTTTTTATTAAGGTAGGATTGATATACACTCTTATGAAGGTTTCAAATTAAAAAATAATGTAGAAAAAAAAACAATGTGGTTACTACATTTACCATATTATCAAGTCCCTACCCATACCCCAATGCAGTGCCTGTCCATCAGTGAAGTAAGATGCCACAGATTCACTATGTGTTTGGCGTCATGATCTTTATAAGCCAAAAACCTTTGAGTCATGTTGATTCCTCCCTCACACTACATTAACTCTCTGCCCTTCAAAAATATCCAACTTGGAAGTAACCTCTACAATATTCCAAATCTGTTAGTTTCTTCTGTGTTTCCTACCTTAATTTAAGTCCTTTTTAGTTTCCTTCTACTTGTTGGCAGTTTTCTAACTTCTCTCCCTGCTTCTAGTCTCACTTTTGCTTTGCAATTCCAAAATAAAGTCTGATCCTTTTAGACATTTAATAAAAATAAACCCTTCCAGGCAGAATAAAGCAGAGGAGATTATGCTCCCCAACTTCAAGCTCTACTACAAAGCCACAGTAAGCAAGACAATTTGGTACTGGCACAAGAACAGACCCATGGACCAATGGAACAGAATAGAGTGTCTGGATATTAACCCAAGCATATATGGTCAACTAATAAATGAAAAAGGAACCATGGATATACAATGGGGAAATGACAGCCTCTTCAACAACTGGTGTTGGCAAAACTGGACAACTACATGTAAGAGAAAGAAATTGGATTACTGTCTAACTCCATATACAAAGGTAAACTCGAAATGGATCAAACACCTGAATGTAAGTTGTGAAACCATTAAACTCTTTGAAGAAAACGAAGGCAAAACTCTCTTGAATATAAACATGAGCAATTTTTTCGTGAACATATCTCCTTGGGCAAGGGCAACAAAAGCAAAAATGAGCAAGTGGGACTATATGAAAACAAAAAGCTTCTGTACAGCAATGGACACCATCAGTAGAACAAAAAGGCATCCGACAGTATGGGAGAATATATTTATCTGTAAATGACATTTCTGTTAAGGGGATGACATCCAAAATATATAGAGAGCACAAGCACCTCAACAAACAAAAAAGGAAATAATCCAGTTAAAAAACGGGCAGAGGACCTGAGCAGACACTTCTCCAAAGAAGAAATTCAGATGGCCAACAGGCACATAAAAAGATGCTCCACATTGCTAATCATCAGACAAATGCAAATTAAAACCACAATGAGATATCACCTCACATCAGCTAGGATGGCCAACATCCAAAAGACGATGTCCAAATATCCAAAATAACAAATATCCAAAATAACAACGAATGCTGGTGAGGATGTGGAGAAAGGGGAACCCTCCTACACTGTTGGTGGGAATGCAAGTTAGTTCAACCATTGTGGAAAGCAGTATGGAGGTTCCTCAAAAAACTAAAATTAGAAATAGCATTTGACCCAGGAATTCCACTCCTAGAAACTGACCCTAATAATGCAGGAGCCCAGTTTCAAAAAGTCAGATGCACCCCTGTTTATCGCAGCACTATTTACAATAGCCAAGAAATGGAAGCAACCTAAGTGTCCATCAGTAGATGAATGGATAAAGAAGAAGTGGTACGTATACACAATGGAATATTATTCAGCCCTAAGAAGAAAACATCCTACCATTTGCAACAACATGGATGGAGCTAGAGGGTATTATGCTCAGTGAAATAAGCCAGGCAGAGAAAGACAAGTACCAGATGATTTCACTCATCTGTGGAGTATAAGAGCAAAGCAAAAACTGAAGGAACAAAACAGCAGCAGACTCACAGAACAGAAGAATGGACTAACAGTTACCAAAGGGAAAGGGACTGGGGAGGATGGGTGGGAAGGGAGGGATAAGGGCAGGGAAAAAGAAAGGAGGTATTACAATTAGCATGTATAATTTGAAGGGGGGGCACGGGGAGGGCTGTGCAACACAGAGAAGACAAGTAGTGATTCTACAGCATCTTACTGTGCTGATGCTGATAGACAGTGACTGTAATGGGGTTTGTGGTGGGGACTTGATAATGGGGGTAATCTAGTCACCACAGTGTTGCTCATGTGATTGTATATTAGTGATACTACAACAAAAAATACCCTTCTATGTCTTCCTATGTCCATGGACTAACCAACTTTCAAGGTGTTTTACACATGACATAAGCTCTGCCTCATCTGCCACTTTCTTACCTGGAATCATGTTTCTGGTGTATGAAAACTCTTTCCTATTGGCTGAGCAAGCCAATTCTGCCCCTTCTAATTATTTGTTCTTGTTCACCTCTCCTTCTGTGTTGTATGCCTTTCCTGAGTCATCGCTTTTCCTTGCTTGCTGCTCCTTAGAGATGCTGCAAACTTGAAGACTTTGCTAAATAGACATCATTTTGTCTATTGCATGCCTGTGTATCTTGGGAAAAAACTATTTAAAAAACTTTGTACATTCTTGGAATATAATTAGTGTTCAGTAGATGTCACCTATTGTAACACTAGACTATTGTATTAATTTTTTAAATACTTAATATATAATTAAAATATGTAAGTATTAAAGTATATTAAATATTTTTAAATTATGGTAATTGTTTTTATACATTTATCCTACTTGATTTGAGCACCTCAGAGGCAGAGGCGATTGTATTCGTTTTTAAATGATTTTTTTATTGAGATACAGAAATCTTAACGTACAGCTTGATGAATTTTGCCATATGTGTACATACATGTTACTATTACCAACATCAAGATATCAAATATTCTCAGTTTTTTCTCCCCTTCAGCTATTTCACTTGTCCTTCCATTTCCCTCCCCTGATGGCAACCACTAGTCTGTTCTCTATTTTTATAGGAACATTACTGGTTGGTTGGTTGGTTCATTGGTTGGTTGGTTTTAGATACCACATATAAGTGAAATCATATAAGGTTTATATTTCTTTTATTTCCCTTAGCATAATAACCTCTGGTCCCATCCATGTCATGTTATAAATGATGAAATTTCATTGTTTTTTATGGCTGAGTAATATTTCATTGTATGTGTGTAGCACATCTTCTTTATCCATTCATCCATTGATGGGCACTTAGGTTGCTTCCATATTCTGGTTATTGTAAATAATGTTGCAGTAAACACAGGAGTGCATATTTCAGGTTAGTGGTTTTGTTTTCTTTGGGTAAATACCTATAAGTAGAATTACTGGGCCATATGGTAATTCTATTTTTAGTTTTTTGAGAAATCTCCATACTGTTTTTCATAGTGGCTTTGTACCAATTTACATTCCCACCAGGAGCACACAGAGGTTCCCTTTTCTTCACATCTTTGCAAACACTTTTATTTTATTATTATTATTATTATTAGTTTGTTATTTATTGTCCTATGGGTACTAGACATTTTGACTGGTGTGAGGTGATATCTCATTGTGGTTTTGATTTGCCTTTCCCTGATGATTAGTGATGTTGAGCATCTTTTCATGTGTCTGTTGGCCACCCCTCTGTCTTTTTTGGGTATATATCTGTGTAGATTCTCTGCCCACTTTTTAATCAGATTATCTTTTTATCAGAATGGACTAACAGTTACCAATGATTCTCTTTTGGTGGATGAGTTATATGAGTTCTTTACCTATTTTGGATATTAGCCCTTTATTGGATGTACCACTTGGAAATATCTTTTCCCATGGTGTAAGCTGCCTTTTCATTTTGTTCATGGTTTCATTTGCAAAAGCCTTTTACTTTATTGTAATCCCACTTGATCACGTTTGCTTTTGTTTCCCTTGCCTAGGGAGACATATTCAGGAAAAAAATTACTAATGCCAATGTTCAAGAATGTACTGCCTGTGTTTTCTTTTAGGAATTTTATGGATTCAGGTCTTAGAGTCAGTTCTTTAACCTATTTTGAGTTTTATCTTTGTGTATGGTGTAAACAGTGATCCAGTTTCATTTTTGGGGGTGTAGCTGTCCAGTTTTCCCAACACCATTTACTGAATAGACTGCCCTTTCCTCGTTGTGCATTCTTTTTTTTTTTTTGCATTATAAAAACAAGTTTAATATATTTGAGAATAGAGGAATTGTAAATCAGTAGGAAAGCAACTATGGGTAGAAGCATCAATAGCCAGCTCCGTACATGTTGACTACGTTTGTTTTCTACCTTCATAAAACTAGAACCTACAAAATCGTTTTGCCCTACAAATACACTTTTGCCCTAATGCCATTAGTCAGAATGCCATGAGACAGTTGATACTAAGTTAGCCTCAATTTCCCATTTGCAAAGAAACAGTTTTCTGCTTGTTTTATAATTACGTTCTAGGGAATCTAAAATTCTCATTGAGTTTTTAAAGAAGTTGGAGTACTTTCATATCAGACTCTTACCAAAATGGTAAAACTTTAAAACCTCAATCCTATTGCTTAATGCGTGTAATAAAAGTTAATGTCATAGATTAACATTTTAAACATTTTAACACTTTTAAGGTAATGTTCATTTAACTTCCAAAATGAACTTTAAAGCCAAAGGTATAGGAATCTTGAATTTCCTTGCTAGAAGGCTTTTTTCCTCAAAGATTCCTTTTAGGCTTACTTTGATGTTCAGGATCTCCAATTATAGATGTAGTCACTCATTTCCACATGCCGTAATGATGATTTCACCAATATTGGTACTTGACTAAGTTGATCCAGAGTTTTAGGGTGCAATCCACAGTTGGCAAGCTCCTCAGGAGTGGTCTCCTTATCCAGTACTTTTTCTATTGGTGGGCATATATTAAATACAGCAGTTGACTCCTGTGTATACAGTCGTGCAGAAAATGACCCACTCTGTGAAGATTTGAGTAGCATGGTCACTGAATGTAGAGAATGAGGCATGATAGGACCTGTAATCTCCAAACTAAATTGATCCTTGTATGCAGAATAAGTTTGTGTCTTCACATTTACACTTCGTGCCTTCAGCATTTGCATTGTGGCACCCCGAAAAGCTATAGGGGATAAGAGGGTTGGTGGAAGTCCTGCCTGTGGACCCGAGGTAGCAGTTAAGCTCATCTTGATAGACAGCATGTCTAGTTTCTAAATTTTATCTTGCACACCCATCTCTTCCAGCCAGGAAAAACTTTCTTATTCATCCTCATCACTGATTACTTGCTCCTCCTCATGTCCCAGGGCTTGTTCCAGATGCTTTTTTCTTCTCATGGCCATTTTCTTTTAATAAAAGCGAGGAAAATTCAATACCTTCATTTTTCATAGCTTCTCTGATGCCTCTAGTTGTAGGAGATATGAGAGCTGTGATTACATCATTTCCTGTGAATCCTGCTGCATGGAACAGGACAGTAAACTGATAGGTACAAACGTAGAAATAGGGGCAAAATTTTGTCTTCAGAAGATTATATAGAGAAGTGAAGCTCACAGACCTGGATACTTTGAGGCATAGTAAGTTCTGTTGCCCTACAACGCTGCACCACACCTTGAGCCTCTTCCCGTTCTTTCAAATGATCTGCCCAGGTAAAGGGTTGAGGAGAGGTGAAAAGGAGTCGAGTTTTAATACTCCAGTCCGCAGGTAACTCAGTACTTTCTGAGGATGGAATATCAGATTCGGAGGATGATATGTGGGGAGTCTGGAGTAATTCAGTAACGTCTGTTCTTTCAGGAAACTTCTCTTCCTATAACAAATCATTCTCTTGATTAGAATCTAAAAACGGGCCCGGCACTGCCTGTTCGGCGCAGGGTGGCCCGTAGCGGGGCTCCGCGGAGGCCCGCGGACGGGTGTCCAGGTGGGCGAAGGGGTTCCTCCGGGCCGCGGCCAGGCCGCCACCGCAGCCTCTGTCCGCCGCCGCCGGGAAGGGGCGGAGGGGCAGCCCGGCTGCCAGGGCGGCGTGGCGTGGCACCGGCTCGGGCAGCTCCCTGGGCACAGCGGCGGCCCCAAGGCTCCAGGCCGTCTTCCGTCAGAGCCGCAAAGTCTCCGGCGGCTTTTTGAAACCGGGCGAGCATCCGGGAACCGAGAGGGCCATGACCCACGCAGCCACCCAGCCTTTCTGCTGGCACTTCCCGCGGTGCCGACCCCGCCCCCTCATTGTGCATTCTTACCTCCTTTGTCACATATTAATTGGCCTTATATGCATGGGTTTAATTCTGGGCTCTCTATTTCTGTTCCTGGTCTATGTCTCTACTTTTGTGCCAGTACCATACTGTCTTGATTACTGTAGCTTTGTTGTGTAGTTTGAAATGTGGTCCTCCCCGAGCTTCATTCTTTTTCAAGATTGCTTGGTCTTTTGGGGGTCTTCTGTGATTCCATACAAAATAATGGCCTTTCACCTGCTTGGTTAGATTTATTCCTAGGTATTTTATTCTTTTTAATGCAGTTGCAAATGGGATTGTTTTCCTAGTTTTTCTTTCGGTAGCTGGTCAGTTTTATACAGAAATGCAACAGATTTTTGCATATTGGTTTTGTATCCCGTGACTTTACTGAATTCATTTATTCCAGTAGTTTTTTGGTGAAGTTTTATCGTATTTATCTTTGTGCCTCCGGTACCTTGTAGCCATATACGCCCTTCACAAGGCACTCACTAAATGTTTTAGTGAATGAAAACGATGATGGACAACGAATTGTAGGTAATTTCAAGGTTTGTGCTTGGATGAGAGTATGCTTGACTTAGATGGAGGTATATAAAAAAGCAGCTTTTCTTTCTCCTTTATGGTAAGAATGCAAGTGAGAGGAAAGAAGCAGTGATTATTAAGATTCTGGATAGCCTGAGTTTAAATTATTACAATGATATTTTAGGAGGCAGCTAGAAAATAAGGGGCCTCTATTTAGGAGAGAGGAGGACTGATGATAGATTTGGACCTCATCTTTAATCCCAGAAAGAAAGTTCTGTAATTGGAAGTTCCCCACCTCTGGGTGATATAAACAGGCCTTAATGGTGCACTGTCAGTGAGTTTTATTGTGTGTCAGATGCTGTTACCCTTAACCTTTGGAGTGAGCATACACAATCGGGTGCGGGCCTAGCCCCTAGGCCTTTGATTTCTTGTTTCATTTTTTTTGCCCATTTTTTTGCTCTACAAATACCATTTTCTGTATGTTTCATGACATGAAAAACACTGACCTAAAATCTGGTTAGCGCGTAATAGTTGATTCCTAAAATCTGGTTAGCGCGTAATAGTTGATTTCAAGTATACTAATTTAGTAAGTAGTGTTTTCGGAAAACAAGTTTTGGGAATAACATACATAAAAGCAGTGAGCAAAGAACAGAATTTTTTCATAGGCTTACATTTCGATTTTTAATAAAAATTCCTGTTTGCTGTAGTCTAATGCTTGGTTTAGCATACTTTTTGTTATTACATACACATTTTATGTAGTTTTTACACGGTCAGCACATCCACTTGAAATTATATTCATAATCTGACACACACTTTTTCGCTAGTAATTGTATTTTGCAAAATCTTAACATTTTATACTGACTTTTAAGAATAGCATTAGGATGACATAGTATCCACCTAATCTTATTATCTGCTATAATCTGTCTGATATTGAAGTAATTCTTGCAGGAATTCAGTGAATATTACGAGTATTAATGGAAGAGGATAAAGGAATAATCTTTTGTCTTTCAAGGTTGGCTTGTAAGTTTTTGAAGCGGAATTACTTGTTTGTTGTGGTTGGACAAGTGGGGATAGCATGTAGAGATGTTCAGCAGATCATTCTCCCAGTTGGCCGGTACTCAAAAAGAGAGAAACTTGTTGGAATTCTACTAACCACAGGTATCTTATCTTTATATAAATATTTTTTGCATGATTTTGATGCTTTTAAAATGACTAAATTTTAAAAATTAAGAATTCTTTGGCATGAGTATAAGTTTTCATTGCTTCTTCTTTCTCTAAAGCTCTTTGTATAAAATGTTTTATGATTCAGTTTTCTGTGTAAATTACGTAGCAGTATAATTCTTTCTCCTCCATAGAGATTAAAAATGGGAAGGATTTGAGACTTACTTGAACAGTATTTAACTAAAAACTATTTCTAGAGAATAACATATGTATAATTTTTAATTTCAGAAAATGGAAAGGCTTAGTAATGTGTATTTACATGAAACTAATCCTCCAAAAGTGGATTCTTTGTTGTATTTCTGGTTCCTGGTTGTTGCTTCATAAGCATCATATATTCATAGATTCAAAGACTTTTAGAGCTGGAAGGGACTTTAAATATCTGGTCCCTCTGTTCATAATACTGTTAAGAAATCTACTCCTTTCCCATACAAAAAAACAATTTTTAAAGGAAGTCATATTTTTTTGTTTGATTGAGGTAGACTTAGTTTGTACCTGCAAATAAAACTTTCTGATATGGCCATTTTAATACTTTGGTACCTCACAGGTTAAGTGTTCTTACGTGTTGTACATTTTCCCCATCCCTCAGTTTTCTTACTTCTGTTTCAGTTTGAATGTCATTCTTGGGATTTTCCTGGGGTTTATATTTTCCTGGGGTTCTCTGGAAAATCTCAAGGTAGTTTAGGTGGATTTCTTTTTCTAAATGTATGACCTGATTTTAAAAGGGCAAAAGCAAGAGCTGTCAGGGGGGAGCCGTAACATTTGATTAGTGTAGGATCATTGGTGAATGAGAAACAATAGTTGGTTACCAGTTTAAGTGAAGTGACAAGCGAGCATTTAAAAATAAATGTAGACAGTTGGAAAAAAGATGGCAGCGTGAGAAGTGAGGCAGAAATCTCCTCCCAAAACCACATATAATACGAAAAGACAGCAAATTACTAATCCTAAAGGAGTGGCGAGAAATAAGATGGCACCAGCCAGTCTACATCTGGGGAAAGAGAACATCTCACAGAAAAGGGTAAAGTAACAAAGCCGCAACCCAGCGAGACCTGACCACTCCCTCACGGAAGCTCACCGGCAGGAGGAAGAGAAACAGAGTGGGGAGGGAGTAGAAGCCCAGAACTGCTAAATACCCAGCCCTGGAGATCTACTCTGGGAGCGCAAACACATTGCATGGTGCTCTGGAGATTAGAGGGCTTGAAAAGTAATGTCGGAGACTGAGATTCTAGCTGCATGTGGAGAACAGGTTCCCACAACCAGCTGCTCTGGGACAAAAGAAATGTGGGCGCTTTGAAAGACTTCCCAACAGTGAGAGGGCTGCTGAAGGGGCAAGGATTACACAGAGCTAACTGCCCAGGAGAAGGAACAGGTGGATAAAATCATCCCGGCACTCTCAACCCAGCAGGTTGGGAACTTGCAGGAGCTGCAGGTGCTCCATGCACCTGACTGGCAATGCAGCCCCAAGGACCCCCACTGCAATAAGCAGCCTGCCACTCCTTCCTCCCTTCCAGCACCTGTGCTCAAACCTGCATCCTCTGCCATTGTGCCAGGCCGGCTGGATGGCAGCCCTGCCTATGCACCTTAGGGGCTTAACACAGAGGCTATTCCCTGTGTTTGGCTCATTGGCCTTGACAGTGGAGGCAGGCACTGTGGCTGGGAAGCAGCAAAGAGCTCTCTCCTTTGGGTAGGCAATGGCACTGCTTACCTGTGACCCCTGCCATCACTCAAGGATTATGAAAGGGCAGAAGAACATTGTTCAATCCAAAACCCCTCAAACACCAGAAAGAGGACTCAGTGAAATTGAAATAACCAATCTTCCTGAAAAAGAATTCAAAATAAAAGTCATACACATGCTAATGGAGCTACAGAAAAATATTCAAGATCTAAGGAATGAATTCAAGACAGAGATAGACACGTTGGAAAATAAAGTAGCTGAAATGAAACATACCATGGAGGGATTTAAGAGCAGATTCGATGAGGTAGAGAAGATGGTAAATGGAATAGAAATCAGAGAACAGGAATACAGAGAATCAGAGGAAGACAGAGAAGAAAGGATCTCAAGGAATGAAAGAATATTAAGAGAGCTATGTGACCAAGCCAAATGGAACAATACTTGTATAATATTTTCTCTCTATTAGTTACATGAAATATCTTTTTTCATCCCTTCACTTTTAGTCTGTGTATGTCTTTGGGTTTGAAGTGAGTCTCTTGTAGGCAGCATATAGATGGGTCTTGTTTTTTTTTAATCTATTCAGTGACGCTATGTCTTCTGATTGGTGCATTCAGACCATTTACATTTAGGGTGATTATCTACAGTCATGTACTTATTGCCATTGCAGGCTTTAAATTCGGGGTTACCAAAGGTTCAGGGGTAACTTCCTTATTATCTTACGAGTCTAACTTAACTCACTTAGTATGCCATTACAAACACAATCTAAAGTTTCTTTTCCCCCCTCCATTCTTTATATATTAGGTGTCATACTCTGTACTCTTTGTCTATCCCTTTTTATTACCTCTGGTGACACCTACTTAACCTTAGGAACACTTACATCTATAGCAGTCCCTCCAAAATACACTGTAGAGATGGTTTGTGGGAAGTAAATTCTCTCAGCTGTTGCTTATCTGGAAATTGTTTAATCCCTCCTTCCAATTTATATGATAATCTTGCCAGATAAAGTTTTCTTGGTTCAAGGCCCTTCTGCTTCATGGCATTAAATACATCATGCCACTCTCTTCTGGCCTGTAAGGATTCTGCTGAGAAGTCTGATGATAGCCTGATGGGTTTTCCTTTGTAGGTGACCTTTTTTCTCTCTCTGGCTGCCTTTAATACTCTGTCCTTGTCCTTGATCTTTGCCATTTCAATTACTATGTGTCTTGGTGTTGTCCTCTTTGGGTACCGTCTCTCGGGAGTTCTGTGTGCTTCTGTAGTCTGAGCAACTATTTCCTCCCCCAGTTTGGGGAATTTCTCAGCAATTATTTCTTAAAAGACTCTTTCTATCCCTTTTTCTCTCTCTTCTTCTTCTGGTACCCCTGTAATGCAGATATTGTTCCTTTTGGATTGGTCACACAGTTCTCTTAATATTGTTTCATTCCTGGAGATCCTTTCATCTCTCTCTGCGTCAGCTTCTATGCATTCCTGCTCTCTGGTTTCTATTCCATCAATGGCCTCTTGCATCTTATCTATTCTGCTTATAAATCCTCCAGAGTTTGTTTCACTTCTGTAATCTCCCTCCGGACATCGTCCCTTAGCCCTTGCATATTTCTCTGCAGCTCTGTCAGCATGTTTATGATTTTTATTTTGAATTCTTTTTCAGGGAGACTGGTTAGGTCTGTCTCTGCAGAACCTCTCTCAGCTGTTGTCTGGACTATCTTGGACTGGACTAAACATTTTTGCCTTTTCATGGTGATAGCGGTGGCTGTAGGCAGGTTGTGGGTGTGTCAGCTGGGAGAAGAAAATCCTTTCCTGCTTGCTGGATGCCTTGCCATTCTCCACTGCCTGTGTCATTTACCCGCACTCCTGGAGCAGCCACCGGGTTAATCCCCTAAGGTGCTGTGGGCTGGGTCTCCGTCAGAGCAGTGCGGAGCCCTTTGGTGAGTGGCAGGCATGCCAGGTGCACTCCTCCGTGATAGAGGCACCCCTGCTGGGTGGCTGTGTGTTGGGCTGGGATTCTGGTTGACTGCTGGGAGCTCACCTGCTCCCTCTGGTTCCACTGCTGCCGGTGCATGTGAGCCACACCCGGGCTGTTTGGTTGCCTCCGCTACAGACTCGCACTAGCCTCTCCTGGTCCCCTCTGGCACCGTTGGTGCACGGGATCCACTCCTGGTCACTTCTGGCACCGCTGCCCCCAGCATGCGCTGCCACTCTCCCGCTATTGGGCTGGTGTGTCGGGGTCCGCCCCAGTTGGAGGAATGACTGGCAGGCTGCTTAGTGTCGTGAGGGGCTTCAGAGCTGCACTGCCTCCCCGGGGTTTAGGGCGCCTAAGGTTTCCCCGGGATTCCTAGCTGCTGTCTAAGTGTACCGGGACGACTTCGTCCAGCTATGCGGTCCCTGTCTCTTTAAGACTTGCAGAAAGCACTTGCTTTTCTTTTGTCTCAGGGGCGCCGGTTGCGTGGACCTACCCACAGGTTTTTCTTTTTCGTTTCTCTGATATCCAGCACCCTGTGCACCTTGTGTCTGCGCTCCAGGGGCGGATTTCTAGATCTGGTTGTTTAGCAGTCCTGGGCTTTCCCTCCCTCCGCGTTCTGACTCCTTTCTTCTCGCCGGGTTCTGGGGTGGGGGATCATTCGGGTCCCGCCTGGCCGCGGCTTGTACCTTACCCCCTTCGTGTGATGTTGAGTTCTCACAGATGTAGATGTATCCTAGCTGTTGTACTGCATCCACTGGTGTCTCTTAGGAATTGTTTATTTATTGTATTTTCATAAATGTATATGTTTGGGGGAGGAGATTTCCTCTGAACTACTCACGCCACCATCTTCCCGTAATCCCCCTCCCACCCCTGCTCCTTTGTAACTGCTAGTCCATTCTTGGAGTCCAAGTCTGCTGCTGTTTTTTTCCTTCAGTTGTTGCTCTGCTGTTACACTCCACAAATGAGGGAAATTATTTGGTACTTGTCTTTTTCTGCCTGGCTCATTTCTGGAGGCTAGGATCTCCAGAACTATGTTGAATGGAAGTGGGGAGAGTGGGCATCCTTTGTCTTGTTCCCGATCTTAAAGGAAGAGCTTTCAGCACCTCGCTGTTCAGTATGATGTTGGCTGTGGGTTTGTCACATATGGCCTTTATTATGTTGAGGTACTTGCCCTCTATACACATTTTGTTGAGAGCTTTTATCATGAATGGATGTTGAATTTTGCCGAATGCTCTTTCAGCATCTATGGAGATGATCATGTGATTTTTGTCCTTTTTGTCGATGTAGTGGAGGATGTTGATGGATTTATTTATTAAGGTAACATTCATATACACTCTTATGAAGGTTTCTCAAGGAGAACAATGGTTATTACATTCACCCTTATTATCGAGTCCCATACCCCATTGCAGTCACTGTCCATCAGTGTAGTAAGATGCCAGAGTCCCTATCTGTCATCTCTGAGCTACACTGTCTTCCCCTTGACCCCCCATGCCATACACCATGTGCACCAATCATAATACCCCACAATCCCCTTCTCCCTCCCTACCACCAGCCCTCCCCCACCCCTCCCCCTTGGTAACCACTAGTCCCTTCTTGGAGTCTGTGTGTCTGCTGCTATTTTGTTCCTTCAGTTTTGCTTCGCTGTTATACTCCACAAATGAGGGAAATCATTTCATACTTGTCTTTCTGTGCGTGACTTATTTCACTGAGCATGATACCCTCTAGCTCCATCCATGTTGTTGCAAATGGTAGGATTTGCTTCTTTCTTATGGCTGAATAATATTCCATTGTGTATATGTACCACCTCTTCTTTATCCATTCATCTACTGATGGACACTTAGGTTGCTTCCATGTCTTGGCTTTTGTCAGTAATGCTGTGATAAACATAGGCGTGCATATGTCTTTTTGAAACTGGGCTCCTGCATTCTTAGGGTAAATTCCTAGAAGTGGAATTCCTGGGTGAAATGGTATTTCTATTTTTTGTTTTTTTGAGGAACCTCCATATTGCTTTCCGCGATCGTTGAACTAGCTTACATTCCCACCAGCAGTGTAGGAGAGTTTCCCTTTCTCTATCCTCGCCAGCATTTGTTGTTCCTAGTCTTTTCTATGTTAGCCATCCTAACTGGTGTGAGGTGACATCTCATTGTGGTTTTAATTTAATTTGCATTTCCCTGATAATTAGCGATGTGGAGCATCTTTTCATATGCCTTGTTGGCCATCTGAATTTCTTCTTTGGAGAAGTGTCTGTTCATACCCTCCATACATTTTTTCACAGGGTATTTGCTTTTTGGGCGTTGAGGCATGTGAGTTCTTTATATATTTTGGATGTTAACCCCTTGTTGGATATGTCATTTACAAATATTTTCTCCCATACATTTCCCCATTGTATATCCATGGCTCCTTTATCATATATTAATTGACCATATATGCTTGGGTTTATATCTGGGCTCTCTAGTCTGTTGCATTGGTCTGTGTGTCTGTTCTTGTTCCTGTACCACATTGTCTTGATTACTGTGGCTTTGTAGTAGCTGTCTCTAACATTTTATAGGGAAATTTCTTGTGTAGAAAAATCTCTGACTTATGCTTGAATTTCTATCAATTAAATACTAAGCTCACAAGTAAATGTTCTTTGATGTGTTAAGCCCAGTTATTTCATTTTCTTTATATATGAGATACTTTGGGGATAAAAGGGTTTTTGAAATAAAAGGTAATGTTGGAACATGGAATATTGTAGGGTTTATCAGCCCTGTTTGAATGTCAGTATGATAGCTACCTTGGGCAATAAAAGCAGGTGAAAGATTGCCTTATCTTGGGAAGTAAACAAAGGCATTTGTTTATAGAGAGGGAAATAAAGGGCCTGAGAAGAATTTGGAATCACTAGGAGCTGGCAGTTAGATATCATCTATCCTTACCTAAGTCTCTTCTTTCTGATGTTGGCTGGGGAAGATAAGGGGCAAGGTGATTTTTTTTGTCCCTAAAGTAGGAAGACAGTCCCTTGTCTTTTTATCTTTCATTCGTTCAGGAGATAGTTGAGTTCCTATTAGCTACCAGGCTGCGTCAGAGTGCTGGGAGTACAGTGGTAGATGAGCTTGTTTCCTAGTGAGCGCCACCCCCCACCTTTTTATCCATTTCCTGATTTTGTAGTTTGAGTGTTAATCATTGTTGCATTGTCTTCTAGGTGATGAAAGAACCATGGTTTTTGTTGAAACTAAGAAAAGAGCAGACTTTATTGCCAGTTTTCTTTGTCAAGAGAAAATATCAACAACAAGTATTCATGGGTAAGTAGATTGATATGATTTCCTAGTCGGGGGGGACTTCTATTTGTCATTTGTTCAAAAGCATCAGTGTATATAACTAATATGACATAATCCTAGGATTAGGGTTCAGAAGCTTCAAGATCTAAACTTGCCCTTCATCTTCATTTTAAGTTTCTGTAAGGACTAAATGGTGGGAATGGATGGGGGCAAGTTCTTAGACTCATTATGAGTAGTGATACCTTCTCAACAGATCTCACTTAACACCCTCTTGTCCTTACATCTAAATTTGTCCTTTGCTCACTCTTATCTTTCTGTTTCCTGACAGTTTTGTATTGGCACGCTTAAAAATGTCATATTAACACAACTTTATTGACACTTTACTAATGGATCTAAGATAGTCACTGAACAGGTAGAAGTTTGAGATTAGTACTTAAAAAAACCTTCTGTTTGTGAAGCATTCTCATCATGAAGCGTGTATTTTTTTGTTAAGACTAGAAAGAGATTATTAATAGGTAAGCTCTGATGTTTGTCATATGTTAGTCTGCACTTTGGCTCTCTGCATTGCCTGTGTGGAGATCATTGTTCCACCCTCAGAGTGTCATTCTGAGAATTAAATAAAATGATGGCTTGAAAGCAATCAGTATAACACCTGGCATATAAGAGAGAGACATTGATATTAAATGCTGCTATTCTTACCATTATTAAAAAGAAATTAATGTGAACTTTACTGGTTCTCTGTAATATTTTTTTCGAGTACTGTCCATATGCATGGTCTCTTTTCTTTCCAGTGACCGGCAGCAGCGAGAGAGAGAGCAGAGTCTAGGGGATTTTCGCTGTGGAAGGTGCCCGGTTCTTGTTGCTACCTCAGTAGCAGGCAGAGGGCTGGATATTGAAAATGTTCAACATGTTATCAATTTTGATCTTCCTTCTACCATTGAGGAGTATGTCCATCGAATTGGACGTACTGGTCGTTGTGGAAATACTGGCAGAGCTATTTCCTTTTTTGATCCTGAATCAGATAACCATTTGGCACAGCCTCTGGTGAAAGTATTGTCAGATGTAAGTTCCAAATTTTTAAAACTGAAGTGATGGTGTTCTTTATCATTAAAAGTAGACATTTTATATATACATATATTCAGGAAGAGTAATCTGTGCCATCCTTGAGATTTTCTTAAGCATGGTATAGTATATGAAGTAAATTCTCTTTTTTAAGGCTCAACAGGATGTTCCTGCATGGTTGGAAGAAATTGCCTGTAGTACACGTTCGGGCCCCAGTGGTAGTACAAGAGGAAATGTGTTTGCATCAGTTGATACTAGAAAGGTTAGTTGAGGGGAAGAATTCGGAACTTGGCTTACAGTTTCTCTTTGTGAATGTCGTACTTAATAATGGGAAGTAACTAAACATTCAATAATTTAAGTCATTATTTTCTTACCTAGAAGATTCCTGTAGTATTTCTAAAATTCTGTGTACATGTATATTTTTGGTCTTAAAGGTGAGGAATTGACTTTGAATTTTATGCTCAAATATCCTCTTTTCCTAGGTTTGCTGGCATTTCAAATTCTGATTTCGGGTCTTACAAATTTTCCGTAGGAATTCTTTACTTTTGGAATTGTGACTACATTATTAATCAAGATAAAAGACTTGAGATAATGAATTACACATCTTTTCTGATGTGTCAGTTTATAGGCATCACTACTTTTATACAGAGATAATGGGCATATTAGTCATTGAATATTTATGCTTAATCACTGAAGTGTAGAGCTTTTAAGTTCTTTTACTTGTCAAAACTATTGGATTAAAAAAGTTTTTTCCTGAAATATTTTGTGCACAGTTCAGACCTCCAAGGTTATATGGTCCTTTTTTCAGATGGACTGAATTTAGTGAGAAGAACGTTTTATATATATGTATATGTGTTTTGGGAAGACGTGGTAGAAAGCTTGAGTCCCTGCTCTCTGGGCATTGTAATTTTAGAGATGTCATAAAATTAAATGTTTCCTTCTTCCTTTTTTTTAAGGATTACCAGGGCAAGAGCACTTTCAACACAACAGGGTTTTCTTCGTTACAAGCTCCCAATCCAGTAGGTGGTGAGTCATGGGATTAAAGCTGAAACAGCCTTCAAGTTTGTGGCACAGTTTTGATGCGGAGAAGACAATAGTTTTGATTTTTGAGCTTTTAACAGAACTGTGAAATCTGACACTTGTATCTCTTCTCTTCTGTTCTTACTCCCACCCTTAAAGAAATATATATCCTGACTAGTTATGTGAAATGCTGAAAGTTACAGCGTTGCAGTTACTGATATAAATGGTGTTACCTGGAAAGATTAAAGCATTATAGATGTCTTGCTTATTTTTAGAGTATTCTTCAGAGGTTTTAGACATGTTTCATGTCTAAATGCTAAGTCTTAGTATAGTGTTTACGGATCCTATTACAAGCAATAGCATATATACATTTTTGGTTAAAAATTGTTAGGTCTCATTTTTACTCAAAAGGAAACCTTAAAGCTAGATAGAGTGTTTCACTAAAATATGGTAACGTGATTGTCATGAAGCAGTGAAAGACATAAGCCTGTTAAGACAATTTTGATTCTAGATCATCCGATATGATAAAAATGGTGAAATGTTTGCTATGTGAGCTCTGTACTCAATGATATAACAAATGCTTGTTTTCATAATATGTAGACTTTCCTTGAAAATAAAGGATGAAACACTCTTCCCCTTAAGTTTTCCAGTAGCGCTTTTAGTTCTTCTTTGTTACCTATCATAGTTCTGTATTTTAAATTTTGTTGCATCGGGAAACCGATGAAGTGAACAAAAGAGTCTAAACAAATATTACGGTATAATGTACATTAATACATATCTTAAATAATGAAAATCGTTCTTTAAACTCAGACTCTTATCAATAAGAAACAATGCTGCTCACTCTTGCCATCATTATTTCAGGGGAATCTTTTTTTCATTTACCATTACATATCTTCAACTTAACATTATCTACTAGAATGGAAGAAGTTCTTAAGTCATTAAATGAATGAACCAAAACACTAAGACATAAAACAAGTGAGGTGTAAATATTGGGGAGACAAAAAATGATCAGTGTTATATATATGTCAGTGATCACTTAAAAAAAATCCAAAGCATCTTGTCCCCAACATGTATCTTATTATAGGAATTTGCTTCGTAAATGAAACATCACATATGAAAAGATGTTGTTGGGATTAGTTAGATAACCTACCCCATGCTATATTCAAAATTCTGTGTGAATTATCAAAATTAAAACTATAAAACAATTAAATATTAAGCCTTTAAAGTCTGATGTTAAGCTGACGTTAAACTCAAAGATCATAAATCATGAAGGAGATGAACAGATTTGATCACGAAAGGATTTAGTTGCTCATATCAAAAGTGAATAGCAGATGAGGAATACTACTGTCACTGCCATGGATTATCAATGTGTAGTTCTTTATATGTGTGTGTGTAGGATAGCAATAGGTGAATGCTTAAAGAACAGACAATTCAGAAAGAGGAGTTCAACTAATAAAAATATGGGAAATATTTAACTTGATCTCCATAAACTCGTTTTTGGGAAAGGCTGAATGAAGGTGTTTGTGCATATGTACTATCTATGTGTCTTAATTTTCTCCTCCATTTTGTTCATAGAGAACATTTATAGGACATTTCTGTCTTTTTTTTTTCTTCATATCCTCAAAGAGCAGCTTGCTCATAGCTGGCCTGATTGCTCTGAAAATATTTTTGAATTTGATTTGTCCAATTATCATAATAGTATTACTGAATCAAATGTAAAAAGGGAAAGGTAATAATACATAATCCTATCATTTCAAACCAACTGTAAATGTCCCTTTGTTCAATTACCTCATTTCTAGGTATAGATACGAATGATTTGTAAAATCATCAAAGTAAGAGATACACATATGATTGCTGTTGTACATCCCACACTTCAACTGCCTTTAACTGTTTCTGGTGGTTGCCATCACGTATTTTATTTTTGTCTCACCAAGTTTAGACTTCTTTTGACTTGATGTACCGTAGGTAAGGATTTAACTCACCTCACTCTTAGTTGCTCGGTAACTTTAAGTAATCTAGTTGGAAGTATGTTTTGTGAGCTGATAAAGGCACCTTTCTCCTTCCTTCTGTTACAGATTTTCACATTGCAACTTCTGCAAAGTAAACATTTTCATTCTATTTTATAAAGTCTCCCTGGTTATATTGCAACTTCTGTACAATGTCAACATTTTCATTCTATTTTATAAAGTCTCCCTGGTTAGATCAATTCTAAAATTGATAATAATAGCAGGGTTTACATTATGTAAATATTGCTTGCTAAATGGGCCAATGAACCAATTCTGATTACTTTTACTGTTTTTCCAATTTTATGACCTCTTTGTTTCCAGGGAGAATTATGTATGTCGGGGTCAAATGAAAACTGATCAAAACTATTCCATATACCAATTTGCTTTATTTAAACTTGGATCATATTCTTTTAGCACTTTGTTCACCTTATAGTTTTCTTTTCTTTTTTCTTTCTTTCTTTTCTGGAAGAATAAACATGCCCTTTCACCATGTTATTACATTTCTCGATTCAAAGTTAGTATTCTCTGGAAGCATGATCTCAAAAGATATTGGTGTTCTGAACAAATGAGTGGGCCTTTTAATTCAGGCTAGTACTTGGTGTGTTTTGCACATCATCCTTTTCTGGTCCTGGAGGTGTTATATATTATTTCTTTGATAATTTTTTCCAAGTTTTCTCTGTCCTTTATGGAACTTCTAATCGATGCTAGAACTGCAGAATTCCATTTATCATGTCTCATGTTTTTCATCTTTTTGCTTGTTATGTTCTGGAGGGATTTTTACTGTCTTTCGTTGTTTCATTTTTTTTTCCAGCAATTGTTTATTTCCGAGAGCTATCTTATTTTCTTTTTTTCCCAATGTTGCTAAATAGTGAAATTTCTGCTTTTTAATCATTTTTTACATTAAGCATTTGTTTTCGTGCTGCTTAGCATCAGAAATCTTAAGCCTTCAAGAGTCTGCTTTCAAGTTGTTTGTATATTGAATGCTCGCTTTAGTAAAATTCAGCCATCTGTCCCGTTTCTGTACCCTCCCCACAGCCCCTGTCTGGTGCCTTTTCCTCTCTCAGGTGTTCCTCAAGAACTGTTGTCAGGAGAAGGCATGTATAGGTTGAGATTCAGTATATAATAAAGCTTAGCTTTTCTTCCCTTGGATCCTTGGCTGGCATTTTAATGGGTCTGGCCTAAGCCAACGCATGAAGCTCAAAATGTGGACTGTCAAGCATCAGCTAGACATGTGAGGGTTTGGGTGCAGTGATGGAGAAGCGAATGAAGGTGAGAAGTGGTCCTGATTTCACCCAGGGCAGATGACCTGCCTACTCCATGTGTCCCTACAGCCTTGGTTACAGTAGAGTAGTAATGACTTTGTTGATTTAATTGTTACGCATTGCCCATTAAAACCTCAGCCTCTTGCCAGCATGCAGGACGCTGTGGCGGGCAGAAGCTGCTATGCCCTCTGTTGGCTTTAGATGCCCCCATCACGCCCCACGCCCAGCTGCGTACCTAGTACCCATTTGTGAGAGGGGGTCCACGATGGACTCCCATTTCGCCCCGAGGCGCTGGCGGCGCGGAAGGGCGTCCTTCCCTTTTGATCTGCTGGCAGAGAACCGCGCCTCGGCAGACAGGCAGCTGCGCGCGGCTGGGGCCCCCGCGAAGCTGCGGGTGCTGGGGAGCGGCTTCCGCCTGCGTCCGGACTCGCGGAGGCGGCTCCGACGCGGTGGTCCTTCCTCTCCTGGCGGCCGGGAAAGGACAGCTGGTGAGGGCTGGGGCGGCGGGGCGGGGAGCCTTCCCCCAGGGCGGGGCGGGTGAATATGGGTGAATGTAGTGACCACATGGTTTTTTCATGTGAAACCTTCGTAAGAGTGTATACCAATAATGCCTTAAGAAAAAATGTGAAAAAATTTATAATACCCAAACAAGCCTAGTTTGAAAGTAAATTTCCAGGGGCCATAAGGAAAAAAGAAATCAGAGCCAGAGCCGGGGTCACCGTCTCAGGTTTAGCATGGCAAGTCCTGCATCCAGGGCAACCCCTCACTTTTAGGCAACCAGGACAGTGGCCATCCTTAGCCAGAACAGTAAAAGGAAGCTGACATACAGTGGGCTTGCAGGCATTTCAGGTCAGATACGGACTCTAGGGCCCGAACCTAGCACTCGTAACTCTATTATTGGTCCCAATTATTTGTTAATTTTATTGAATTTTCTATGTAAATCTTAATATTATATGCAAATGACAGAAGTTGCCTCTTTCAATCTTTGCAAGTAACTTATTTCTCTTAAATGATGTCTTTGGCTAGATCCTCTAGTGTTGTGTTAAATAGTGACATCAGTGCTTTGTTTTTTACCTTCTAAATTTTCTCCAATAAATATGTTCATTTTTGTTTCCTTTTGTAAGGTTAGGGGGAGTTCCCTTCTACTCCTAGTTTGCTAAGATTTCTTTAAATCATAAATGGGTGTTGATACTTATCAACTGTTTTCTTCTACGCCTTTTCAGAAAATCACATAGTTTTTCTCCTTCAGCACATTAATGTAATTATATTTCTATGCATTCCAACATTAAAACATCCTTGCACTCCTGAAACAAAGCCTACTTAATACATTCTTGGATTCAGCGCACACACACACACACACACACACACACACACACACACACACGTAAGGTTTTTATATTTATATCCTTAAGTTAAATTAACCGCTAAGATTCTTTTCTTGCACTGTCTTCTCCTGGTTGTGGTACCTACAGCATACTAGCTTCATAAAAGCGATGGGCAGCTTTTCTACCCTACTTTCTGGAACAGTTTGTGTAACATTAGGGGTATCCATTTTTGAAATTTCAGAAATATTCACCTTAAAAATTGGGGTCTGACCCTGAGGATAATGAAGGGGAAAGCAAATAGTGCAACTAGAAGCCCTTACCCTAACCACTCTGCCATCTTGTAGGCCCTGGCCATCTACATTTCTAACCCCCTCATTTCTTCCCCCACAAACACAGATCACCGAGTCCTACTGATGCCACTTGCTCTGACAGCCTTCAAATGGATTTACAGTTGACCCTTAAACAATCCAGGACGTTAGAGGCAATGACATCCCCTGTCCCCCACCCTGCAAAGTCAAAAATCTGTGTATAACATTTGACTCCCAGAAACTGAACTACTAATAGCATATATTCAGAAGTCTTACCAACAAAATGGCTGATTAACACGTATTTTATACGTATGTTATATGCGTTATATGCCATAGTCTTACAATAAAGCAAGCTAGAGAAAAGGAGATCTTTTCTCAAATTGTTGCAGATCTCAAAAAACTTTTCCAATGTGTTCATTGAAAAGAATGCCCATATTAGTGAACCTGCGTAGTTCAAACCCGCGCTGTTCACACGTCAACTGTACTTTTATCCCCAGTGCCACTGTCCTATTATCCCCAGTGCCACTGTCCTAGTCCAGGACACCATATTTTCTCACCCGCATTAACCCAATAACCTCATTATTGGTTCCCTTGACCCCAGTGTTGCTCACTTCCAATTCTCCGTACAACAGCCAGAGTAACCTCTCAGGCTATAAATCTAACCACATCATTCCTTTGCTTAAAACCCTTCATTGGTTCCCTTCTGTCCACGGAATAAAATCCAACTCTTCAATGTAGGTTATAAAGGTCTGCCGATCCAACATTTAATTCAAAGTAGCTGCCACTCTGAACAACTTGCAGGGCTCCAAGTACTCCATGTGCTTGGGCCTTCACGCCCGAAACATTCCTCCCACCATGCGGTGATTACATAACAGAAGCCTGCTGACCCTTCTCACCTTTTCTTTCCTGTCTCTTCCTGAAGTCCGGGCCAGCGCTCCTGCTATGTGCTCCCACAGAACTGGGCACTCCTCCTATCGTAGCCGCATCGTTACTTCTTTATCTGGCTTCTCTTCAGCTGTACCGGGAGTCCCATGAAGGAAAGGCCAAGTCTACCTTGCTCATGACTGTGTCCCCGGCACATAGAAAGTACATAGCCCATAGCAGGTGTTCAATCAGTGTGTGTTGAAAGAATGAACAACAAGCTAAACTTGAGCCCTGCACATTTCAAAAAGGAAAGCAATTCCCAAAAAAAGATAAAACTTCTTTAAAAAAAACCAATGTATGTGTGTCACAGAATACAATTGTTTTCTTTAAAAAGTAAAGAAAACATAACAATAGTGTTCAGCTCTGGCTGGTGGAATAAGAGTTCACTTTTTTTCTTTCTCCTACACAATCTTATTTACCAAATTTTCCATTATGAGTGTCTCATTTTATGGTGGAAAAAAATGCTTTAAAGTATAAAATAAAAAAAGAACCGTACTACAAAATATTTTCACATCTTTTCCTCAAAATAAGCACTATGTGGTGAAATACGTTCTCCCACTTTGCTGGAAGGTGCATAATATGAAATTTGTGCCTTTTTTAACACCAACAAAAGTGTACGTTGATGACATAACCCAAGTTGCATAAAATCGCACAACTGCCTGGGACCTGAAATGCCACCAGTGCTTTTCATATGGATTTTTAAATTCTGTAGAAAATATTTTTAATAAGAAGAATTCACAGTCTGCTTTAATGCAGAAAAACAGAACTATCAACTTTATTTTATATTTGGAATTAAACATGACAGCAATAAGAACTAACTTTTTTCCTTCTAAGACGCTCCATCATGTTTAGATGACTGGGACAGTCTCCTCTGCTCTGAAGGATTTGCATTCTTCTCAGTAAGAAAATAATGCTACAGGAGGAAAGTAGAGTAGGGTTAACTTGAAAGGACTAGTATACATACATCACACTTTGTTATAAAAAAAATGACCGCAACAGAGTTCTCAAATTCTATATATCGACTGTTACGATTAACTCACATAAAGGAAACTTTCATGGCCCCTGAATGGCCCATAGAAATCAAGTTCTGTTAGTCTAGTTATGTCATATATGTGTATGCTTACATATGCACACATATGTACTGCACTAAACCTATACAAATATACAGGTATGTCTAATATGCAAGTATGATTACACTTACATATGTATTACTTTATATAAATAATGCATGACTTGTATACACATACATAAAACTTGAAATGAGATGTTTTTTGTTGCTACTTCTGAGATGAGTCACTTTCCCTGTTCACCTAGTCCAAACCTCTCAGTTTGCAGCTTGCTGAACCGAGGCCCAGTAGTTAAGGGACTTGCCCAAGTTCCCACTGTAAATAATGGCAGAACTTGGACTAGAGCCAGCGTCGCCTGATGCTAAGTTCAATGGCTGTTATTCTACCCTGCTTCTCTGTAACTGAGGCTGGAAATTAACACCTTAAATTTGAGTAACGCATCCCAATTTTCAAGGCATTTTTGCACACATTACACTGCTCAAGCTACGCACAAAATCTCAGCGGAGGGTATGAAGTTGCTGAAAGATTCGTTACCTGCCCGTGGAAACACCACAGTTAATGGCCCGAGTATCCTGACTCCCGGTGCAGTACTCGCTTCCCTGAAGTATACTTTTTTTCTCACCGACCGTTTCATTCTTACTTGGCCCTCTGTAATTATTTCACGAGGAGGAGGCCCAAGTCAAGACTAGGGGATCTGTAAGCCTGTGCAAGGGAAGCCCAGACAGTCCCTGGGCTCCCCAATGTCAACCTTTCCTGCTACTGCATTGTGTAAGCCTGGAGAGCAGGTAGCTGACATGACAGCGGGGACTCAGGATTCAATTCCAGGTCTGTCAGACTCCTGAGGCTACGCTCCTTCCCCTGGATATGTGCTGGGGCCACCACACACGGGGGACTCTGGCCATTATTATTTAGCAAGGGTGTCTACCATGGCGCCTCAAAATCAGAGTGAGCCGAGTCCATTTCTGTTTCCCCTGAAGGGCTGAACTGAACTATGTATGCCAAATAACGTGGCACCCCACTCGGGCACAGTTCTTGTCTACCTTCCCACCATCCAAACATCCCTGGTGATATCGTTTCAGAAACCGATATTCCTGTGGGCCAAACATAGACAGGGTTAAAAATAAGCACCAACTGAACCATGATTAACAAGAACCAAATATCAAACACTCCAACCTCATATCCTATTGTCAGTTACCTGTGGTCTCTGGTTCTCCGTCATCGCCTAGTCCCTCCTCATCTTTCATTGCTGTCTCTAACATTTCAGCATTCCTCTGCATTTTCTTTGTTTCTTCAAACCCTTGACATTTCTGTTGACTTTTCTTCGTAAAGGATTTAACCGTCTCCTGTAATATTAAAAGTTCAATGCGAATACTCATTTCTCAGCAGTGACAGAATAATAACAATGGCAGATTACAAAGAAACTCTCTCTGCCCACATAGCGATCTTTACACATTCCCACCTGATTGTTGAACTCAGCAGATTTAATAAATCTGATAGAAAGCACTATCAGATTTAATAAATCTGATAGAAAGTATTAAGAATACTCATTTTTGTCACTGTAACCATTGTTATTACTCTGTATAGCATCCTTTTGATCCTTTGATAGTTTTGATTCCTCCACAAAAGGAATGCTGTCTTACTTCCCTCTGCTGACATCAGTGCTACCTGCCCCTCAAGGCTCAGCTTGGACACGTAGTTTCTTAGGAAGCCCTCCCTTTCCCTCCTGGCCTGAAGGGGTCCCTCCCACCTATGAACTTCAAAACTAAACAGTAATAGCCCACAACACATTATCAGCTACAATTTCACAATTCTGCACTTTCATCCACTGTTGCTCTATTTGATAGTCAGTCCTGAACTTCCTTGCATTTGTGTGGACAGTGGGCAGAGGGGGGCCCTTGAGAGCCTATCATCAAGAATTAGGCCAGATGCTTTACGTATTTAATCTCATTTAATCCTCACAACAAACGGGTAAGGTGTATTTTGTTTCCTATTTTGCAAATGATGAAACTGGAGCTTAGAGAAGTAAGAGAGCTCACTCAAGGCCACACATAGTAGTAAATGTAGATGCTGGCATTTAAACCTAGGTCTGCCTGACTGTACAGTACAGACTCCTTCCATTAGACCACACTGCAGCACTAGTGAATAATGGCTAATAATGACAAGTATGAAAGACTTCCTATGTGCCAAGGCCTGTGCATAAGCACTTTACGTGCATGATTTTACTTAGTTTTCGTGATGACATGGGAAGGCAGGGACTGTTTCTATCCTTTCCATTTTTCAGATGAAGAAACTGAGGCACTGTGAAGGAAAGTAACTTGCCCAAGGTCATCAGACCACTCAATAATAGAGCCAGGATTCAAATCCAGTCCTGCCTAAATCTGAAGCACAATCTCTCACCCACTATACTAACCTGTCTTTTTTCCCCTCAAGCTTGGAAATAACTTTAGGCTAGAGAAATACCTTGTAACTTTCTATACCCCACAGAGCCTGGCACCCCATGAGGGCTCAGAAAATGTTCGTTTATTTTCGTCTATAGAGCTTCTACTTTCTGGAGACCTAAATACAAGCCAAGGAGAAAAAAACAGGGTTGCTCAAAGCAGAGTTTAAGAATGGAAACCCAAAAGAGAAAGAGGGGAAGCTATGCACACAATATTATCAAGAGGTAGTGACAGATACATGTGCTTATCCTCAGTTCAATGTCTAGGTAGTGTACAGAAGAGGATGCCTGGCCTCTGTCAGTGCTACTTAGCTATACAGAGCAGCCAGGTGCTGAGCATGTGGGGCCCAGAGACAGATAAGCCTGCTTTGAAATACTGACTTTGAAGGTAACACTCACTTTTCTCTCCTAAATCTGCATTACTGGATTGTCACTGAGCTCCACTAGGTAAGACAGACTTGTAGCATATGAACACCTCTTTCTCAATTAATCATCAGAAAGTCTCCAGGCATAAATGAAATAGTGGGTGAAGGCCCAAAATATATTTATGATTTACCTTTGGCCTCTTTATGTTGTAGTGCTGTTAACTACAGTCTCAAAAAAAGTAACTGAAACAACTATGTAGTTCTCAGTCTCTTGGGGGCCAGATGCATTTCAGAATAGAGAATATTTTGGGTTTTAGAAAGACGGTATGGCATGATAACTGAATACCACGTGACACTCCCATGGGGCCAGGGACAGCATCTCATGATCAAACGGAAATATGTTTACAACAAAATATATGAATATTCACTGTAGGCATTAAATAATGACTAGAAAGTGTCTCGGGGTCAGGTCAGATCAGATTTTACGGCCAAATGAGTAAGGAAAAAATCTTCAGGTTTGCACAACTTTTTAAATTTCAGAACTTTTGTTAAGAAATTTGGGACTTACACTTTTTTGTAATGCTGTGACTTCAACGTATCTTACTTCGCTTAGTTAAGATGACTGTGTCATCTTTATCCATAGATTTTACTATGAATTTAATGGTGTTCATTTCACCTTAACTAACAAAGAAGAATGCAACACGGTCTTAGGATTTTTAAACCCACTGTGCTCCACTAGGTAAGACAGACTTGTAGCATATGAACACCTCTTTCTCAATTAATCATCAGAAAGTCTCCAGGCATAAATGAAATAGTGGGTGAAGGCCCAAAATATATTTATGATTTACCTTTGGCCTCTTTATGTTGTAGTGCTGTTAACTATAGTCTCAAAAAAAATAACTGAAACAACTATGTAGTTCTCAATCTCTTGGGGGACTTACTTGGTTTGAGGTTTAGCCTTCCAACACTCATTACTAAGATCTAAAGTGAGATATTCTACCCAATATCTAATGAGAATTCCCAAGGAGGAAAGTAGGGATGAAATGATCTGTCCAGTGTCCTAGAGGGGATTTTCTTCTTTTCATATAAAGTACCATATATTGTGGCCAGCATACTAACACTTGAAAGGTACAGATCAACTTATCCCATGCTCACTCACTCACTGATACATTTGCTCATTTATGAAGTGAACACTATTCTAGACACTAGATACATAAAGATGAATAAGGCTTGGCACCTTCCCTCAAGCAGCTTAAAATTTAGAAAGAAAGACAGATATATAAGCTGATAATTGCATCACACCGAGATGTCCCAAGTAGAGGCAGGTGGAGGCAAACAAGAAGAAGCTTGACCTGGGCAGGAGGTCTGGAGAAAGCTTCCTAGCAGAGGTGGCATCTAAGCTGAAGCCTGTATCCCGGGTGGAGTGAGCCAGACAAAGAAGGGTGGAGAGGGGGAGAAGTAGAAGAGCATTTCAGTCATTAATATAAATATGAACTCTTTAAGATATTTAAATAATATAACATCAGTTTTATAGATGGGAAACTTTACAAGTTTAATACCATTTGCAACATCATGACGAAAGTCAGAAAATCCACAGAAATGACTGACTAGATTATTCCATTCATGTGCTGAGCTGCTTACCTCATGGCGTAGAGAGACCTGTGGTCCTCAGACCTACGTGTCCGTGAGTCACTTGTTGGGACTGCTAATACACAAACTGCTGGGCTTTAAACCTAGAGTGACAGAGTCCGTCAGTCTGGAGTGGGGCCTAAGAGTACATTTCTTACGTGTTCCCAGGGGATGATGATGACTCGGGTGCAGGAACCCCATTTGGGGAACCACAATTCTAGACTCAAAGATGTATAAAACTTGGCTCCTTGTCCTCATGGAAGTTACAATTTAACCAGAGAAAGAAAACTAATAATAGGAAACAAAGGATAATTACGTGTTACATGTGGATAAGAATACAAGCGCAGGAAGAGGTCCCAGGGAAAAAGAAAACATCGGGATCTGAAGCAATTGCAGAGCACTTCATGGAAGAGTTGGGGCAGCTTCAGTTTGAAGGTTAGGAAGAATGCAAATACACAGAGATGAAGGAGAAGCACAATTCCAAGATCTGGGAACAGCATGGGCAAAATAACAGGAACAAATGTGGTATGCCAAGGAAAGTACAGACAGCTCCCTGGCTGGAGCAAAAGACAGATGGAGGGTTTTACGAAATACTGGAATTATAGAATGAGTCCAATATGAAAAACTTTGAAAGCCAAAGCTTTTTGAGTGGCCTTGTGTTTTTACATACCTTTTCTCCGTTCCTATTCCCTCTAGTAGAAGAGGCAAGGCACTCCGAAAACAAGTTGGAACTCTTGCTGTGTCACTATGTAAGTTTGAGCAAAAGGCCAAACCTCCCCGCACCTCTGTGTTTCGAAGGTCATATAAGACAATGTACGTGAAAACTTCACATAAACTGGAAAAGGACAGACATGCTGATTTTTTTTGTCTGTACCTTTTTTACAGAGTGTGAATTTCTACCTTGGATACCTGTATATATCCCTTACTAGACGGTGTCCCTTACGAGCACAGAGCATGATCTGAAGCACATTCTTGTCCTTTATCCCACCTTAGACCAGAACTGGAATCCAGATGTTCTTGAATGTATTAGAAGTTCTTAAGTGATACAATGAAATGAAATTGTACTATTTTAGGAAGGACATAATAGGCTGGATTACAAGGAGAGTATATTAAAAAGTCCAGGTGTAAACCCAAATTGGCTTGGCAAGCATCCTGACTCACTCTCTATTGTAAGGGCACAGCCATACATTCCTACTGACACGCTAGGAAACTTCTCCAGGACCCAAATCCTAGCCATCTTCCAAACCAACCCCAGTTGCAGCCCCATCCTAGTTATTATTTCTCTTGTGTGAACTCTTTGGATTGGCCATCTCATTCCAATGACCTCCTCAGTTCCCAGTCCTGCCTTTGCATATGGATGCTAGTTAGCCTTGTGTTACGGACTAAATACTTGTGTCCCTAAAATTCGTATGTTGAAGCCCTAAGTCCCACTGTGACTGTACTTGGAGATGGGGCCTCTAAGATAGTCATTAAAGTTAAATGAGGTCATAAGGGTGAGGTCCTGATTGGTTAAATCAGTGTCATTATAAAAACTAATGTTTTTGTTTTTTTACTAAAAACCAGAGTGCTTGCTCTTTCTCTCCCACCTCTCACATGCGTCAAGGAAAGGCCATGTGAGCGCACAGCAAAAAACGTGGCCATCTGCAGGCCAAGAAGAGAACCCTCATCAGCCACCCAATCAGCTGGCGTCCTGACCATGGACTCCTAGCCTGCAGAACTGTGAGAAAATAAATGTCTATTGTTTAAGCCACCTGGCCTGTGGTATTTTGTTATGGGGGCCCTAAGAGTCGAGTACACCTTGGTTCCCTTCTGTTCCTCTCCTGAAAAACCACTTACCCAGGAAGCAGTTGAGAACATACAAGGCCTGGACGAAGCTGGGACAATAAAATGGGAAAAGAGGAAAAGCCCAGACTCATTCCAAAGGAAACCAGACAGGGAGACGAAGAATAGATCACGTACCAAGGATAAAGGAAAGTAAACAGTCACAGATGACCCCAAGGTCTCTTTCTAGCCTGGGAGACCAAATAAATCACTGACAGAAATGGACAGGTGTCAAGAGGAGATGATTGGGGAGAAAAAGAGAAGTCAGTTTTGCATATGTTGCATTTAAGGTGCTAACAGAACAACTAAATCACGAGGGCAGCTGGAATATGGAACATGAATAGGCAAAGATTTCAGAATTCAAACTTAACAGTTTCACTCACTCAGGGAAGCCCAGAATATTATGGTCAGAAAGAACCTGAGAAATGATCTAACCCAATCCTTTAATATTTTTTCATGAGAAAACCAACACCAAAAGAAGTTAAGCTCATTAGAAAAATGGTAGTAAAGGAAGAATGAGAGCAGAGATCTTTTTAACTGTTCTTTCTGCTACATACTTTCAATATTCTCTCACAGATGAAATTAAGGCTTTGGAAACAGCCACAGCTGGAAGAACAAAGGAAAACAAACAGAGATGGACCAGAACGGTAAGGGGAACAATGAAATCCAAGGAAGGAAAGTGTCAAGAAGGGGGAGTCAAGTGTGCTATGTGACAGAAAGGTCAGGCTGGATGGGAACTGAGGAAAGGCCGTTGCATTTTGCAATGAGCTTATTAGTTACTTGGCAACAAGCTGTTCTTTCTAATTGTGCCTATCATTCCAGAATTCTCTAAAATGTTTCCCTTGACGTCCTTGCAATTGGAACACCTCAGACATATAATCCACATGCAATGAGGTTCTCTTATTTCAGTAACTAAATTACCTTGTACTGAGTCCAAAAACAACCAGTTTACGTGAATTTCAAATCTAGAGTGACTCATGTTAGAGCAGGGTTCCAGTTTGTTCAGGCTCTCATCTGATTCTATTTTATCAAAGTTCTTAGAGCCTAGCCACACTTTTAAAATTTATAGATTTTATAGAATTCACATGTATATAATCCTAGGAATTTCAAGCCTTGCAGCAGTTGGCTAATTGCTGCATAAAGCTTTCCAAAATAACATTACTAATTATATTGCACAGTATAGTGAAACGCACAAACATGGGGACTTGAAAGTATAAATGCCTGTTTTCTCAAGTCAATGGGTGATGATTTGTAGGCAATTTCTGACACATTTATCCCCAGTTCTGTATCTCCCATTCTAAGAAAGTAAGTGGCATTAAAACTATCTGCATAATGAAAACCACATTATAATACAGAGAAACACGTAGCAGGATTTGTCTAAATGTAGAAATTTTCAGTAACAGCCATCTGGGAAATAGGAACACTAAGAGTGGGGGGGGGGTGCTGTTTACATCATCTGTATATCAGATGACCTATAATCTTAAAAAAACAGGGCTTTTCTATTAGGTAAAAGGAAACATAGTTTTGTCATTTTCGGACTGAGTTTTGAATTTCTTTTTAATTCAGAGTTACAAACTGCATCTGGTAGGAAGAAAAAGAACATGAAAATGGCCTTCATCTGAGTTTTATAGGCATGGTATTAAAATGTTTGAATTTTCCACTTTAACAAAGCTATGTTCACACAAGTATCATATCACTATACAACACACAGATGTTTAACTGGCATATGCATACAGGCTAAACTTTATCTAGAAACAGATAAAGATTAGAAACTGAATTTGGCACTTGAGACTACCCTTCCTGGTACTCTATTACTGTAACAGGAACAATTCAGCCACCCGCCTTCTCCCCTGAGGGCGGGCCTCCCCCAACTTCCTTTTGTTCCCTCTACCTGATCTTTTCCTTCATTTCTGCATAAGTCTTAAACCCACCAATGACACTTAAAGCTAACGAGTCTTCTCATCCCTATTCATGAGAATAAAAATAGATCTTGTATAACCTTGAGGACATAATGAATGTGAAAACTCACATGTGAGTTTTGTAAGGCTATTAGTAGCAAATTCTTAGAGAGCTTTCCATTAATGCTGTCTACTCCCTTTTGTATCTGTGCAAGCAGTTCAAGCTGGCTTGGGTTCTCTGTGTACCTTGTTCAAATCACGCCTAAACTCAAGTCAAGTAGAAGTAAACTGGATATTCCGTTATAGATTGTTCCGGGGACAAAGTTCAGCCACCTCTGCTTAGAAATGACAACAAGTTAAAGGGTCTATCGTGAGGAGACTCCATCTGAATGTAATGAATGCTGTGGGAGAGCCCTGTTCCCACCTAACCCAAATCGTATCCTCCCTTCAAAACTCAGCTCAAACAGCACCTCCACCATGGAGCCCACCCTGCTTTCCCCCCCCTCATCCTGACACCTACTGCCTCAGAACTTTCATCAATTATTGCCACTACTCATTTTAGTCCTTAGTTATATTCCATCTTATATTGTTATTTAATATATCATCTTGGGATTTATTTTAAGGTAGCCTTAAGCTCATTAAAAGTAGGGCCAATGTCTTAGATGGTTCTGGATCCTCCACAGTACCTCACACAAGCAGTGACTGAATATGGTCAATTGTGGAAAGCATGAATTAGGCACCAAAAGAATGAAATAACATTTAGCTCTGGAAAGTGGTTATCCTCTTCACCTAAACTGCTTTCATTTCCACCACCTGCTCATATTCTCCCTTTCCATCCCTCCAGCTCTTTCCCGTTGTGAGCTCCTTAGGCACTGCCCGAACTGCAGGAGCGGGGGGATGTCAGAACATCATTGGTTTGGGCTTCCAACTAAAGGCCAAGAGGGGACAGCTACAGGGGCTTTTTCCTGAAGGAATGCGTATTGCATGTACAGGGCCGACCCAGCAAGGGGAGGAGCTGCGGGGTATCTTCCACAGCCCCAGGAGTTCTGCCAACAGAGAGGCCCGGATCAGGGTAGCGCAGACCTGCATTTGGCTTTTAGTCTCTCTGATTTAGAAAACTGTGTTTGGCTTCTTTCTTTGCTATTTTAAACAGCTACATGCTGATGTTATTGCCGTGTCTATTTCCCTTTTATGGGGTCATTTACTTTACTTCCTGTAATATTTTATCTATTGCTTTATTCTTGGAAATGAAGAACAGGGAGTGAGTTAAGGGGATAGTTCTACGGAAATAGCTTGACCCCAAAGAGGGGGGCTGCAGCGGGTTTTGCCTCCACTTAAGCTCCTTCCCTGGTATCACGGGTAGGACCTTCATTCTGCCACAATGACTCCCCTTGCCTCAAAAATCAGCTTGCCGGGAAAAGCTGACAGCGCCCCATCCGCCCTCAGTCACCCATTCTTCCTGGCAGTTCAGCTAAGCAGCAAACTGAAACTGACACCTGTTCTGGAGTTGCAACAAGCAGCTCAGGACGACTGAAGGAACATACCACCCTTACGTAACACAAATAAATAAATAAACAAAAAGTTACAGTAACCCAAAATTCATGATGCTCAGTATATATACTATTCATATTGTTCAAGTCTCTCAAGCAGTTTGTATTATGTCGAAAAAAGAACATATATTCGTATCAGGGGATAATCCTTTCTAATTCATTTTAGAGCAAAACTCAGTGTACCTGAACATCCCCATAAAACTCCATGGCAGGGGCGCCACAGAGAGCCTTAATGAAGTGGTTTACCAGTCTTATTCTACGGGACACTCCAAAGTGCGTGGCATAATCCTATGGCACCAATTTCTAGCAAACGTTATTTCCCCTTTGTTCATGGGTTATCTTTAATATGAAATCAAGCTTTGGAGGGAAGAAGTTAGAGTCAAAAGTTCCACTCCTGTTCCCAATTACCTGGGAAAAGAAAGAAAACAAAGAGGCCTAAGAGAGAGATTACACACTCAGTATAGGAAACTAAGTTAAAACTGAGAAAACAATCAACCATCATATGCAAACTGGACGAGTTAAAAGGCTGTGACCCTACAGTGTCTTCAAAATGGCCTGAGAAAGGGACGTAAGCAATGAGAAAGTTTACATTAGTGTAAGACTGCCTTCCAGGCTAGCCAATGCCACCACTACATTTTTTATTTCTGAAACCACTCATTTAATCAACAAAAATATATTAAGCATCCAGTATATATGAAGCATCTTGCTATGAGCTGAAAATACAATGATTAGTATGACACATCCATCAGACTCAAGGAAAAGATACAGAAAAAAAAAAGACTTAATGATCTTTACAGAAAACACAATATATGCATAATCTAAAATCTTCCAGTGAAATTTCTTGGTAACAATTTCTTTTGGAACTCAAATACCACTTTATTATTACTGGAATAAAAACATCAAAGATGCTTAATTCTCAAAAGACACCTTCTCTTTACTAGGGAATTTAAGGAGGTACTCATTCTCAGGGTCACGCTAGCACTGGCTCTGCACTTGCACACACCTGAGAACACACGCCTCCTTAAATTCTGTGCCCCAAGGGCCTCATTCCCTTCACCCTGGCCCTGGCCCTGCTCTCCACCTCTACACTCAATGTCCTCCCGGTAGACAGCGAGCTACTTAAAAAAACAAAAAACCTTAAAAGCATCATGCTAATAGCACACTGGGATTTTCTATAAAATGCTAAGAAGAAATCTGACACAAATGGCTTGAAGACAGAACAAGACTTTAAGACCCAATGGTAGATGACCATATACTAGACGCAGAACACTTCTAGACATCTTTCTGATTTGCAGTTAATAACCACCTCAACTCCATACACCCCCAGCCCACTGATTTATTTTTTCTTCTCATTAGGATTTTGTTGGATGAGAGAAAATGATTAGACTATGCAAGAGATAGTTTTAAAATTATAGGAAAATATAATAACATGCCTCTTAAAAAACATTTTAAAAAAATTTTTAAATAATTCGCATTTTTAAAAAACCTCTACTTTAAGGTTTTTCCCAAGCTACCTTCTTTTAAATAAAAGAGATCCAAACATAATCCCCATGTTTCCGAAGCATACAAATAAATGTGTCTACTCAGAAATATCCAAGTACACTCAGCAATTAGCAAATAAGAGTTTATGTTTTCCTACCTCTTCCGGCAAAAATAACAGCAATAAATGGGCAGGCATCCCAGGATGATCATGCTGGTCACACTAAGCACAAACATCTGGAACATCTGGATATCCTCTGTTGGGGTAATTGTATCCTGTTACTTTTATGACTTAAGCAAGAGAGGCAAATCTGAGCTCTTTCATACAGTCTTTATTTAAAAAACTATTAGTTAATAAAGTAAAATAAGGGGGTATACTTATATGACAGGTAAATATCACTGCTCCTCTGTAAGTAGCAGACGTTTATGACATGTTCTTGATTACACATCCTCCAATGGAAGTCTTGTTATCAGATTATTATGATTCATACTATACATTTCTTCCCATGGCCCAAATGTGTTTTCTTCTCTGCACATATGTTATACATCCTAGAGCACTCAAGGAGTGAATTTATCTATGAATAGTTAACTTGATGAAGGAATGGCTTCTTAACTGTTCATTTCCAAATTATAAAACATTAAATTAAACCAGAAATCAAAAATTTGCAGGTGAATAAGCATACTTTATTCTTATATTAATTTGGAAATACATTCTAATATGATGTGGGAATTGTAAGTCACGGTTCAATTTTTACCTCTACAAGAACCAAATGTGTCTTCACACATAACATAAAGACTACACTGATGAATGAATTATAAATACCATGTGACAGTGTTAACACTGTAATACTATATTCATGATCAGGTTTCAGTTTCCATTTTTAATACTAGATGCTCAACACAGAGCTGTAATTGAATAGGGACTTTATTAACCTAAGGCATTGTTTTGCATGCATCCTTTTGTCATATTTGTTAGTGTTTAATCATATCAACTAAGTCTATCATGGAACCAACCGGTAATACATCCCCACTATCCAAATGAAGGAGCCAAAACAGATGGTCTAGTTCTCAAAAATTTGTGGAGGAAAAAAGTTTTAAGAACCTAATTCAAAAACAATAGAAAAAAAGAGAAACTAATAAACAGACTTCAAGAAGAAACATTCAAGTCTACAGTCACATACTGACATGCTGAAGACAAGTTAAATAGGAAGACTTCTCCTCAGGAAGAGAAGATGGGATAAGTAGAAGATGAGATAAGGCATGCCCAATGCTGTCTTCTCCCAGGCGTTGAGAATTACATTTCCTAGAGCCTGGAATCTTTGGGATGAGAGAGATGATAAATAAAGCAAGAGAAAAGAGACTAATTTCAAATTGCCCAAGTCACATTTAAGGGCTAAGCAAAAAGTGCTCATGAATAGCGGCCTAAGCACATCAGGACTTCCTACAGACAGCATTGCTGTAGGGCTGGTGGCCCCCTTTAAGTGGTAACCTGGGAGATATGAATTTAAACGTAAGCCACTGTGAGCTGTTCGTCAGATTTTCTTAAATAGAACGATAACAAATGTAAGAGGATGAACTTATCATCTTTTAAAGGGGCAAAACATCTGAAGCTGCTGGTCTGGGATGATGAATAACAGCATTTCTCTCTCAAACAGTCACAGTTATTAAGATCTTTTCTCTCCCTGCAAGGCTTCGCCGCCTGACTCCCCTTTGGAATGCATGCTTTTGGAAACAGAATCCAAGAAAGAGAATCAGCACAGTTAATAAGTACTTTCCCTAATGAAATAATTACTGCAGGACAAAACACAAAAGAAAGAAAAACATTTAAGCTGGGCACACTTAAAGAAGTGATTGAACGGCGTATACAAACAGTGATGAACGCTGAAAAAATACAAGCTAAACAAGAAATTACCACAAAGTTATTTAACATAACATTTTCAATTCTAGATGAACCGCAGAAAAATATAAATTGTTAACAGATCACTGGTAAGTTAGTTTTAAGTGAAGGGATGGAAAAAGATATTTCATGAAACTAATAGGGAGAAAAAAGCTTGTGTTGCAGTGCTTGTGTCAGACAAAATAGACTTCAAAACAAAGAAAGTCACAAAAGACAAAGAAGCACATTATATAATGATAAAGGGGTCAATCCAACAAGAGGATCTAACCATTAGAAATATCTATGCATCCAACACAGGAGCACCTACATATGTGAAACAAACACTAACAGAATTAAAGGGGGAAATAGAATGCAGTGCATTCATTTTAGGAGACTTCAACACACCACTCACTGTAAAAGACAGATCAATCAGACAGAAAATAAGTTAGGAGACACAGGCACTGAGCAACACATTAGAACAAATGGACCTAACAGACTTCTACAGAACTGTACACCCAAAAGGACCAGGATACACATTCTTCTCAAGTGCACATGGAACATTTTCCAGCATAGACCACATACTAGGCCACAAAAAGAGACTCAGTAAATTCAAAAAGATTGAAATTCTACCAACCAACTTCTCAGACCACAAAGGTATAACACTAGAAATAAATTGCACAAAGAAAGCAAAAAGGCTCACAAACATGTGGAGGCTTAACAACATGCTCATAAGTAATCAACGGATCAACGACTAAATTAAAATAGAGCTCAAACAATATACGGAAATAAATGACAACAACAACACAAAGACCCAACTTCTGTGGGACACAGTGAAAGCAGTTTTAAGAGGAAAGTATATAGCAACCCAGGCATATTTAAAGAAGGAAGAATAATCCCAAATGAATAGTCTAAAGTCACAATTATCGAAATTGGAAAAAGAAGAACAAATGAGGCCTAAAGTCAGCAGAAGGAGGGACATAATAAAGATCAGAGAAGAAGTAAACAAAATTGAGAAGAATAAAACAATAGAAAAAAATCAATGAAACCAAGAGCTGGTTCTTTGAGAAAATAAACAAAATAGATAAGCCTCTAGCCAGATATTAAGAGAAAAAGAGAATCAACACACATCAACAGAATCAGAAAAGAGAAAGGAAAAATCACAACAGACCCCACAGAAATACAAAGAATTATTATAGAGAATACTATGAAAACCTATATGCTAACAAGATGGAAAACCTACAAGAAATGGACAACTTCCAAGAAAAATACAACCTTCCAAGACTGACCAAGGAAGAAACACAAAATCTAAACAGAACAATTACCAGCAATGAAATTGAAGCGGTAATCAAAAAACTTCCCAAGAGCAAAACCCCCGGGCCAGATGGATTTACCGTGGACTTTTATCAGACATACAGAGAAGACATAATACCCATTCTCCTTAAAGTTTTCCAAAAAATAGAAGAGGAGGGAGTACTCCCAAACTCATTCTATGAAGCCAACATCACCCTAATACCAAAACCAGGCAAAGAACCCAACAAAAAAGAAAATTACAGACCAATATCCCTGATGAACATAGATGCAAAAACACTCAACAAAATATTAGCAAAACGAGTTCAAAAATACATTAAACGGATCATACACCATGACCAAGTGGAATTCATCCCAGGGATGCAAGGATGGTATAACATTCGAAAATCCATAAATATCATCCACCACATCAACAAAAAGAAGGACAAAAACCACATGATCATCTCCACAGATGCTGAAAAAGCATTCGACAAACTTCAACATCCATTCATGATAAAAACTCTCAACAAAATGGGTATAGAAGGCAAGTACCTCAACATAATAAAGGCCATATATGATAAGCCCACAGCCAACATCATACTGAACAGCGAGAAGCTGAAAGCTTTTCCTCTGAGATCGGGAACAAGACAGGGATGCCCACTCTCCCCACTGTTATTCAACATAGTACTGGAGGTCCTAGCAATGGCAATCAGACAAAACAAAGAAATACAAGGAATCCAGATTGGTAAAGAAGAAGTTAAAGTGTCACTACTTGCAGATGACATGATATTATACATAAAAAACCCTAAAGACTCCTCTCCAAAACTACTAGAACTAATATCGGAATTCAGCAAAGTTGCCAGATACAAAATTAACACACAGAAATCTGTGGCTTTCCTATACACTAACAATGAATTAATAGAAAGACAAATCGGGAAAACAATTCCATTCACAACTGCATAAAAAACAATAAAATACCTAGGAATAGACCTAACCTAGGAAGTGAAAGACCGATACCCTGAAAACTATAAGACACTCTTAAGAGAAATTAAAGAGGACACTAACAAATGGAAACTCATCCCATGCTCCTGGCTAGGAAGAATTAATATTGTCAAAATGGCCATCCTGCCCAAAGCAATATACAGATTCGATGCAATCCCTATCAAATTACCAACAGCATTCTTCAACGACCTGGAACAAATAGTTCAATAATTCATATGGAAACACCAAAGACCCGAATAGCCAAAGCAATCCTGAGAAGGAAGGATAAAATGCGGGGGATCTCGCTCCCCAACTTCAAGCTCTACTACACAGTGACAGTAATCAAGACAATTTGGTACTGGCACAAGAACAGACCCACAGGCCAGTGGAACAGAATAGAGACTCCAGACATTAACCCAAACATATATGGTCAGTTAATATACGATAAAGGAGCCATGCACATACAATGGGGAAATGACAGTCTCTTCAACAGATGGTGCTGGCAAAACTGGACAGCTACATGTAAGAGAATGAAACTGGATCACTGTCTAATCCATACACAAAAGTAAATTTGAAATGGATCAAAGACCTGAATGTAAGTCATGAAACCGTAAAACTCTTAGAAAAAACCATAGGCAAAAATCTCTTGGACATAAACATGAGCGACTTCTTCATGAACATATCTCCCCCGGCAAGGGAAACAAAAGCAAAAATGAACAAGTGGGACTATATTAAGCTGAAAAGCTTCTGTACAGCAAAGGACACCATCAGTAGAACAAAAAGGTACCCTACAGTATGGGAGAATATATTCATAAATGACAGATCTGATAAAGGGTTGACATCCAAAATATATAAAGAGCTCACTCACCTCCACAAACAAAAAGCAAATAATCCAATTAAAAAATGGGCAGAGGAGCTGACCAGACAGCTCTCCAAAGAAGAAATGCAGACAGCCAACAGACACATGAAAAGATGCTCCACATCGCTAGTTATCAGAGAAATGCAAATTAAAACCACAATGACTTATCACCTCACAGCACTAAGGATGGCTACCATTCAAAAGGGAGGGAAGACAGGGAGAGAAGGCCTTCCTGGGGGATCTGAGGGAGGAAAGGCCTTTCTGGGGTCACTCAGGGAGGGAAGGCCTTTCTGGGGGAGCTGAGGGAGGGAAGGCCTTTCTGGGGGAGCTGAGGGAGGGAAGGCCTTCCTGGAAGCGCGGAGGGGAGAGAGGGAGGGGCGGGGAGGACTGGGGGTGGCGCCCGGGCAGCTCGAGGCCCCCCTCCCCCCTTCCCGCAGAGGCCGCCCGCCATCCGTCCTGGGCCCACACTCACCGGGTCCCAGGGAGTAGCCCAGCAGGGAGACGCAGATGGCGGCCACGAGCAGGCAGAGGCGCCTGCGGGCCCACATCTGAGACAGATGGCGTCGCGCCGAAGCCCTGAGGCCCTGCCGTGCGGCAGCCAGGACGGCCTGGCGCCGGGGCCCCTTGCGCCCTACGTGCGGCCTGGGGCCGGGCTGCTCGGCACTGCCGATCGCCTCAGGGTTCATCTGCCTGGAGTGCACTTCTGCCTGGGCGTCCCACCAGGAGTTGCCCTTCCACAGCTCTCCGTCAGAAGGCATGGCTCAGGGGCCCCTGGGTGAGGTGCCGCCTCAACACTAACGGTCGACCTGTAACCCAGAAGCCCCCGCGGCTGGGACGCCTACGTGGCCCCACCACAGCGGCACGTGCCAGCAGTCAGCCCAGGCCCCGCCCTTTTAAACTGTCACCTCGTTCTCATGCTCCCCCGCCCCCACTCAAGGCCCGGCCCTTCTAGTGCTTGTTAAATATCGTTGAATGAATGAATGGGGCCTGAATGAATGAGCAGGCCAGTAGCCCAGTAGGGTGACTTCTTGTCACAGACCAATAAAAAGTGCTTACTGGAATTCAGATGTAAGCCATGGCTGCTAAATCCTCCTCAGATTCAATCCTACGACAGGAACTGTAGCGCTATGGTCACTGCAGTCAGTCACTGGGTGCTTCCCACAGGAGGCTCTAGCCAAATGTGGTTAGTTAGATGCAAATTTTAGGTATACTTAGATGGAGTTAAGGAATCAGTTCCTCAGTCACACATGTCAAGTCCTCAACAGCCATAAGTAGCTCATGGCACCACATTGGACAGTGCAAATAAGGAGCACTTCCACCGCGGCAGAAGGCTGTGTTGGGCAGCACCGGATGTGCACAGTGACTAGGAAATGTGGTAGATGCTCAAATGTTATGATGAAGTAGGAGCTTTTAAGTGGATCAAAATGGTATTTGCCTTCACAGACCTTAAGGTTGAGTTACAGTTAAATGACACAATAGGACACTCTGAGAACAAAGAGCATGTGAGGAACACTCAAGAGTGACTCAGAACATTTAGGTTGTGTTCCCATCATTTGCCAACAATGAACTGGAGGGGCCTTCAGTGCTTTCCTCCTGTTGAGTGTTGGGGCTGCATGGGTGACATGAGAGTTAGCATTAGCTGACTACAGTTAACTAACTTTATTCTAGTGTTCTTTCCATGTGAATTCCACAGGGGGAAGGAGGAAGATTTCCTATGCAAATAATTCTTGAAACTTAGCACACTCCACCCCATGCCCACATCCAGAAGCAATTCATAATGCTCTTGAGTTTATTAAAGGATCTGACAGGAAAAGAACCTACTTCCCTTTCCTTTCCTTTTTTTAATCATTCCTTTTTTTTTTTTTTTACCTCAGCTTTTTCAAAACTAATTAGACCGAGGACACCTGTCCCACAAAACACTAACAGCGTCGGAAACTACTGCTTGCCACCGTGAGAAACTGTGAGGTATTATCTGAGATTTTACTCTACTTGCTGGTGACAAAGTAGCCTGCTGCAGTTTCATAGATGCTGGCACTACTGCGTCAAATGCAGGACTACCAGGTCAGAGACAAAGGACAGAAGCTCCCTGGAGACATGCAAAAACTTGAGAGACCCATGAACAATTGCCTCCCCACAGCAACCTTGTTCATGTTCATAGCACATGTGGAAAATGCTCACGGTCGGACACCATGCAATCACCCCGAGGGCCCATGGAATTAAGCCAGAGCACAGGAACTGGGGACTCAGCTTCCAACCACCTCATGGGTTGTACTCTCTGAGCCTTAGTTTCCCTTTCTGCAAATTGTGGACCGAAGAACCTGACAATGAAGGTTCCTTTCAGCTCTGGCTTTCTATGACTTACACTTAACTGTGGCATTTGGGGTTGCTGTAAACAGGCAAGGCACGGCAGTCTACAGCAGTGCAATAGTCCTGAGCAAGCTACATTATGCCATTGGAAACCCAAAATACTAACAGGAACTCGGGGGCACAAAATCCCTAAGGTTAGACCTGAGCACTCCCTGGATTACACAACACTAATTTGAGATTGCGGCCGCCAAAAGCTCTGTGAAGTGTTCATTGGTAGATGAGCAGATGCAGATTTAAAATCCTGCACTGGCTGTCTTCTTTTATCCTATATCCTTTAAGGGAGCTAAATTTGACACTGACCAGCCTAGACCTAATTCGGGAGGAAAATCTGTTGCATGGGCATGAATGCAAGAACTGCTTCATGAGATGGTACATAGCACTGTTCAGAATGGAACTACTGTTTATGTGAAAAACTGGGAATTGACAAAATCTTTTACATATCGTTACAGACAGACATGAAAAGGTGCTCACCCTCAGGTAATCAGGGGAATGCAAAGTAACCAAAAATGAGGTGTTTTATGCTTGTCAGATTGGCAGAAACTACTAAATATTTACAAGAATGTGCAGAAATAGGAATTCAATCACTGTTGGTGGATGTGCAAATGGGTGTAAACACTTTGGGGAGCAATTTGACAGCACTTTATAAAGTTAAATATCCACATACCCTGTGACACAGAAACTCCACTTTTAGGTATCTTGTCACCCACGAGTACAGGGAGACATGTGCAAGGATGCTCATTTTTCACCATTATAGTGAAAACAGTGTAAATGATGCCTCCGTAGAGAAATGGAAACAAACTGTAGTTCATTCCTATAGTGAACTAATACATGGTACTTAATCATGCTCGGGACCCATCACTCTAACCAACATAATAACTCTTATTTTGTTGATTTGCGTGCAGCGGCATGAGGTGGCCGACTCAGCTTCTAGTTCAGTTGTTGTGTCCCCTGAAAGAAATATTCTTCTCTTGGATAATAAGTTTCCAAAATAGCAGAAACCAGAGTTATAAGAATGAGAAGCAAAATGAAGGATGTCTGCAAGTGGGTCATTACCTATCATCCTCCCCATGGCCTCTTAGTTCTTAGCCCCATGTATCGTGGCATGGGAGAAATTAGTTTGACCAAAAGACACCTGTCCCACAGAACACTTTTTAACAGCTTTGCAAACTACTGCTTTTAACTGTGAGGAACTGTGAAGTGTCTGAGATTTTACTCTACTTGGTAGTCACAAGGTACCCTGATGCAGTTTTGTGGATGCTGGCAGAAAATGCAAGACTTTACATGCTTTATGCTGATTACTGACCCGAGTTCAGAGTGCACAACACATCTTGTGGGACAGTACCCCAAACTCATAGGGCGTTTTCCCTTCGTGGTCTCATAACTAGGTTATCGACAGAGGGTTTCATCATTCTATTAAGTCAACCTCCTTTGAGTTTTGAGGTGTAATTGACAAATAAAATGGTAAGATATTTAATGTGTATATGTAGTGATTTGATATGTGTATACATGGTGAAAAGATTCCCCCCACCTCATTAGTTAAGACATCCTCCTTAATTAATAGATAAATATATTCACTCTTTATGAAAACATTTAAATTCTACTCCGCTAACAAGTAACCATTATACAATACAGTGTTATCAGCTAGAGTCACTATGTTTTACATTAGATCCTCACACTTTATTCATCTCATAGCTGAAAGTTTGTATCCTTTTACCAACCTCTCCCTGTGTCTCCCATCCCAAACTCTGGCAACTACTTTTCTATTCTGCTTCTATTTCTATGAGTTTGACTTAGTTTTCTTTTTTTAGGTTCCACATATAAGTGTATTTGTCTTTCTTGGTCTGGCTAATTTCACTCAGCATAATGCTTTCAAGGTCCATCCATGTTGCTGCCAATAACAGGATGTCCTTCTTTCTAATGGCTGAATAATATTTCACTGTAGCATATATACACATCCTTTTATCCACTCATTCCTTGACGGATACTTCGGCTGTTGCCATGGCTTGGCTCTTATGTATAATGCTGCAATGAACACGGGGGCGCAAGTATCTCCTCAATACTCTATCTTCACTTCCTTTGGATATGTACCCAGAGTTGGGATTGTTGGATCATATGTAGCTCTGTTTAGGCCAACTTTTTCTGGGTGCTGTGGCGCATGGTAAAACCAGTGAAACCAGCTGGCCTCAGTCCCCTGTTTTACTTCTACTGGAGTAATGTGAGTCCCCTTCATGGAGGCCATGTTATGTGACATACAGTGGTGGCACATAAGGTATTCAACAAACCTATGGATAGTTAGGCTAGCAGAGGTGTGGGGGGCAGGAAAGCAAATCCAATCCAGAGGGAGAATCTGTTCCAGTAAAGAAATAAAATCACTGCCCATTACACAATAGAAGGGATCCAATGTGATCCGCCTGTCTCATGGCGTCTGGATGCTACCTGTAGGTCATGATACCATTTCAGGGACCAAGGGCTGGAGGCTGTTGCTGGCAAATTGGGTACTCACGCAGCAGTGATCATCAGTAGCCCGTATTATCGAGCCCTACATGGCTTTCATCACTGCCCCCGTGGCCAGGACACGTGGGCCCAGCAATCAAGCACAGGATGATGGGGAAAGTCTTACGGACCTAATTATTTAGCACCTCTTCTATGAAAAAGAGAAACTTTCAGTGAATATTCACATGCAAGACAGATGTTATCAAAAGCTATTTTATGTCAATTCACCTACTTCTTTCCCAAATTTCCTTGTTGTCAATCCTGCAAACCTGCTCCTTCCAAGACCCTGACCATCCAGCTCAACAGCAGCCTCTGCCAGGTATCAGCATAGAGCCTTGCCACAGCCTCCCTTTATTTCTGGGCAAATGGAATGACTTTCAGGCCAAGGGGACAGTCAGTTCTGCTGCTCAAAGTTCTGCCCACTAGGAAGACTTCCCTTGCCTACTATCCTGTTCATCACTTGTGAGTGGAGCTAGAAAGCTGCAGCAGTCCCCTTACTCTGAAGAGAGAAATATTGTCTTCTTTTCCTCAGATCACTGATGCTTCTGGAAGAGCTGCAGGCTTTTCGCTACCAGTATAAGGATGAAGTCAATACAGAGGACGGCAGAAGAGGGGCACAGGAAAAACCTGGGTTCCCCAATGACATCACTGAGCCAACCACAAACTTGACCCATATTTGAACTTCCGATTATGCAAGATAATTACTTGCCTGATAGTTTTAACTGCTTTGCATTAGCGTTTCTGTTTCTAGTAGCAAAATGCCTCCTGACTAATACAGTTGTCCATCCTGTCTCACAATGAAGGATAACGCAACGTGTACCATTTGATCACATAGCCCAGATTCAATGCTAGCAATAGAAAAAGCCCTAAATTTGAACACAACACAGATATAACTATATTACAGAGATCCATGTTAAGCATTTGTTGAACGAATGAATGAGCAAATAGGTAAATAAATGTTTTCAACAGCTATTGCTTTAAGCACATATCTCTGTTCCTCACTGTGTTAGTTAGGGATTAGCTGTAGATAACTGGAACTCATTCTAGTCAATTCAAGCAAAAACGAATTAAATACAGGGGAACAGGTGAGTAGGAAAGGCTGGAGGAGCAGGATCTCAGCTGGGTCTGGTTGGGGGGGAAATATTTTCCTCTACCCATCAAGGTTCTACTAAGTAGGCCTAAAAATTAAATCGACGTGAGACGGATGAACCAGAGAAGGTCAAACTGAATTACGTAGAAGGGGGAGTCCACAGACAGTGGGGCACAAGGAGGCCTGGCTGCCACCCCGGGCTAAGGAGCAGGTGGTGGGGCCTGGCCCTTCACAGGGAAGGAGGGCAATTCACCGGAAGATGAGAAAGAGAAAGAGTAAAGGTCTGATGAGCAGGTGCTCGCGGGGCCACACGGCAACAACGGGACCTGTATACAAGAGGAATTTCAGCAGAATTTGCTGGGCTCCTCCCTGTCTACCACCCCAGTGCTTCTTGTAATGGAGTCTTCTAGAGCAACAGCTCTCTTGCAGGGGCAGGTCCTCTAGCTAAACTCTTTTCAGGCACTCGGGGAAGGTCAAAGGTTCTTTCTCAATATTCTGGGCCTTCCTGTTTTCAGCTCCTAAATAATCTGCATGCCAAAGTGGCACATTTCAGGGCGGCCTGCCCTCGGCCACTCTGTGACTTCCTAGATCACCCCATTTGGTCACAGCAGCCCGAGGGACTAAGGGAGGGGGGCAAGGGCGCTGCCGGGAGGCGGACACTTGGAGAGGGTCTCCATGTCCAAGCGATGTCGCCCAGAAGCTTGGGGAGCGGCTTGTGCTCTCAGAAGCACAAGGCTACACCTGACCTCATTGTGGCCGGCGTGGGGTGACGTTCGCTGGGGTACCCAGAGCAGGCAGGCTCTAGGTGGCCAAACATCTGCTAGTCTGTTTGGAACACTCAGACGTGGGAGAATGTGAGGTGGGTGCCGACGGTCTCTGATACAATAGGACTCAGCCTGCAGTGAAGCAGCCAATATATGCCGCAGAACAATATATGCCGAAGCCCAGAATCCAGTGATCAAAAGGGAAGGTGCCAGAGCAGACCGAATCAGGAGCGGGAGGTCAGAAACCCGAGGGAGCAGAAGCCAAACTACTCCACCACAGGGAGGAAACTGGGCTCCGGGATGGAGGCAGGCCGCCAAGGGGTGGGGGGGCTGGAGCCGAGTGTCTGGGGCAGCTGTATGGAAAGGGCCAACGCAGGTGGTCCCCAGGCCAGCACGTCTTGGGCAGTGAGAAGAGGCTCTATGGGGAGGAAATGGCAACTAAAGACAAGTGCGTTGTGATCTGCAGAGGGACGAGATCTGGAGGCAAGCAGAGCTCAAGGGGAGCGTGCTAAGCACAGCAGAGGCACGGGGCCACCCGAGCACACGTCGGCACTGGGGGCCACCGTGGGTCTGAGGGGCTGTGGCTAGCACCGAGGTCGAGGAGCTGCAGGAGCTCTCCCGCCCTGCTCGGCACAGCCCGACTCTGCGGACAATGTGACCCCAGGGGCAAGACTACAGGACTCTCTGTTTGGGCCCAACTCTGGTGTGAGCAGCACCGACCAAGCAGCAGGAGCAGATGAGCCGATGGAAGAGACCAAGCGGGGTGGCTTGGCGGGGGAGGGGCACACGGGGAGAACGGGCGAGAGTAGGCTGACCTGCTCGTTGGGACCGCCACCCCCGGGAGGCACAGGACCCCCGGGACCCAACCGCCGTGGGCGGTCTTGGTGGTAGCCACGCTAGGACTAAACAGGGCCTGGCCCTTGAGCAAAGCAGAGAAGGCAGCAACAGTACTCCCCCACCTCTAGGGGTGGGAGTGGGCACGGGATCATGGATTCCCAGCCCAGCTGGGTCCCGGCCTGTGAATGAAACTGGGTGCCTGGCAGCACATGGGAGCCCCCTCTGGGAACGCCAACCACACCACGCGAGGCTTCTCCCAAAGACTGAAGTGGGGCGCCCCACACCCCTCCCCTCCCCCACTCAGGGCCAGGGCTCCTCTACAGGCCGGCCGGGAGCCACCTTTGTGACATCACGTGGCAGCCAGAGGACGATGACCTAAGCAGCGGGTTGCCCCCCTACCAAGACTCTAGAATGTCGTGGGCAGTATTCACTGGGCATCCCCGCCCTGAGCCAAGGCATTTCTGACTCAAGCGTTCTGGGGTTAGGTCTCGGGTAGAAAATGCTCCTGATCTAGATTACTTCCATGGCTAGCCAGAGTACCGACGAGGTACACAAAGCCAAGCCGGCCCTGGTAGGTGACGGAGAGCCGGACACAGGGGTCCCCCGATTCATGCCCGGATCCACGTTTGGGTTCCAGGGACACTGTGGAGCAGCACGGCGACCAAGCCCTAGGCCCACACCCAGGCACCACCAGCATGGGAGACATCAAGGACATTCTCAGGCTGCCCTTGCCAAGAAAGCTGTGGCTGATAGTGCAGGATGACGCCTTCACGTCTGTGCACTGGAACGACCATGGAGATGCTGTGATCATCGAGCAAGACCTCTTCCAGAGGGAGATCCCTCACCGGAGTGGCTCGGACAGAATTTTTGAAATGGACAGCCTGACGACTTCCATCCGCCAAAAGAACCTGTATGGATTCAGCAAAATACGCCCCGACGACAATTGTGCGTGCTCTCCAGGGAACAAGAGGATGATGGTAAAGTAGAAAGTCCTTCCGTTCCCCGTGTTGTGTCACTCCCACCCCTCCCGAGTAGACCCGGGGGACCGTCACGCTCAGAGGGTTTAGCTCCTGAGGGTGACTTTTTTTCCTCGTGAGACGTTACTTACCGAGAGATGAGACGGTATGGATGGATCCTCAGGTTACACTACAGCCCCCTTAGAGATGACCTGCAGGTGTGACCACAGGCTGAGGCCAGTTAACCCCAACTAGTGACAGTAGCACCTTAACTGCTGCATTGCTGATCTTTAGCGTACTCAGGCCGTAAAGCCTAATCCAACTTGCCAGCAGTTTAAAAAAGATGTCTTCTCCAGAGTGAAATGAGACCATTTGGACCGGGGGAGTGGGGGAGGTGGTGCTGTGGGGATGGGGGGAAGGATGGGGAGAAGGTGACGGTGGGGGAAGGTGGGGAGGGAGGGCAGATGCTGGGGGAAGGTGGGGAAGGAGGGAGTGGAGAGAGGGGGTTGGAGAAGAAGGAACATTCTCTCCTGGAATGACTGAAATAATTTTGTTTCAGATCTATTGCAACTCCAACATTCAGAGAGACAAGCCTCTGCTGGTGGAGAATATGGTCCAGAGAAAAGATTACCCGAGGAGCGCCACCCAGTCAGGGAGATGCGCTGCAGCTCCAGAAAAGCCGGTAGCCGCTGTAAAAAGTGGGATTAATCCCAGGGATGCAAGGATGGTACAACATTCGAAAATCCATCAACATCATACACCACATAAACAAAAAGAAAGACAAAAACCACAAGATCACGTCTAGAGATGCTGAAAAAGCATGCGACAAAATTCAACATCCATTCATGATAAAAACTCAGCAAAATGGGTAGAGAGGGCAAGTCCCTCAACATAATAAATGCCATATATGATAAACCCACAGCTAACATCATAATGAACAGCAAGAAGCTGAAAGCTTTTCCTCCAAGATCAGGAACAAGACAGCGATGCCCACTCTTCCCACTGTTATTTCACAGAGTACTGGAGGTCCTAGCCACAGCAACTAGACAAAACAAAGAAATACAAGGAATCCAGATTGGTAAAGAGGAAGTTAAACTGTCACTATTTACAGATGACATGATACTGTACATAAAAAACCCTAAAGACTCCACTCCAAAACTACTAGAACTGATATAGGAATACAGCAAAGTGGCACGATACAAAATTAACACACAGAAATCTGTGGCTTTCCTATACACTAACAATGAACTAATAGAAAGAGAAATCAGGAAAACAATTCCATTCACAACTGCATGAAAAAGAATAAAATATCTAGGAATAAGCCTAACCAAGGAAGTGAAAGACCTATACCCTGAAAACTATAAGACACTCTTAAGAGAAATTAAAGAGGACACTAACAAATGGAAACTCATCCCATGCTCTTGGCTAGGAAGAATTAATATAGTCAAAATGGCCATCCTGCCCAAAGCAATATACAGATTTGATGCAATCCCTATCTAATTACCAACAACATTCTTTAACGAACTGGAACAAATAGTTCAAAAATTCATATGGAAACAACAAAGACCCCGAATAGTGAAAGTAATCCTGAGAAGGAAGAATAAAGAGGGGGGGGATCTCGCTCCCCAACTTCAAGCTCTACTACAAAGCCATAGTAGTCAAGACAATTTGGTACTGGCACAAGAACAGAGCCACAGACCAGTGGAACAGAATAGAGACTCCAGACATTAACCCAAACATATATGGTCAATTGATATATGATAAACGAGCCATGGACATACAATGGGGAAATGACAGTGTCTTCAACAGATGGTGCTGGCAAAACTGGACAGCTACATGTAAGAGAATGAAACTGGATCACTGTCTAACACCATACACAAAAGTAAATTCAAAATGGATCAAAGACCTGAATGAAAGTCATGAAACCATAAAACTCTTAGAAAAAACCATAGGCAAAAATCTCTTGGACATAAACATGAGCGACTTCTTCATGAACATATCTCCCCGGACAAGGGAAACAAAAGCAAAAATGAACAAGTGGGACTACATCAAGCTGAAAAGCTTCTGTACAACAAAGGACACCATCAATAGAACAAAAAGTTACCCTACAGTATGGGAGAATATATTCGTAAATGACAGATCCAATAAAGGCTTGACATCCAAAATATATAAAGAGCTCACTCACCTCCACAAACAAAAAGCAAATACTCCTATTAAAAAATGGGCACAGGAGCTGAGCAGACAGTTCTCCAAAGAAGAAATTCAGGTGGCCAACAGACACATGAAAAGATGCTCCACATCGCTTGTCTTCAGAGAAATGCAAATTAAAACCACAATGAGATATCACCTCACACCAGTAAGGATCACCACCATCCAAAAGACAAACAACAACAAATGTTGGCGAGGATGCCGAGAAAGGGAAACTCTCCTACACTGCTGGTGGGAATGTAAATTAGGTCAACCATTGTGGAAAGCAGTATGGAGGTTCCTCAAAATGCTCAAAATAGACATACCATTTGACCCAGGAATTCCACTTCTAGGAATTTACCCTAAGAATGCAGCATTCCAGTTTGAAAAAGACAGATGCACCCATATGTTTATCGCAGCACTGTTTACAATAGCCAAGAAATGGAAGCAACCTAAGTGTCCATCAGTAGATGACTGGATAAAGAAGATGTGGTGCATATACACAATGGAATTATTCAGCCACAAGAAGAAAAGAAATCCTACCATTTGCGGCAACATGGATAGAGCTAGAGGGTATTATGCTCAGTGAAATAAGCCAGGCAGAGAAAGATAATTACCAAATAATTTCACTCATATGTGGAGTAGAAGAACAAAGAAAAACCTGAAGGAACAAAACTGCAGCAGAATCACAGAATCCAAGAATGGACTAACAGGTACCAAAGGGAAAGGGACTGGGGAGGATGGGTGGGAAGGGAGGGATAGGGGCAGGGAAAAAGAAAGAGGGCATTACGATTAGCATGTATAATGTGGGGGGGGCATGGGGAGGGCTGTGCAACACACAGAAGACAAGTAGTGATTCTACACCATCTTACTATGCTGATGCTGAAGGACAGTGACTGTAATGGGGTTTGTGGGGGGACTTGGTGAAGGGGTGAGGCTAGTAAACATAATGTTCTGCATGTAATTGTAGATTAATGGTAACAAAATAATAATAATAATTACAGTTCAGGATGGACTAATTATCTCAAGCTGTTGCCACTTTCATCAGAAGAGTATTTACCTTCTGAAAAATGCCACCAAAAAAAAAAAAGGCAAACAGGTCAGGTCAGAAGTGATCACTGTGTAGACTTAGTCTCATGGTCGTCTAAGAAGACACATTACAGTTAGTGAGCAAACCCCGTACACTCACCATACTCACCCGTTCCAATACCCATCCCAGCAAGTTTGATGCAACGTACAAATGCCTGAACACTGGGATGTCTGCACTACATAATTGTTGACCATGAGATGTTTCTTAACCACACATATTTCACTGCTCTAACCCTAGGTAGATTGTGAACTCACTTCAAAATCTAGAACTAGGAGGTTCCAGCAGCTACCAGAGACATGGCTTATTAGTTCAAAATTATGTACACATAAGTCAAAAATATTAAATCTCTAAATAAAGATCCTGAAAAGCATTCAGAAATGGCTTGTGACAGGTAATTGTTTAAGCTATACCAATCAAAGACAGTCTCAGAGCCACACAAATGCAGAAGCCCAGCAGTCCCCTGAGGTGGAAATTCTATTGGACCAACCCACCAAAATGGTCGCTTTAAAAGACCCCAAATTTCTCCAACGTAAAAACGTCACATATTCTTCCTTAGTTTCTGTCCTTTTTATTCAACCGCAGCAGACAGACAAAGCTGTTGACTGCACCCTGTTCCTTCAAGTCAAATAAGCCAAATAACTAAGTGGACAACCAGAGCCAAGTGCTAAGTTTGGAGACAAATGCAAAAAATTTACAAATTGGCCCCACACAAATATGTATTAAGAGTCATAATGTAGAATTGTTAACATAAATTAATATTCATATTCCCAATATCACAAAACAAGGTATATTACTGAGTAGCACAAAGATTCCAAACAAGTTAATTTTAAAGATTTTATAATTGGCCACCCTCAATTTCAAACAGCTTAGGCAACAAATATGTACCATATGAAACAGGGCAGTGTACTATTGAAAAGACAAAAAATAGCAAGTGCTGGTGAGGATGTACAGAAATGGAAACCTTCCTACACTGTTGGTAGGAATTAAAATTCGTGCAACCACTGTGGGAAGTATGATGGGGATTCCTCAAAAAACTAAAAATTGAAATACCATTTGACCCAGTAATTCCACTCCTAGGAATTTAACCAGAGAAAACAACATCCCCGATCCAAAAAGACATATGCACCTCTAGGTTTATCACCACTATGTGGAATAGCCAAGATATGGAAGCAAGCTAAATGCCCATTAATAGATGAATGGATAAAGAAGACGTGGTACATAGACACGATGGAGTATTACTAAGCCATAAAAAGAAAATTAATCCTGCCATTTGCAACAATATGGATGGATCTAGAGGGTATTACGCTCAGTGAAATAAGCCAGGCAGAGAAAGATAAATACCATGTGATTTCACTTATTTCTGGACTATAAAAACAAAGCAAGATAAAATGAACAAAGCAGCAGTGCACTCACAGACATTTGAGAAGTGACTAGTGGTGACCAAGGGAGAGGGGTTGGGGTGGGTGGGTGAGGAAGTTGAGGGGGATAAATGGGCACGATAATTCCCAATCACAGTATAAGTTGGTCACGGGACTGTAGTACAGCATGGAGAATATAGTCAATGATTCTGCAAAATCTTTCTATGTTGATAGACAGTAACCACACTAGAGGAGGTGAGCATTTAATAATGTGGGTGACTGGAACCACTGTGTTGTACATTTGAAAGATTGTGTATCAGTGATACTTACATTTTTAAACAAGGGGAAAAAAAGCAGTATACTCCTAAATTTGAATTAGAAATATCACTATGAACTCTTGATAAATTATCTCCAAAAAAAAAAAAAAGGATTTCCTAGCTCTGTCCATTACAAAAGCCTATAAACAATGACCAACCCATTAGCAATGGGCATGCTGGCACAGACTGTGGTCTCTAAATCCCATTTCCTATTACAAGAAACCAGCATCTTTGGGAAGAAAACATACCAGGTCTGGGGCAGGAAATATGTAAGATGAGCCTAAAACATCAGTCCATAGCAAAAAGCAAGGAAGCTTTCAGAAACTACCAGAGCACCAAGGAGCCAGCTGAAATGGGCGCCCACTGGACAACTCTGGGACAGTTTGGGCATCAGAATAAACGATGCTAGTAACAGACTACAACTCGTTTACTAAAATAAGAATTCACGCATATATACTGAAAAGAAAAAAGAAAATCAGACAAAGCTTCTTCCTGCGGCAGAACGCTAATTACGTAATGCCAATTCATATAGAAAAACCAAATGAAACTTTTATCACGGTTTTGCAACCATCAAACAGTAACATTTGATTCTGGCTTACTAAAGCTAGTAGCTCAAACTTTGATGAAAGAAAAGACATTAAGGAGATCTTAAAGTATCATCTCCTCACATATTATTTATCAATTAGAAAGAAAAAGTAGTAACTGCAGAGTGGAGAAACCTGGCAGATACTATCGTAACCAAGGGATCAGTGTTGAAGTCAGTATTCTCGTTATCTATTGTTGCCTAACTTCTACAAAAGGGAATGGCTTAAAACAATTTATTACTATGTTTGATGGTTCTGCAGATTGAGTGGGCTCAGCTGAGATCGCCCACACAGTTACAGTCAGATGTTGTGTGGGACTTATTTTCATCTGAAGGTTCAGTATCAGTTTGGTTAAATATCCAACATGGCTTCATACTCAGTTTCCTGGGGGCTGGAATGGCCGGAACGGTTGGGTGGTAGCCAGGCATCTCTCACCAAGCCGCTAACCTGAGCTTCCTTACAGGTTGCAGGTCTCAGTCAGACTTCTTGTGGCGGCTGCCTACGCCTAGAGGGAGCATTTCAAAGGAACAAACATTCTGAAGACAGCATTCCAAGAAACCAAGTCAGAAGCTGCAAGGCTTCTTTAAGCCTAGCAGAAGAAACACGGTCACATATGCCTCATTCTATCAGTTACCAAAAAATCACAAAGCCAATGGACACTCAATGAGAGGAATATGTGAAGCCATGAAACTTGGTGATACGGTTCACTGAGGAGCTTAGAGACTCATCATCAGTGATGACAAATATGTGCCAGTGATATGTGATCTATAATAGGAAACAGATATTTGGTTTTTGACCCCTGTTCCTGGCACAGAGCTCCTAAATCCCTTGGAATTTTCAAAGTAAAGAGAACAATAAAGGTGTCTTTTGTTGCTTAACCAGGTGACTTTGTACCGCAGCTAAGGATGGGAGCTGGTTGCCAGTGGAATCAAACATGTAATTGAGAGGGTTGGAACTTCCAGTCCCAAACCACTACCCCCATCTCTGTGGGAAGGGAGGGGCTGTAGGTTGAGTGCAACCAACAGAGGCCAATGATTTAATCAATCATGCCTACGAAATGAAGCCTTAAAACCCCCAAAGATGGAGTTGAGAAAGCGTCCAGGTCAGTGAACATGTGGCGATTTGGGGAGAGTGGCATGCTCTGAGCGCACAGAAGCTGTACACCCTCGGCCACAGTTTCCCCTATGCGTCTCTGCCATCCGTTGTCCCTGAGTTATATCCGTTTATAATAAACCAATCCTCTAGTAAGACAATCACTCTACAGGGACTGGGGGGCGTCCTTACCCCACTGCTAACACAGGGCCTGCAAGTGAGCACAGGACCAGGGAGTGCCTGGGAATCATGAGCCAGGGAGCATGGGTCTTAACTGCGAGTCTTACATGCCTCCCAGGTTCTTGAACACAGCAAGCACATTCGGGTGCCAGCATGTATTTTATTTCTGTAAAGCGACAGAAGAGAAGGAATCTGGAGCAAGAATTAACCAACTGTACTTTTATTTCTCCATTTCGGGACACCGTCCATTTTACTGCTAATTTCCATCACTTTTGGGAGGGAGTGGCGAGGCCAATGCCATGTGACCTAGCTCTGGTCACAAACTCAGATGGAAGGTGTCCCCATGTGTCTACAAAACAGCAACGCACTGAACTGGTAAACTGTCCAAACATACATGGGATACATGTCATACAGAAACAGACGATGAAGCTAACCGCCCTTTCTATGAAAAGGAACAACAGGGGGAATCACACCAGAGGTAACAGAGACCCACTTCCATGGGGTCGGGGAGAACAGGAGCCCAGAGGCTCCAGCCCACGTGGCACAGAACCTGCGCTCCTTAGAGTGCTGGCTGCTCTCTCTCCTAGGCCAGAGGGAGAAGGGGCCTGACTGCATGCCCAGCAGAAGCGCCTGCCTGACGGGGGCTTGGCCTGGGCCTGGCCCCCCTCTGCTCAGGGACCCTGTTCCTCATTGGTCCTAGCCTCCTCAGATGGGCACAGGAAAGGGCCTATAGGTGTGCTAAGGAGCCTGAGCAAAAACTGCTGGACCTGCACCCTGCTGGCCTCTGCGTGGGCCCTGGGGCCCCAGAGCAGATGGAAGCGAGCAGGATTGCTGTCGGGAACCTGCTGGTACTCCAGGTACTGCTCCTGCACCCAGACCCTGGTGATGAGCTCCCTGGGCTCCCCGAAGATGCAGTGCTCCCTCCCGGAGTACACCCCCCTGGCACTAAGTATTTCCCACATATACTTCTCTGGGATCCGGCCCCCCCACAGGAAAATCTTGCCCAGGAGCAGCGCCAGGAGGCCGGTCTTGGGGAGGCGCTGCTCTTCGGTCACCCCATCCCAGGTGAGGCCCAGGGTGGGGACCAGGACATAGGAGTGGCTGCTGGGATCTACTTCCTTTACATCAATGCCGTAGGTCAGCTCCAAGGACAAGGAGGCACGGCTGAGGATGTCAGGGAAGTGGTCCTGGTGATCCTGGGCGACCAGCTCCAGCATCTCTGCCTTCGTGGTCGGCTCCTTGGCGCGGTACTTGTGGAGCAGGAAGGTCACCAGTTGGATCTCCTTCCTGCGCAGCGCATCTTGGAGAGAGGCCCTGGCATCCCCTGCGGCCTCGTCCCCATGGCTGCTGGAGCTATGGGCGTGGGGCTCACTTCCCAGGGTGGCTGGCCCATCCTGAGACGAAGGCTGGGCCCCTTCCAGGCCCTGGGCTTCGCTCGCCTCCTGCTGGGCCTCCTCCAACAGGCACTGCACACTCCTCGCGCCCAGAGGCATGCTGACGCTGCTCAGGGGAATGGCAACCTGCAGGGGTGACGGGGGGAAGTGGGCACCGGGGACCCTGGGGCTCTGCTTTGGGGGTGGGCTCCTGCCTCCCAGGGGTCTCCCCTGCTGGGCGGGCAGTCTGTCCATGCACAACCCAAAGGATGAAATGATGGGTCCCTGGTGGTGTGCCAGCCGAGCCCGAGGATGAGGGACTGGAGGCTGAGGGGACCCGTCCCGTATGCAAGAGCCCTGAGGACACATACAGGTCGGGCGCCCCACCTTGTCTCCTGGCTCAGCCTGGTCCTCCATGGCTCTGCGACCTCAGGACAGGTGCCGCAGGACTTCAGCTGCCGTTTCCTGATGTCCCTGCCAGAGGACACGAGCAGGCATCTCAGGGTGAGGTCCGCCAGCCCAGCCCTGGGCGCCCCGTGCTGACAGGAGGGGTGGGCCTGCCTCTGTGAGGTCTCTGCCTGGCCAGGGAAGGTTGCCCCCTCCTGGCTCGCTCAGGGTCCACACCCCCCACGGATGCTGGCCTGAGACAAAGCTCTTGGAACAGGGCACACACGCCCAGAAGGGATCAGAAGGAAGTGTGGGGACCACGCGTACCCAGGCCCGGCCCAGGGCTGGCGATGCTCCTGGCATGGAGAAGCCTGTCGGGGCCTGGGGTGCTGTCTCAGCTGGCCTGGGTCCAGGCGTCACTTACAGGCCCTCCCCTCCCTGAGAACACCGACCCAGACATGAGGAGGGGCTCAGCCTGACAGGCACTGCTGGGATTTCCCAGGCCTCACAGCAGGGCCGGCCCTCTCTAGGTTCTGGGCATCGGGGTATACTCCCTGCTCCCTCAGGGTCCTCACCGTGATATTGGCAGGACCCCAGACTCCTGCATCTGTGGCCCCGCTGCCCCTCTTTAGATCTCCTGACCCGGGGCACTCAGACCAAGGTCCTCACCTCCCTGAGAACTCAGAGACATGTGTCATGAGGCCCCACATGCACACTCCGTGAACCCCAGCAGGATCCCAAAGGCTGCCATTAGGGCCGGCCCCTGTCCTGGTGGGGGGGCTCTCGGCCTCCCGTAGGTCATCCCTTCACCCCTGCCGGGGCCTGCGCTTCCTCCCAGCCCCCACCGGGCATAGTGGGCATCTGCTTAGACTCAGACCTCACGACCCGGGGGACTCTCCCCCTTCCCGCCCATGCGACGAAGGAGCGTGTGACTTAGGCCTTCCGCTCACTATTCATTCCAGGGCTGAGGAAAGAGGACAGCTGGACTCTCCGGAGTCCTTTCCTTTCTGAGTTGGGGATGGGGGTATGGCCGGTCCTCAGGGATGTCCTCACACTGACACGCGGCACAGCCTGGGACTCCTCCCTCTGCTGACATGACGGATCCCAGACCACCAGGGTACTCACCGTCCCCGCCCATGCGGCGGAAGGGGGAGCCTGCCTCAGACAGCCAGCCCTGCCCGGTCTCTGCACAGTCCCTCCTCCTTTCCGGGGAGCCAACCTTCATGCCCTCCATCCTGCCGAGGCTACTCTTCCTGAGTCCCGGCAGATGCCGGGACTCCTCTCTGGCGGGACCTGGCTCAGCTCCCTCTGCCCCCTCACGTCGCCCCTCAGAACAGGGCCCACCTCCCTCAGAGGCAGAGACAGAGGTGCCAGCGCACCCCTTTAGGCCACCCCTGTCCCGGGTCTTCAGGGATCATGCCGGCAGGGCCGATTTCACGGTCCAACCCCTCTGGCTGGAGTGGGAGTCCCCTCAGCGTCTTCAAGGGTTTCCTATTTACCCCTGGCAGGGCCTGCAAAGATCCCTTCTGCTAACGTGAGGACGCATCCTGCAGGCCAAGGCCACCTTCCTGTGACACCCGTCAGGAGCAAGTGTGGACGCCATCACTCCTCCTGACACCTGGCCTGGCCTCCCAGGATGGACCTCAGGGGCAGATACGCTTGGGGTCCCCCGTTTCCTAGACAGGGTCCGTTCAGTCCTCACGCACGTTCCTGGGCACCCCTCTGTCCACCTGAAGCCACACTCCTCACACCACGGCCCTCACCTCTGGAAGAGTCCCCGCGGCAGGGGACAGGGAACACCTCATGTGCTTATCGTGCTCTGGGGCCTTCCAACACCCCGCCCAGGGGCCCTGCTGCCCTACCTGTTTGGGGTCTACAGTCCATAGGTGTTCCTCAGGGTCCTCACCTTGCCTCCCATTTGGACCCGGTCCTCCCCTCTGCCGACCCCAGGACCTGCTCCTTATGCAAGTCCCCAGTGCCGTGATACCCGGATGAGGAAGTCAGGGCCAGCTGCATAGGTTCTGAGCACCCTGGAGCTTCCCAGGCAGGCTCTTTTCGGGGGCCCAGGATCCCTCAGTCCTGCCGCGGGCTCCTCATCATGACTTCCCAGCAGGGCCTGGGCCCTCCTGTCCGATGACCCGAGGGCCTGCTCCTTAAAGCCAGTCCCAGTCCCTCTGAGGCCCGGAGGAGGAAGTCAGGGCACACCGCGTGTAATCACTCCGCCCCAGGGCCTCCTATGGCTGACAGGCAGGGGCGGCTCCTCTGGGGCCCCTTCCCCTCCTCCCTCAGGGTCCTCACCACAACGCGCGCACGGCCTGTGATCCTGTGAATGTTGATGGGGGCCCGTCCCCTCAGACCAAGGCCCTGCCTGCCCTGAGACACTCCTGGGTGACGTCTGCGGCCGTCCCAACAGGTCACTAGGCCCAGGAGTTCCCAGGGCGATGGAAGGCAGGGCCTGAGGTCGGCTCCAGGGGCGCCCTCGGCCCTCCCTCCTGGCCTCCCGTTGACCCCCGGTGGGTCTGTGCCCCCGCCCTCAGCCCACCTGGGTTCCCTCCTCAGACCAAGGCCTTCACGCTCACGATTCAAAATGGCGGGAGGGGACATGGGTGTGGCATGTGGGAGGCGGAACCCAGCCTGAGGACCCTCCCGGGGCCTCCTTGGGCGACAGCATGGGCCCCCTGAATTCTTGGGCGGGGGCCCTCAGGCCTCCCGTGCGGTTCTACCTGGAGTCCTTGTGCGTGACCTGAATCCGGCGTCAGACACTGAGGCCGTCCCGTCCCTCAGGCCTCCCAGTCGGAAGACTAATGACATCACATCCGGAAGCTGGGTCGGAGCGCCCCCTGGAGGCTGCCGGGTGGAGCGCACAAGGATTCGGGGGCGGGGTGGGGGATCCTCGCTCCTCCCTCTGGGCATCCCTTAAACCCCGCCTTCTCCCACCTGCTGCAGCTCACGAGGCCCAGGGCTCTGCCTCCCCAGGTCCCTAGTGGATGTGGTGCGGTGGTCGGATGCGGGGAGGTGGGGCAGTGGGGGGAAGAAGGGGAGATGTGGGGGGCCGGATGTTGGGAACATGGGGGGAGGTGAGGGTGCGGGTGTCGGGAGGTGGGGGGGGTGGAGGTGGGGCTTGTGGGAGCTGGGGGTTGTAGGGAGCTGTGAGGCGGGGTGAGGAGTGGGGTTTGCTGGGGGTGGGAAGTCAGTGGATGGGGGAGATGGGGGCAAGTTTGGGGGCGCGACAGTGAGAGGTGTGGGCAAGTGTCTGTGGAGAGATGTAGTAGTGAGGCGGTGTCCAGGTGGGGTTGTGATAGTTGGGGGAGTCAGGGAGGGGTGCGGGAAAATAGGGGTTGCAAAGTTTGGGGACAGGAGGTGGGGTGGTGTGCAGCAGGGGGAGGGTTTTGGGGAATGGGGATTTCGGTGGATGGGGCGATGCGGGGTGGAGGGAGGGGGGAAAGAGGCAGTGGAGAGGGGTAGTAGTGAGGTGGAGTGATGGGGTGGGGGAGGTGCGGCAGTGGGGGGAGCGGTGGGGGTATATGTGGGGTGGGATCTTGGTGCTGGGAGAGTTCTGGGGGGGTGTCAGCAAGGGCAAGTGGGTGGGTTGGAGGGAGCTGCGGGGAGGGGGGAGGGGTGGGGGGAGCTGGGGGCTGGGAAGTGGATGGGTGGGGGCGTTGGGGACCAGTGTATGGGCGCGGTGGTCAGAGGAGGGGTGGACGGGGCCGTGGGAGGTGTAGTAGTGAGGTGTTGTTGGGGTGGAGTGAGGTAAGTGGGGCAGGCGGGAGGGTGCGGGAAGGTAGGCGGTGGGAAGCTGAGGGTGTGGGAGTTGGGGTGGTGGGGGACGGGGGAGGGCTGTGTGGGGTGGGAAGTTAAGTGGGAGGGGGTATTTGGGGTCGGGTGTCGGGGCGTGCTGGTGGGAGGTGGGGCGGAAGGGATGGTGCAGAGGGTTACTAGTGAGGTGGGCTGGGTTGCCTCGGTGCCCAGCCTGACGACTGTATCCGGAGGACCATCCCGGAGCCTCAGGGCTGCTGGCGCGTCGGAGCCGGTTTCCATGACCACCAGCATCCAGCGGCTCCAGGAATCGGCAGCTGAAGTCCTGAGGAACCTGTTGTGAGGTCGCAGAGCCGCAGAGGCCCACGCTGAGGTGCGCAGACTGGGGGAAAAGGACCAGGAGCGTCAGGAGCTACAGAGTAGCCAGGAAAGAGGGGGCCTGGAGAGGCTGGACTCGGCCACAGGGCACTCACTCAGTGCCAGTCCCCACGGTGTGCAGCAGCTAGGCAGGGAGCACAGGGCCAGCACACCACTGGGTCAGGGAGCCTTTCTGTGATAACAGCCAGAGACTGAGAGGGCTTTGCTGCTGTCCTTTTGCTTTCCCTTTCAGATGAGAGATGGAAGTTACTAGACAGTGTGTGCATCAGTTCGGGAGCAAATGCTCAGAGGATGCAGAAGTGGAGAGGGTCTGGGGCAAGCATGTGGCTGACCTGCCCAGGACAGGCAAAGGGCCCCAGTGACTGCTAGAGGAAGGGGCGGGAAGGGACGCCACGCAGACAGGCAGCTACCGGCTACATGGGAGCAAAGAGGGGCTAGCTCGGTGCTTCCCACCATGCTCCCATCCTCCTCCTCCAGAGGAGTCTTCTCACACATCTTTTCCTGAATCACCATCCCTCCTGACTTCTGCATACCTCTGGTAAGGGCGGGCGGGGGGGATGCAAGAAGTGGCTGACTGTGGAAGGCTTGGGGAAGTGCGCGGAGGGGAAGTGGGCCCTTAGGGCGACTGTCCGCCCAGAGTCACTGGGGCCTAGCAGCCATTCCCACCTGTGCCCTTTCCCCCGCCGTGCCAGAGGTGAGGGATTGCTCTCCTGGTCAAGGCCAAGCCCTTCCTGGTGCTCAGGGTCCTGTTCACTCTGGTTCCCATAGGAACTTGCTCCCTCACCCTCCCTGTCTATAGTGCCTTCCTCTCAAGCTTCCCATACGATGAGCCACTCCCCAGCTCCTATGCTGCCTCCTAGCCCAACTGCGGGCTCCTTCCTCTACTTGAACCTGCACAGCTCAAACCAAACATCCCAGCATCTGTCCTCCACTCCACCTGTCTGTCTAGGCTGGGGGCCCTCAGCTTCTACGTGGTTTGGTGCCCAGGCTTTGGAGTCACGCTGGCTGAAAGGGGCTCCTGGCCCTGCCTTCCAGGAGTGGACAGGAACACATTACCTTCTGGAAAACAGGGACGGCGACTACACCTACTTTTCAGGATGGTTGTGAATCTTTAATAAGATGCCAGTGTACGTGAAGTGCCTAGCCCAATGCCTGGCCTGTGCTACGTGTTCAATAAATGTGATCTGCAATTGTTGGCATCACTAGTATTACTATTGCCAGTACTGTCTTTTTTATTCATCTATGTATCCCCTTTATCTAAGCAAAAAGGGCTTAAAGCTAGCCAGTGAGCAGCTGAAGTGCTGCTGGATCTGGGGTCTGAGGTGGTGTGGGGGTGAGTTTTCTGTGTCAGTTTGGCTGGGCTATAAAGTAGCCAGTCATCGAATCAAGCACTGATTCAGGCACCGTCTTTAAGTAAAGGAGGTCACCCTTGACAACATGGGTGGGTCTCATCCAATCAGTTCAAAGGCCTTAAGAGCAAAAAATGAGGTTTCCTGGAGAAGAAATTCTGCCTCAGGACTGCAACATCAGCTCCTGCCTGCCGGCCTGCCCTAGGAATTTCAGACTTTCCAGCCCCCATGATTGCACAAGCCAGTTCCACTACGATAAACTTCTCCCACCATCCTATCAGTCTGTTCCTCGCGAGAGGGCTAGTACAGGTGGGTAAGGAAAGACACGGAGCCGGCGGAAGCCTGACGGCCGGGGTAAAAAGCCCCTGTTCTTGGTCAAGGAAGAGAAACATGATTATTGCCATCGTGTTTTGTCCCCTCACACACCATGACCTAGAGTTAATGGTCAATCTAACAAAGGGCAAGAAATCGACAATACCATAACCCACCAAGAGATTTTACTTTTTACAACATTCTTGAATATATGAACTCTCACCTCCAGTGACCTGTCATGTCGAAAGCCCCAAACACAAGCTGCAACCGAAACCGGGGAGACAAAGAAGAGCGGCATGAGGACCAGCAGCCAGAAGTGGCTTCCTCTCTCGATCCTGTCACAGACCAAGACTTCGAACATCAACAGGAGCAAGTGGATGCCCACTGCGATTAACATGGCTTTAAACTCCACACACGTTTCTCCTTCTGCTCTAAAAAGGGACATGGAAAAAGAAGAAGACACATTCAGTTCCGAATTTCCATGCTAAGCAAGCAGTCCAGGGCAAATACCAACTTCTGTTGATATGACGAACTACATTTGTAAATTTGACAAAAAGTGAAGGGAAACCAGGTAGAAAGGTAACCTGAATCTTTCATAGACAAGCTTTCAAATATCAAAGAACTGTTACATGACAACACATGAACATTACAACCAAACCACACTTAAAGTGTTAAGTGTATAAGGATATTCTCAGAGGTAATAGCCAGTAACTGTTTCCCTGACGGCATATAAACACTTCTGCTCATAACTTTAAATTCAACGACTTCCACAATTATTCAAGCTGATTGCATTACTGCTAAAAACTGACAAGCATCCCTTAAGTCTCCTCATCCTCATCTCCTAACGGATTAAAGACCACGTAAATCACATTCCATGCACTACTATAACTCCAGCTTTATGAACAAGCATGGGTTATACTTCAAGAATATATGGCAACTATTGTCAGGTGCTATTTCCTTTCTTTTCCATTAGGATGAATTAACGCCTGCAGATCAAAGAGCAGTTAAAATTGTTCTTAAACTAAATCAGTTTAATTAGCTGTTTAGGTATCATAAGCATGAACTTAAGAGATCAGCAACTGAAAAATAATAAGGCTACTATCAGGAAAATATTTAAAAATGCATTTGGAAGGCCTACGATGTTTCACTGAAATAAAGATGAACACGTATGATGTATCCTTTTGGTGACAAATACACCTGAGTTTAGGGCACACTCCTCATCTTCCAGGTGAAGGTTTCGAATAGTCCCCCAAGCTCAATTCTGCCCCACCACCCCGTTTCCTTTCTGAAGTTCCAGTCTCTGCGAGGGAGAGAGGAGAGAATCTCAGAGGCCCCAGCAGCACCAGGCTGCACAGCGGAGGGAGCCAGCGCCAAGATCATGGACCGGCTGAGGCATCCAAGAAGAAAGGCACAGAGGAGTTGAAGGTCAAGTTGCCCCCCGCTACCTGGCCCCCGAAGGCTCTGCTCTCCTTCAGAGCATCTGGGCTCCATCTTTCCCTGTCTCGGAGACTCAGCGGCAAGCTACCTCCCCCACACGGCTAAGAGTCCTAAGACCCAGGACTAGGAGACTGGGAAAGGGGAACCCCAGTTCCAGGGCTGGAACAGAAGGGCAGAGCCCTGAAGACCAGAAATAAAACTCAGGTTTGTAAAATTGCTCCTACAAACACGACAGTTCTATCCTTCCTAGTCCAGTATGGTGTAACAGTTCCGTATTTTGGATGCCTTTCGGATTACACAGGCTTTTGTGGGCTGGCTAGGAACTTAAGCACCCAAAAGAACACTTTTTTTTGGGGGGGGTAGGTGGAACGCCTATCAAATACCTAATTTTTAAAAACTCAGACCAGAACTCAGTTTGCCTATATTATAGTTCTTATAAAACCCCAGCTAGGTAGAAATGAAAACAGTTCTTACTTTATCAAAAGTCAAAAACAAGGCATCACTGCCTCGGGGTAGAGACCAGTGGGTTTTATAACGCACTATTACCGATACTGGGGATTTCGTGCCCAGACTCCAGTTCCAACCGAGGCTCCGACAATGACCATTAACTTCCACAGCCATATTGGAGCAAAAACAGCCCAGTAACTCCACTGAATGATGCCATCCAGACAAAGGGCCAGTAGCACAGAGAACAGCAGCAAACAGGCATAGATGAGGAATTTACTAGGAGAAAAGTAAAACGGTTAAAGAGGATTCACTTTTATAAATATGTGATAATGAGTTGGGGAGTAGTAACAGCAGAATTTTTCAGCACATGAAATGAGGCACCAGTTCAGTTATTTATTGAAAAGTTCTATGTAGTAACGCTGTGTTAGGGATAAGAGAAACATCCGTTCCCTGCTTTCCAGGGCTGCCTGGTAGGAGGGTGTCCACACAGAAACATAATCACAATGGAGCCTGTTATGTGCTGGAACGGTGCTAGGGCAGAGGGAGATGGGAAGCCAGAGGAGGAAATAACACAGGTTCTGTGTGAGGGCACTGGGAAGCAGAGAGCTGACGACCCTGGAGCTGGTTCCAGAGGATACATGGGAAGCTGCCAGACTGGAAAGGACATGAGACGAGGAAGCATTCCAAGCAGAAGGAACTAGCCATACCGTGACATGGAGACTGAAAAAGGCTGACGTGTCCAAGATATGGTTAAGTTCTGGCTGTGACTAATTATTTCATTCTGTTTTTAAAAAGGCAGCAGCTGCCATGTTCAAATACAGTCACATTCTGGTACATGTATTATACTTTTCATGACTGAATAAATCACTCTCTTTCTCTCTCTCTCTCTCTCTCATACTTCACATGAAAAAGGGACTTTCTGAAGAGGATGTTCACATTCATTAGAAATTACACTGCTGAGGACATCTATTTCCAGCTTTGATGCAGTAAGAGGAATGGGGTTTTCTCCTTCCCATCTTAAACAAGAAACAGCAAAAGACATGAAATACTTTTCAGACACTAGGCAACAGGCAGCGGAGAACCATGATGGCAGAAAGAAAGAAAACGAAGGACGTAAACTCTATTTCCCCAGCTCACTGCCTGGAGCTGCAGGAGTTCCCAGGCTGCAGCAAGAAGGTCGCTAAAACCCAACTTACTGACAATAACAGTAAATGCAAATGTTCTAAATACCAATTAAAAGACAAAGACTGTCAGACTGGATAAAAAAAAGCAAGACAATTATAGACTATCTATAAGAAATACTCTTTATCTATAAAAATCAGAGATTAAAAGTAAAAGGGCACACAAAGCCATGCAAACACTGACCAAAAGAAAGTTGGAGTGGCTATATTAATATCTGTTAGTCTTCTATGGCTGCTGTAACAAATTACCACAAACCCTGCAGCTTAAAACAATAGAAACTTATTATCTCACAGTCATGTATCTCAGAAGTCCAGACAGGCTTGGTTGCTTTCTCTGCTCAGAGTCTCATAAAGCTGAAATCGAGATGTCAGTTGGCTGGGATTTTATGAGTGACTCTGGGGAGAATCTGCTTCTAGATTTATTCAGGTTGCTGGCAATCTGTCTCTCGTGGTTGGAGAACTGAGATCCCAGTTTTCTTTTTGGGCTGTCAGCTGGGGGTTGCCCTTAGATCCTAGAGGTCTCTGATCCCTGCACAAAGCCCTTTACATCTCAAAGCCAGTAACAGCACGTTGAGTCTTTCTCAGGCTTGGGAGTTCTTCTGACACTTCCCCTTCTGCCATACTGCTCCTCCTCCAGAGAAAGTTCTCTGCTTTTAAGAGCTCGTGTGCTTAGACTGAGTCCACCTGGATAACACAGGATACTTTTCCTAGTTTAAAGTCCGTAACTGTGGTAGGCAGAATTCTAAAGATGTTCCCAAAGATTTCTGTCCTCTGGTTATTCCAGTGAAACATTAACCTAGGTACGACCATGAAAGGACTTTGCAGATGGAATTAAGGTTACTAACCAACTGATGGTTAAAATAGGGAATGATCCGGGTGAGTCCAATGTAATCACATGATCCTGTAAAAGCAGATGAGGAAGGCAGATGAGTAAGAGGGATGTGACCAAAGAGGAGAGATGAGGCAGAGGGGGTGAAGTCAGAGACATTCCAAACCTGACGACTCAGGCTCTGCTGGCTCTGACTATGGAGGAAGGGAGCCATGAGCCAAGAAATGCAGGCAGACTCCAGAAGTTGACAATGACTCCCGGGTGACAGCCATCAAGGAAATGAGGTCCTTAACCCGACGACTTCAAGGAACTAAATTCTGAAAACAATCTGCATGACTTTGGAAGCGAATTAATCCCTAGAGCCCCCAGAAAGGAATTCAGTCAGGCCAACACCTTGACTTTGGCCTTATGAGACTCTAAGCAGAAGATTCAACTGAGCCATGCCGTTCCTGCGTCCTTGACCTACCCAACTGTGAGAAAATAAGTCTGTGTAGTTTTAAGACACTAAATCTGCGGGAATTTGTCATGGAAGCAATAGAGACTAATACTGTAACCTTAAATACATCTGTAAAGTCCCCTTTACCATGAAACACAACATATTCGCAGGTTCTAGGGATTAGGGCCTTGATATTTTGGGGGGTCCATTCTGCCTACCACAATAAAAGGTGTATTTTTGAACAAGGATTATTACCTGGAACAAAGAGGGGGAATTCATAATGATAAAGGGGTTAATCTGTCAAAGAGGATCTAACAACTCCAAATATTTGTGTACCTAATAACAAAGCTTCAAAATACATGTAGAAAATATTACTCTTTAAAATATTAGGGAGAAATAGAAAAATCAACAATTCTTATTGGAAATTAACATTTCTCTCTCAGGAACTGACAGAACACATAGAAAATTACTAAGGCTATACAAAATTATAATAACACTATCAACCACCGTAACCTAACTGATAATGATAAAGCATTCTTCCCAACAAAAGCAGAATACAAATTCCTTTCAAGCGCACGTGGAACATTCACCAAGACAGACTGGATTCTGGGCCATGACACAAGCCTCAATAAATTTAAAAGGATTGAAATCACATGAAAGTGAATCTCTACGCACAATGAGATTAAACTAAAAATCAACAAAGCATATCTAAAAAACTCTAAACATTTGCAAATTAAACAATACTCTTGTAAGGAATTCATAGGTAGCAGAAAAATAAGCCACAGGAACAATTTGAAAAATTCTGGACTAAATGAAAGTAACAAAACAGCACACAAAAATTTGTGAGATATAGCCAAAACACTGCTTTTGGGAAATTTATAGCATCAAATGCTTACATTAGAGAAGCTCTGAAGTCAATGATCTAAGATTCATCTTAAGAAACCAGGAAGAGAAGGAAATTTTTAAAAAAGTGAACAGAAGAAAGGAAATGATACCTTATAAGCATGGAGAAATTAATGAAAAACAGTAGAGAGACACTAGGGAAAAATCAATGGAAGTAAAATCTGGTTCTTTGAAAAGATCAAGAAAATAAGTAAACCCATATAAAACCAGAGTGAACAGGAAAAAAAATAGTTGACACAAATTTTATTAGGAATGAAAGCAGGGATTTCACTACAAATCCTAAAAACACTACAGGGATTATGAACAACTTTACACAAATAAATTTCTTGAAAGAGAGACATTACCAAAGTTCACACAAGAAGAAATACATGCTTTCATATCTCTATACCTACTTAAGAAACTGAAATTGTAGTTAAAATCCTTCTCACAAAGAAAATGTCAGGCCCTGACAAAAATCTACCAAACACATAAGGAAGACATAGCACCAATTTTCACAAACTCTGGCAGAAAAAGATGAGGGGAGAAAATCCCGATCTATTTTATGAGACCAGCATTGTCCTGATACGAAAACCTGACCAAGAAAAAAAATACAAATCAATATCTTTCATGACACAGATGCAAAAAACTAAGAAAAATTACCAAATTGAATCTAGCAGTATATGAAAAGGATATTACATTAAGGCCAACTGTAATTAAACTAGGATTGCAAGCTTGGCTTAACATTTGAAATCAACTAAAATAACCCACTGTATTAATAGAATGAAAAAGAAAAACCATAACAGTATCTCAATAGTTCCAGAAAAAACATTTGACATAACACAACCCCAGTGAAAATCCCAGCAGGCTCTTTTGTAGAAACAATGTAAAACCTATATGAAAATGCAAAGGACCTGGAATGGGCAAAACAACTGTGAGAAAAAATAAAGTTGGAGAAACTACGTTACATGCTTTTAAGGCTTACTTATAAACCTACAATAATCAAGATAATGTGGTATTATTAGCACAAGGAGACGCACAGAGAACAGAATGTAGTTCAGAGACAGAGCCATCCAAGCACAGTCAGCTAATTTTTGATAAAGGTGCCAAGGCAATTCAATCAAGATTTGTGTTCCAACAAATGGTGCTACAACAACTGGATAGATGGGAAAATGCACCTAAACGTAACCTCACTGCATATACAAAAATTTACATGAAGTGGATCACAGACCTAGATGTTATTGCCAAAACTACAGAACATCTAGAAAGCACAGGGGAAAAAATGCTTGTCACCCAGGGTTTGTCAAAGATTTCCTACATAGGATACAAAATTGGACGTCCTCAAAATTGAAAACTCTTCCTCTCTGAATGACACAACTCAAAAAATGAAAAGTCAAGCCACGAAAAGGGAGAACATATTCTGGAAACATATTATCTGACAAAGTACCTGTATCCACTATGTATAAAGGACTTATATAACTAAAAACTAAGAAATTATCCAATTTAAAATGGCAAAGGAAACCCCAGGCACTTCATCAAATAAGCTGTACAAGAGGCAAATAAGCACATGAAAAGATACTCCATATTTTCAGACATTAAGAAAATGCAAATTAAAACAACACTGAGGTAAAACCACATACCCTGATGGCTAAAATTAAAATGATCACCTGTGACAATTGTGGCTAAGGATATGGAAGAACTGGGCTCAGACCTTGGGAGATGACTCCCCTCTGGGCCCGCCGGGGTGAAATAAACCTCAGCACCCCAAGACCTCCGAGTGCCGCTTGGTTCTTCCGTCAGTGATCCAGTCCAGGTTTTCCAGTGTTCTCCGTGACAGTCCCAAGAGCAGTGAGGGCAACACGATGGGTGACCCAAGGGCACCAATTAGTGACAGCCCTCTCAGCTTCAAGCTCTCGTGCACAGAAAGAGAGAGTGCCCGGGAAAGCCAAGGGGGCACCAGGTACACTGGGGTGGGAAGGGGCTATGCTGACCACAGGTTCAGCCCCAATGGGCTATACCCAAGGCCAATAAAGACGGTGGGTGGAGCCGAGGGGAGCAGCTGGGTTCCAGTTCATCACAGGATCCCAGGCCGGAACTTGAGACTCTCCTCAGAGGAGCTGTAATCTGCAGCTTGGACTTGGCCAAGGAGAAGGGGCTGAGCCCCACTTGGGAATTTATACCCAAAGCACCGCACAGTGAAGTGAGACAGCTTGGAAACCTTGCAGGCATCAGTGGGGTTGGGCCCTTGCCATCAATTCAGAAAAATCTTGTCCTCCTTCAGTCACCTTGCTCATCTCTGAGCACAAATTTTTAAGAGATTAAAGATGAATGTAGGCTGGGGATCCACCCCAAAGACTTAAAGGCAGAAATTCAAACCAATATGTGTACACCCATGTCCACAGCCACATTATTTTCGTAGCCAAAAGGTAGAAACAACCCCAGTGTCCACTGATGGATGAATGGATAAACAAAATGTGGTCTTTCCATACAATGGATTATTCAGCCTTAAAAAGGAAGGAGATTCTGATACCGGCTACAGTACAGATGCACCTTGAGGGCATTATTCTAAGTGAAAGGAGCCAGTCACAAAAGGACAAGTGCTGTAGGACTGTCCTTCTGTGAGGTGCCTAGAGTAGTCACATTCATAGGAACAGAAAGTCAAACTGATCGCCAGGGGCTGGGGGAGGGCAAGAACGGGGAACTAATATTTAATGGGGACAGAGTTTCAGTTTTGCAAAAGGAAAAGAGTTCTGTGGATGGATGAATGTGACAGTAGCACAACGGGGATGGAGTCAGTGCCACTGAACTAACAGTTAAGATGTTACACCTATCATACCACAATCTTTTTAAATGCATACAAAAATTTGAGAATTTCAGTAAAAAAAAAAAAGGTTAACGTGGGAAAGGGTGGTACAGCCATTACAACTGCTACGCAAGCACCATCAGTGGCTTGGACAGTCATGCTGACGTTGAGACTGAAAAAGCAGGACACAAGATTCTCTGTGGTAGATTTCAGCTGTGTAAAGATAAAAACGTCCATATGTGCGCATATATATGCAGGCATGAAAAAGAGCAGGAGAAGATACACAAATGTCAATAGTGGCTATACTCTGGAGGGCGGGCATCTTTTCATCCTGTTAGGCAGAAAAATAGATATGAGCAGGTGGAGGGAGAATAAGGCCAGGAAAGTCCACTGAAAGGGACTCAAAGAGTTAACCAGATAAAACCAGAGAGCCAGAAAGGACTTACAGAGTTCATGAGTTAATGAGTTGACGCTCCAAAGGCCAGGAGTACCTTAGAACGCCCGGATATTCCCCAGATAAAGAAAAGCATCCCAGCACAGCCCCGCATCTTCGTTGTATCAGTTAGATCGTGCCATTGTAACATTTACTTTAGCCTGCTAAAAGGCCCAGCTTATTCTCTAACAACCTATTGCTGTTTTTTCCTCTTCCTCCAGCCCCTAATCGAGTAACTTTGTAACCAGGGCAGGAGACAGACCTAGGAAGTGTAAATAAACCTATGTGGACAAAGAATACCGAAGTCCCAAATCAACACAGTCACCTAAATAACCCTATTCTTGAGACAAAAACTCCAAAGGAATTATGAATCACCCATACACATCAAGCCTTATGCTGACCCCTCCCCCAAAAAGCCCTGTAAAACCCGACCCTAAATCCTTAAGCGCATCTCCTCTCTGCGGTTGCCCACCCTCGCCTTTCTTGGACTGTGTCGCTTTCCCTGTCCTACTTCGGATAAGTAGGGAGGGGCTACTGAGAGCTGATTTGGGCTTGCAAATTCCTGTCGCCTGGGTGACCCGGACAGAACTGCAGCTGTTCTTTAGTAGCCTGCCTGAAAATCTCTTTTCTTTGCCTTTGGGAAGTTTCCAGAACATAATCTCACTCCATCCACTGCTCTGCGGAGCTCTCAAAACCTGGGGTGGTGGGGGCCTGGCTCCCACACCGTGCAGACCCAAGCAGACACTAGACGCCACGTGACACTGGCCTTAGGAGTCGGCTGGGGTGATGCCCTATGTCGAGCGGCAGTTCCATGAGCTTCCCTTTCCTCCCTCGGTGTTTCCTTCCATTCTGATTTATTCAAGAAACCTGCCTTTGTCTACCTTGACTCTGGCTACCGCTCCTCCCTTGGAAGGTATTCAAAGAAAAAAAACTCTGACTCTGCTTCACTATTGTGTCTGTGCCCTTCAATTCTTTGTTGTTGCAGGGACAAGAACCAAGAACAAACGCAGCCCCTCCGTAACAATCCTCAGCATTTTCCACATTTTCCAAATCTTACTTCAGGAGCATCTAGGACTGATAGTGGGGTGAAAAGCAGGGCAAATTAAGTGTAAAACCAAACCACAAAAAAGCAAAGGGAAGTGAGGATTTATTTGATCTCCAGACTGGGAGGGGTCCCCATGTTTAATAGGAAAAGAGTCATTTGTTTTCATGACTTAAAGAGTAAAACCCATAAGCAAAACTTCAAGGCAGATTCACACAACTGGAAGTACAAATGCCCAACAACCATACAGCGACAACGATGATCAAGGTCACTAACAAATAAGCAAAGCATTCGAAGGGATAGCAGGATGCCACTTGTTCACCTGTTCTCATCAGGGGTGGTTGGTTTGGGCTTGGTTTGAAGATTTTAATTATTTGTACGCTTGTTTGCTTTATTTTTTCCACTGTCCAGGTCAAGATATCAAATATGTATGTGCTTTATTTTTAATTTGACTCTCTGACGGTAGCAGGAGAATGGGGAAAGGGGTCAAAATAGAGAAGCTTTTGACAATTTGGTACTGAGAGGCCAGCCTAAGGGAGTAATGTGAAATACATAAAAACACTTTATTCACAAAGTTGTTCGTCATAGCATTATTTACAATATTGAAAATTTGGAAATAATCTAAATTCCTACTAATTGAAAGAAGGTCAAGTAAATTACGATAAAACTGCACAACAAAATGTATTAGTAACAGCATAAAGTATCTCTGCAAAAATCTATCACATACAATACTTACTGAAGAAGTAAGAATAAAAAAATTCACGAGGAAGCATAGAGTATGATCACAGCAACGTAAAAATTTCACGCCCCAAAAAAGACAAGATATTAAGTGACTGCCTTGGGGTAAAAAAGACGGATGCGTTCTCTCAGCATTTACTACATTTCCGTCTTCCAGTTTTTCTATAATTGGCACATTAATTTTATGATCAGAAAAAAAATATGCTTTTCAAGTAAGGTGACCACAAGGTCCTTTAGTGATGTTCATTTCATCCCACCATATAGTCTAGGTTCACAAGCCCTCAGCCTCTGGAAGGTGGGGGCCTGGGAGCAGAGTGTGACGGATGGTCATGAATGGATGACGACGGGGGTGGGGACAAGGAAGGTGAGTGGGGAGGCAGGAACTGGCAAGGGAGAGTCAGGGACCAGTACTCAAACTGGTCAGCCGAGGAAAGGGGACTTGTGGAGTCAGGGAAGACTCTGACTGCTCAGTGAAGGTCTGTGTGGACCTGGTAGTAGGCACTGACGGTGTTCTCAAGGGCAGGATCATAGGGGATTTTCAGGAAGACACGTGGATTCTGGAGGGTCAAGGGAGGAAAGAGGAGGGGAGGTAAGCTACTGGGGAAGGAGGTAAGAAGGGCTGGGGTGATGGCCACGGAGTGGAGAGGAAGAGGCTGATTGCCAGAGTGAATGCCCTATGCTCTGCTTAAACCAAGGATCCTTCACTCACCTCCAGACCAGTCTTTCTGGGCAGACACAGGGTAGAAGGTCAGCCCACAGGAAAAACTCGCCAATAGTCAGGCGGATCCAGCTCAAGTTCAGTCAGTCTAGGACAGCTCTGTTCAACCAACCTTCTGCCCTGACAGAAAGATGCTAGACCTGTGCTGCCCAGTATGGCAGCCACTAACCACATGCAGCTATTAAGAACTTGAAATATGGCAAGAGCACTGAGACTCTGCTTTTGAAATGTTTATTTCATTTTAATTAATTTAGTCAATGCGAAAATTGGCACACACCTAGGGACAGTGGTTCTCAAAGTGTGGTCTTTGCGGGCACAGTGACAAGAAATGCAAATTGTCAGGTCCACCCCAGCGGTACTGAATCAGCACCTCTGAGCGGAGGGTCCAGCACACTGGGTTTTAACAAGCCGGTGAGGTGGTTCCAGTGAACCCTGACAGCTGCGGGTCTCTGCATTAGGGCTACTCAAAATGTCTGGGATCACTAGTTCTGGTTTCAACTGAACTGCATAAAAGCACCCCTGCTCAAGTGAAATGGGTGAGTTTTCCACAATCAGTGAATGGAGAGCTATTCATAAAACATTTCCAGCTAAGCGGTACTGGAGAAAGGTTATGCGAAGCAACAAGGATGCGGTTTCTCTCTAAGCCAAGTCAAGATAAGGAAGGTAGTCAGCTCTGACATCTGAAAACTACAAAGAGGCTGTTCATCCCAACGGGTTGCAGACATGCCAAAGGATACAAAAAGGGGCTCCAAATTGGGTTCAGTGTCAAACACACAAAAAGAAGCCATAACCCGTAAGATGATTTAGAAGAGCATGCCATCAGGTGTGAAATACAGCCCTTGCTTCTAAAAGGAGAGGTTTGTAAGGGGGGGCTGAGCAAAACTGAAACCTAAGGAGCGCTGGAAGTGCTCTGAGGCTGTGTTCTCACACAGAAAAGAAGAGACAGGAGCGCTTCCAGTAGAGACACACCAACGCACGGTAGTGCCCCGTGTAGACCCGGACCCGTTGTGGCTCTGGTGAACCACTGCCAACGTGGCAGCTGCATATCTGACGTGCATGTCACTTCAGCCTCCTCTGGCACAGCTCTCAGCTTACAACTTCAGCAAGTGAAGAACTTGGAGATTTTTGATACTAAAACTGTGCTTCAAGAAATAAAGCGAGAAAAAAATGATCAAGTATACATATCAGAGCCAACAGGAGCAACAAATGGATGTGAAATAAGAGCCTGTGGTAAAACTTTAACTGTGCAGTAGGAGATAAAGCTAAATACACTGAAAATACGTCATGAGGACTTTACAGACAGGATTGTTAAAGTCTTAGTGGAAATGATGAGAGTGATAACGAGTAGAAAGGAGAAAGAAAAGACAGAGGGAAGCCAGCTACAAGCAAAGCTGAGGCTTCTGGAAGAGAGACAAGCTTCAGGATGAGGAAAGACGAAGGGGGTCTCAAGCAGAAATTGTTGTTGCCACACTACTAAATCACTTCATCACTTAGAAGATCAAGGGTTACTATATGTACCCCGATTGCGGGCTAACCAGCGGGGGATTAAAAAAAAAACAATCTGAAATTTTACTGATTTGAAGGAATCTTCTAATACATTATCTTGTCTTTTTTGGTTCCACCTTAAAACACTGCAGTAACTTAACCTCATTTGCTATATTTTTGTTTTACAAACATTTACCTTTAAAGACTGAAGCACTCATAAAGAGAGAATTCCTAAAACTTACTTTGATGCAGGACTGCATTAAATGTTTATTTAGAAAGCAGCTGACCCTTCTGACGACTACTGATAACTGACTGGCTTCAACATGTCAAAATGAGCTGTGACTATTCCACCAGTTTTAAGATAACATAAGCTAAGCTTATTACTACCACCTACCTTTCTGGATACTTTCATATCCGGGCACTACAGAACTACATTCTGGGGCATTAGAAATAACCAAATATTATACTCATGAAAAGCTTTCACAGGGCTCAAAATAATTTAGACTTTCTTGAAATTGATGTTGTCTTTAATCATCAACTGAAAGAGTATTTCTTGCCCCCTAGATAAATGAATGTCTGCAGCCAACCATCGCTACGGAACACTCACAAGGTTTTGAGTGGCTCAATTCTCTGAATGTTTGCCATTGTGAATAACAGTGCCTTTTCTTAGGTGGCCTTTGGGTTCAATGATCATATTATAACAAATTATGATTTGGGTCAAAAAAATCTCTGGAAAATTTTACCTACATGTCCCATACATCACATGCCCCTAGTTCACTAGTTTACATTATTTATTATTTGATGTGGAAATTCCACATGAGTCACTTCATGCATAATCCTGCTTAGGATTTTGAAACTTTGCAATCTTAGAAACAAAAACTGAAGATAAAACGTTAAGACCTTGATATCTAGCATTATTATTTAACTTTACATGTTAAAAGAAACGTGAATTATAAATGTTGACATGTGTTGAATATATTGGGCTCAATTATTAAATCATAAGCAAAAGAACCAGGAACTTAGTGTTCACTCTAGTTTGATAGATGATCACTTTTTGACATGCACTAAGTACCACAAATAATCCAAGTCTTTCTTGAGTACAGGGCTATGTCTGGCTATTACGGTCTTAACATGTCATAAAGGTACGACAATTTCACCGTGCTCACTTTGTACTCACTCATTCAGTACGTAAGCTATGACGGTTTTATCAAAAGGAAAGAAAGGTTCAGCCCGGCCCCACTGCAATTAGACCAATCAGAAATTAATAAAGACAAAAATCAAGAGGTTCGGCGGTTACGTACTCTGGACCAAATTGTTGATGCATGTTTTGACTGCCTACCCCTCAGGTTGCTTCCATTATTATGTGTAATCACAAAACAACCAGCTCTAACGCCTTCTCTCACCAGCTGGAAGGGAGTGCGTAATATACGCTCTGGGTAGTTGGCAAAACTCAAGGCCTCGGTGGTCCAGGAAGGTCTCTGTCCTGGGAGTAATTATACATGTTGTGATCCTGCAAAGGGTCAGAAGCTACAAAATACAGTTCCCCTGCATGGATGTCAGAAAAGTTAGCCAGAAATTCATGGGGACTGAAGCCAACCCACACAGTGTACCTGTAGTCTATTGTGCGAATGGAACAGCCCATGATCTTTATATCTTTTAAGCTCGGCTTATCAGAATTCCACTGAGGAAAGTCTGCAGGCCGGGGGTACTGGCTATATGCAATCGACTCACGGGGGTTACCATGGGGATACGTGTCCTCTTCCAGGTCATCGAATTGAAAATGCTTCCAAAGGTTCTGGCCTTCTCGGCACAGCTCGACGTGAAAGGAGGGAACAGGGCAGCGAGGTGGAACGTGCAGTCCCGTCAGTGCTGCGAGCGTGGGGAAGAGAGAGAGAAGTTCTACGAGGTCCACAACTTGCCGGCCTGAAACAGGAAGCGACCCAGCAGAACAGGTTATGTTACAGAAACCCGCTGCAACTGGGCAGGAGGAGTAGAGGAGCCTGGCTAGGCTCCACAGGACTTTTTCCTTTTACAACATTTAATTTTAGCAAATTTTAGGAATGACGCCAACACAGCACCTCACCCAGCAGGAGGATGTAAAAAGAAGGTGCCCTCAGCCTGGACACTTAAAATATGATTTGATATTTGGAACCACTCCGGTAATCACTGATCCAGGTCAGGATCACCAATGGAGGTCCACAGCACTGGGTGAAAGTCTGTTGAGGAACGGGATACTCTGACTCTCCCAGATCGCCCCACAGATTACTCTTTTCCGACGTCTGCGTTGACCCCTCTCCTTTTTACTGTGATGATAAAATACAAGCATAGAATTTCCCAGGTCAACCATTTTTAGTGTCCAGCGCAGTGGCATGAAGGGCACTCAGACTGTTGTGCTACCATCCCCACCATCTGTCTCCAGTACTCTTTTCATCTTGTAAAACTGAAGCTCTGTCCCTTAAACACTAGCACCCCGTGTCCTCCTCCCCCCGGGCCCTGGCAGCCCCCACTCCACTTCTGTTTCTATGACTCTGACTCCTCTAGGGACCACACAGAAACAAATCAGACAGAGTACTTGTCCTTTGGTGTCTGCCTGCTTTCACTGAGCACGTCCTTAAGGTTCATCCACGTTCTAGCACGTACCAGAATTTCTTTCCTTTTTAAGGCTGAATAATACTGCATTGTATGGAGAGACCCTATTCTGCTCACCAACTCATCTGTCAATGTACACTTGGGTTGCCCCCACCTTGTAGCTATTGTGAATCACCTATGAACATCCAGGTACAAGTTTTTGTTTCAGGATCCGTTTTCGATTCCGTGGGATATACACCTAGGAGTGGGATTGCTGACTCACATGGTAATTCTACATTTAACTTTATGGGGAGCCACCAAACCGTTTCCAACCGTGGATACACAGTTTTCCACCCCTACCAGCAATGTGCCAGGGTTCCAATGTCCTCACATCCTCGCCAGTGCTACTGTCTACTGTGTATTTTGATAACGGCCATCCTAAAGTGTGTGAAATGATACCTCACTGTGGTTGATCCATTTAAAGTCTAAATCCTGTAGTTTATATTGATCCCTGTTAAAATCTATCTTGGCTTCAGACCATCATTCTAGCTTTCCTGGATCTTTAGGAGTTTGTGCTTTATACTACCTGATTTTATTTCCCATACATGTGATTTGTAAGTAAAGTAAAAAAGAAAAAAGCAAAGAAAGTTCTAAAAAGATATGTTTACAATGGCAAGGCCTGGAGGGCATGACCACCTTAACCAGGTGATCAAATTTGGCATCACTAATACCGGCACAGGCCCGCATACAGTGCCCCCAATGGGGTATGATGAGGTGCTCCTGGTTGAGGGCATACCACCTCACACGTACCACCTCACATGTAGTCAAAAATGCTTACCCTGAATCTAGTAATGAAGAAGCAATTGGACCAATCCGGGTTGTGGGCCCTTGCACAAGACATCTGCCCTGGATGCTTGTGAAAAGATGAGGTCAGGGAGACAATGGGGCCCCAGATCACACTGAGCCTTGTCAACCCCTGAAAGAACTTTTACTCAAGACTGAGAGGGGAGCATAGGAAGCAGAGCAGGGCTGTGACATGACCTGACTTAGGCTTTCACAAGATCACTTTGGCTACCGGGAAGAGGAAAAAGCAGGGGACCAAGGACACCATAAGCAAGCCGTTATAATGACCCAGCAGGAGATGGTGGTGGCGTGGTCCGAGATGGCGGCACGAGGTGATGAGAAGTGGTACGGACAGACGGTGAAGGGAGAGCGCAAGGCCTGCTGACAGCCTGCACAGTGCACATGGAGCACCAGAGAATGACGGGTCGAGATGGCTCCACAGTTCTGTGGCCTGCATTACTTTGCCATTTCCTGAGAAGGGGAGGAGGGTCAAAAGAAATGCTTACTGTGAAAGGTATGAAGCTCAGCTATGGGCATGTCAGACTGGCCAAGGGGAGTGGGCGGTTGGTGGTCCAAGCCCAGAGTTCAGGGAAGAGATGCAGGCTAGAGATAAAACTTGGAAATGACCGGGATGACGACAGTGCAATTACATGAATTTACAGCTTGTTTAACACTTCCCAACAGAAGTTTCAAAAAAGATTCTCAACCTGTCAGAAGACAGACAAAGGGCGCTCATCATGACTCGAAACTGCTTAACCTTTTCATCGACGACATGAAAGAAGTCGGAGCACGCAGCACACAAAAATCAAGTGTGCAGAAAATAAAGTTGGGCAGTGCAAAGCAAACCCAGAAAGATCCAGAAAGGCCAGAAGGATGGGCCAGAACCAAGGAAAATTAAACAAAGAAGACAGCTTTTTTTTTATTTAAAAAATGTAAGCCGAGAATCAATATAAAAGGCAAGATTAGATGTTAAAGATGGATTAAGTGCAGAAGTCCAGAAAGGGCTCAACTGGGGTTAGCAGAGTTCTGGAAAAAGTGCCCCCAAAAGTACGAACGTCACCTGAAATATATGACTCATCTCTGCAGTGAGCAGATGGAGTCAGGAGATAACTCACAAAGAACCTACACAGGCCGCCCACATGGCACGGAGGGTCTTCCTGTCCAAGGGACACTCTGGAAACGTTCTCTCAAACTAGAGCTTTCTGGAAGGCAGAGACCAGGACACCCAGGGGTCTAACACTCCCTTGGAGGAATGGCTGCAAGACTGGGTTTTCAGCGTAGACAAGAGAAGGCGTCAGTGTTGTTTGCAAAGCCTGGAAGGACTGGCACATGTCCAAGTAAATTTGCCCTGCACTATCGGGGAGGACAGGAGCAGCGCCCCCAGGTAAGCTTTACAGATCTAGTGGTTCACGAGATGGCTGAGCTGCCAAAATGGCATGTGCCCGCCTCACAAAGGACCGAGGCCTGCCAGGACGTGCGGCTAATGGGGTTCTGCTCACGTGCAGGGGGGCTGCGCCTGCCAGGCAGAGTCCGCTGCCTCTCCTGCGCTCCAGAGCATACTGTTGTTACACCCACCATGTGATAGCCCCCCTAACCCTGGGAATGCCGCCTTGGTGTCCCCTCTCCAAGGCTCCTCGTGGACAGGCACCGGACTCGTCAGCTCTGGCCCTGACGCTCCTCCCTGACCCAGGTGCACTGGGTAAGCCCCCACGCTGACTAGGCGAGGCGGATTACACATAAACTAAAGGGCCTATGAGTGTCAAGCAACATCAGCCCAGAATATTTTAATACCTGGTTCCACCAATTCCGAGATGGACTCAAATGGGTCGATGTAAGAGAAAAACTTCTCTCCTGCCTCAGGAAGTGGAGCTGTCCTTCCAGGAACATAGAACATCAGTGGCACACGAGTAGTGACATCAAAATTGCTGTATTTGGCCCATTCTCCATGTTCACCTAGAGCCCACCCTGGTTCATAAAGAAGGACAGAATGACAGAAAATGAATAACCACATCACAGCTTGTTCATTCTAGACACCATTTCATTTCCTGTTGTAAAAACCAGGAGAAGCAAAAACTCATCTGCTAGAAGAAATTCCTCCAGAATTACCACAAAAGGGTTGACTTCACTTGAACACTGCTTTATTTGAAGTTAGAGTTTTGTCCCAAGTGAGGAAACCTTTACAATAAGTACATGCTCTGATCTAATATTGTCCCATTTCATACTTGATAGCAAAGAATTCTTTTCCTCTTTCCAGGTATGGTAACAGTAGTATGGTTATAAACCCAAAGAGCCAGATTTTTTAGAGATACTGTTCAGAAAACTGAACCACCTGAGATTTGCTTCGAAACAATTCAGGGCAGGGGAACGGGTGAGGGTGAGACGAACAAGACCACCATGAGTGGGTCACGGGAGAGAGCAGGGAGATGGGGACCAGGTGGCGGGTGCTGTTCATTCTCTACTCTTGGGCGTGTTTAAAATTTTTCAAGCAAAGAATTTTTTTAAGAAGACATTCCCATTGTTGGAGAAAGGAGAAAGCTGCCTTAGAAGAGACAAAGAGATGCGGACTCTAGGCTCTTGGCAGAGAGGACAGTGGGGCTAGGGTGCAGGGGAGGAGCCAGGTCTGAGGGCCTTGGTGAGCTCTGCCAGGGCTGTCCTCGGTCCCCCCTCTAGGTTAGAACTGGGGGTCAAAAGGGCCCCACACACAAATGGAGGGTTCCTGCTGAGTTCACTGAGGGAAGGGAGGTTGCTCCGAGGTCCCCCCCACCTGCCCATCCACCTCCACCCACGCATCCAAACGCTCCTCTGACCCGAAAGAGGCCCCTCCTCCACGCCGAGAGGGCCCAGAACTAACAAGGTGATCGTAAAAGCACCCCAAAACCCCAGACTCAGAGCACTGGCCATTCCCCAAAGAGGACACGCCTGGGTTCAAGGCAATCTAGAAATGCATGTTTCACCGGAAAGTCCAACTCCTTCTGGGTGCCTTTCCAGGGCATTTCAAAATGCTCACCATGATCCGAGGTAAACACAACGATCGTGCTGTCGGCCAGCTGATGAGCATCCAAAGCGCTCAGAAGGAGGCCGACCTGTGTATCCAAGTACGACACGCAGGCAAAGTAGCTCTGGCGGAGTTTCCGCTGCGAATGAAGAAAACTCAATGAGGGTGGCTGCGATGTGCGTGGCTGTGGAGTGGCCCACGCAGACACACCGCAAGCCTGCGCCTCCGCCGACGCCCTTGACGGTTCTCTCAGCTGACACAGCATACGTGTTTCCCGACCTCGGGGTCCCCGCGCCCACACGTTCACAGTGAAATCTGGACACAGACCACAGCGGATGGACGGGCCATGTACTATTCCTTCCTGCTTCTTTCACACGTTCCTACGGGTCTCAGGAGATGGCCACGTACTCATCCCTCAGTCCCTCCAAACCCTGCTGAGGATCATGCCAAAGACCCCACACAGCTGTATTCACGGCCTGGGGCAGCTGTAACAAAGTACCACAAACTGGGGGCCTTGAACAACCGCAAAGTCCTGTCTCCCAGTTCTGGGGGCAGGATGTCCGAAATCAAGGTGTTGGCAGGGCCACACTGTCTCTGAAGGTGCTCAGGGAGAGTCCTGCCTCTTCCCGGCTCCTGGTGCTGGCTATCAGTCCTTGGTATCCCTTGGTTTGCAGGTGCCTCCACTTCAATCTCCACCTCCGTGGTCACACGGCCTCCTTTCTATGTGTGTGTCTCTTCTTCTTCTTGTAAGGACGCCAACCACACTGGATTAGGAACCCCCTACTCCATCACTTAACTAATTACATCTGCAACAACCCCACACCCAATGAGGTACGGGCCCTCTGTGTACGGTACTTTCTATCTGGCCTTCTGAAAAGAAACAACTTGCTAACTCCCTCACTGAAGTGTTACCAAGTGGTACTGCAGGATAATGGGCACCCATGTGCTGGCTGACTTTTGTGTTGCCTATGCCCAGCACAGGGCCTTGCTCTCCACAGATAATGGTTTATTGACCATATGCGTGAAAGCTAAGTGAGTATAAAGGAAAGATTCTACACTAAGAACTTGGGCTCCGGTATCATTTATGAAAATGGCCACTGGTGGGTCTCTCCTCTGCCCACGTTCTAGCCCAGCAGAAGGTGGTAGCTGCGTATCCCCACAGACTGCGGCTGCCACGTGAAGCTCATTTCTAACAAATTCCCAGCAGGCAGGAGAAGAGCAATGGAGGGATGGGAAATCAGTGTACCCTCCACTGTCCCTAAACCCCAGAAGGCCTTCGGGAGCAGCCAGGCTAAGGACTGACAGGAAGAGCCGTGGCCCCTTCTGGGCTGACTCTACTCCCAGCCTTGCTCACAGATGTGAAAGAAAAAGAAGACTCCCCCACTCCTACCAACGTTGAGCAGCAGAGAAGCCCCAGGTCTATCAGACCAGCCCCAGCTGCCACCATGTGCCCCTGGCCTCTGGAGAGAGGGCAAGAAACAAGTGTGGTCCTCACCCTCAGTGAGCCACCTGCCCACTGAGGACACCGACACGGAGACAAGAAAACACACGTATCACAGACGGGGCCCAGGGACGACACAGGACAATGAGCCCTCAGAGCCGGCCTGGGGAATCAGGGAAGGCTTCACAGAGGAGTCGGCATTTGAGAAGAGACGCTGGCAGTCAGGAGAGGTGAGGGTGGGACACTGTAAACAGGGGCTGCAGTTCATGGAAAGGCGTGGAGTCAGCACACAGCAGGGCGTGTTTGGGGCGAGTGAGCCAGCCAGCGAGCGGGGCTGGACAATCAAACGGGAGGGTCAAGGTATGGGAGAAGTTGCTGAAAAGTCAGAGCAGGGCCCAACAGTATGGGCCTGCCGGGCCCATCTCAGGAGTGGAGGTCCAGGCTGGGCCAAGGAGGCACTGAGGCTGTTCAAGGCAAGGAGCCAAGGCAACGTGAGTGCAGCTGAGTAAGAGCCCTCCGGCAACAGCCCAGAGCCAGCTCCAGGGGCTCAGCGTGAAGCAGCACTGCATCACTGCACTGGCAGGCACACAGAGGAGGCGCTCAACAGACACCTGCTGAATGAGCACGCCAACCCCAGACCCACTGCATGTTCCAGAACAATGTGTCAAAGGAGCAAGAGACAGTGAGGATTTCAGAGGAACCTAGGGAGATCAAGTAGGAGTGGGGAGAGGGAAGAAGCAGACACAGGGAAAAAGATGAGGGCTCCAACAGCGAGCCTAGGTTTCTCATTCCGCTGGTGGCACAATTCAACGGCATGGGGTGGGGGGCCACAAGAGGAGGAGGCAAGGCAGGCAGGACAAGAGGAAGAGCAGGCGTGCTGGTACGGTCACACGGGGCCTATGCAACGGAGGTCTCCGTGGGCACTGGCCTGGGGATGGCTCTTGCAGCCAAGTGGACGAATGTCTGCAAACCAGGAGCAGGGCTGTGGCCGGAAGGGTCATTCCAGGAGTCAGCGTCGGCAGGGCTCAGGTGAATGCAGCTGGGGAGCAGGGGCCAAAAGGACACAGTGGGGGCCCTGGGGTTGACCCTGGGGAGCAGCACCTCCTGAGGCAGAAAGAGGGGCCTGCCATGAGGACTGGAGCAGAGAGGACCCAGGAGGGCTGGCAAGGACTCCCAGGAGATGGACATTTCCAGAAGGGGTGGTGCTGGTCAACAGCGAGAAAGCAGTAGGGACTCAGGGAAGGTCAGGACCCAAAGAGTGGGTTTTATTTGTCAGCAAGGTCAGCGCCGACCCGGGCGAGAGAACTGCGAGTAGGCTGGGGACGCAGAAGGCGGGGCACAGGTGGGTGAAGAACACGTGGGTGGTGAGGCCATGGATGCAGCTAGAGCAGACCACACTTCACTCTTTCTCCCTGGAGAGGCAGGCAAGGGAGTGGGAAGGGAGGAGAAGCAGGCAGGGGCAGCAGAGCAGTACTTCTGAGGACGGGGGCAGGGGGGCCGTGAGCCGCCGGAGAAGCTGGATGGAAGTGGAGGGGGGTGTCCTGGCCCACAGATATGGGAAGGGGGAGGAATGGGGGCACACAGGGTCAGGGCAAGTCCCTGCTGTTCTCTTTCGGAGACTAGGGAGAAGGCCACGAGCCCAGCACACGCAAGCACAATTCGGGCCAGCAGTGAGGGAGATGACTAAGAGTGCTCATTCGCTCAAGACTTGCTGGGTGCCCTCTGCTCCTCCTAAACCACCCTCTGAGGTGGACACGCCCATTCTCATCTTACACGGGAGGACTCTGAGGCGCAGATAGGTTCACTAACCTGCCTAGAGACACAGAGATGGCAAGGGGCACAACGAGGGTCTGTGCCCACGTCCGTCCTGTGCGTTGCACTCCCGCGGGCCCTCCGTCAGCCCGTTTCTGAGATAGGAGCGCAGTCATCCGCTGAGATGGGCAGAGGGGTGTAAGGGGCCGGAGAGGGGTGGCAAGGGTTCAGAGCAGCTGCGGAGGGCAGAAGGAAGCCAAGTGGAGAGCCCACACGGGCTGCCGGGGCTGGACGCTGGGCATGTGAGCACGTCTCCACCTCAGAGCTACACGGACTCCGTCCAGCAGCCTCAGGACTCGGGCTGTGAGAGGGGGCGGCTGGATCATCCTGTGGTCAGGGCTTTGCAGGTGGGGGCAAGCATCGGCACTGAGGGGCTGCTGAGCACAGTTAAGTAACCTACCCCGAGCCCTCAGCTCCCCGGGGAAGGGGTAAAGCCCAGCAGTGACCTGGACACAGGGAAAGAGTCGGCATCCACACCCTGCCCTGGAGTGTGGGGAACGAGGGCACGAGTGAGGGAGCTGCACAAAGAGACTGTGGTCGGGGTGGTGATCAAGGAGGAGGGGCAGGCCTGGGAGGTGACAGACTACCCAGCATGGCCCCTGAAGTCGCTGGCTCACATGGAGCTCAGTGAGAGGGCTGGGGACTGAAGAGGGCACAGAACTGAAAGGCTCAAGAGTGGAGTGAGAGGAGACCTGGGCACAAATAGGCAAAGCTGCAAGAGGATGGTAAGCAGGGTCCAAATTCAAGGCGAACGTAGGACAGGGAGCCAGCACACAAGCACCAGTGAGGCCCTCTGGGCCACACTGTCAACTCTGTGTGTCCGACGAGGCAACTGTACCACCGACAGGCAGGGTGTGAGGAGCGGACAAGAGAACCTGAAGGAGCCCTCACCACGCAGCTGACGCCACCCTAAACACGCTCTCAAGTTTGCTATCATTCCCACTGGAAACCTCTGACGCAGATGTCATCGCAGAAAGACTTTCTGCAGCTCGTTTCCATTTTACCGATCAGGAAACTGACGCTCAGAGAGGTACAATGACTTGACAGAGGCTGTGCAGCAGGGATGGAACACAACAGGAATTCAAACCCAGACCGCTCAGGACGAACCAAACAGACCACAGGGCTTCAGCACTGCATGTCCCGGGGTGTGCGTCCTGGCTGCCCCGGCACTACCTGTGCGATGTGAGGCAAGTCACCGCACCTCTGTGCCTTTAGCTTCCTCACCTGGCACTAGAGAGAGCAGATGCCTCTCTAGGGTCCCACTGGGACCAAAAGAGATCACACACACGGGACACTGAGCAGCACCCTTCGTGGCACACACTCCATTTCAAAGGGTCATTTTAAGCGGCCTCATTTGCAAGGCATCCAGGTGCAGCCTCGGAGCTGCAGTTCACACAACCTGGCTCCCGGAAGCCCTGCGATGGGAAGTTCAGAAGCGACAGCCTGATAAAGGCACCGCTTTGTCAATTCTTACCGCCGCCACCCGAAACTCAGGAACCGAAGCGATGTTAGGGATGCACACACCTCACCAGCTAAACTCCTCCCATCCAAACCCAGAGACCATGTACGTGTGGATAGCCAGAGACATCTGTTCTGTTTTGTTTTAAACTCTAACCCAAAAGCGGTGATTCTCAAACTTCATGCATGCCTCAGAACCACCAGCTGTGCTTTCAGAAAAACAGGTTCTGGGGCCCTACCTCCAGCTTCCAATTCTCTAAGTCTGAGTGGAGCCAGCATTCTGTGCTTCTAACAAGCCCTTGTGGATATTCTGGTGCAGATGGTCCGGGAAGCACACTGAAAATCCTGCCCTCTTCCTACCACTGCAGACCATGTTGTTGGCGGTGACATGGTAACAGAAGGACAGGGATGCATGTGGAATATTCTGGAAATAGCGTTGGTCGATATGTCTTCTGTACTCCAGGGTGAGGGTGGATGATGAGTCAGCATGAAGATTTGGACTCTGCGGCTGCTCCACCCCCACGTCACGGCAAAGGGACAGCCCCAGCTCCCTGTGTACCAACCAAGGCCCTGCTCACTAAGCCACCCCGAGAGTGATGGCTGCCCGTGAGGCTTTCCCACAGAGGGGACCTTCAGGTACCAGCAAACCCAGCATTCTGGGCTGCGCAGGAGGTGTCCCCCCACTCTAGCTGACAGACTGACACCTGGAGTAGATACCATCCCACATGAGTTAGTGACAGTCACCCAGGCCTCTTCCCCACCCCTATGCCCACATCTAGGAAAGTCACCAAATCTCTGCAAGTGCAGACAGGTGACTGGGAGACTCTTTACCTGACCAGCACTTCCCGTGTCCTAACCTCCTCCTGACCACCCCCGTCCCAGCACTTCACAAGATACCTTGCACGGAGAAGGTTCTGAGTGAGACATGACAGAGGGAGTAGTGGCATCACCAACGACATCATGCCATTCAAGCCCAATACTACCCTAAAGTGTATCCTTGGTACCTGAAAGTCCACAGGAACTGGGCCATAGGGCACACTGAGGTTTAAGGCCTGGACATCCTCCCGCTGCCTGATATCCATCCAGGGGTTGTAGGCCACAGGAGGGAGGCCAGCAGGGACCTGGGGATCGGGAGCCAGCGGGATGCTTTCCAAAGGATACAACTTCTGGAACTCCTTGGGGGGGAAAAGCACACGAAGCCACCAGGATGTCACTCTTTTGGCAAAGGCACAGGGCTGGGACCCTACCGGTGTTCACACTGCCTTTACTCTAAGTCTGTGACACATCCCCCAGTGCCTCACTAACACTCCCCAGGTAACTCACCCCCCCTGAGAGGCCACTCTCACGAGACGCCAATGGTAATGACATCACGCAATCTTGTTTCCTACACACTGGGCAGCAACAGCTCTCTTCCCTCATGCAAACTGACGCCCTCCTGTGCCTGTCCGCACCTCCCCGTCCAACTAGAGAAGGTGTAGAGAGGTGCTGCCGCTTCCCAAAACTACTCTCAGGATCAGCAATTCACCGGGAGAGCTCACGGGACGCGGCACAGTCATCCCCACAGCTGTACTACTTACAGCGAGAGGATACCAAACACCATCAGCAAAGGAAAAGGTGCATGAGGTGAAGCCTGGGGGGATCCAGGCAGCCACTTCCTGCATCCCCTCCCATTGAAGTCACACAGGATGTGCTTAATTCCTACAGCAGCAAGTTGCAGCAATACTGCGGACACATTAGCAACCACCAAGGGAAAGCTCATTAGAGACTCAGCACCCAAGGTTTTTAAATGGTGCTGGTCACCCAGGCACCCTCTGCCTGCACACACCCAAATCCCTGACTCCCAGCAGGAACGCAGGGGTTTACATAAGCAATCCAGGCACAGTGAGCCACTCAGCAGTTGTGGAAATGGTGGGAACACTCCCGAGATCCAGATTCCCAGAGGCCAGCCAAGGGCTCCCCTTGTAAGCCAGCCTTCCAAAGGAGACAAGTCAGGCACGCTAGGATGACTCTCTTCTGTACAAGAGGCAGGAGAAGTGAGTCTCACTCTGTCCCGGAGGCTGACAGCTCATGTTAGGAAGGTGAGATTCCCCTGGGCCAATCAAACAAGATGCCTCCTGCGTCAAAGAGCTTACCTTCCAGTCTCCAGCCTCATCTCACATGACAGGCATTCTTTGTGATGTCAAAAGAATGGACTACACGTGACCAGGGAAAGCATGACAGGGGAAAACTGAAGATTTTTCAAAGGGACGTGACTATGTGCTCTGAACGATATATATGCAGGCACAGGATTTGAGCGTCCAACAAGCACAGCAGTGCCCTGGCTTTACGGGGTCTCACCTGACAGGGTCGGGGAAAAGACTATCACAGAAGAGGGCTCCACATTTCCTGCAATTGTGTCCCGAGGACCATACCTTACTTCCGCCCGCTCTGCCTCACTTCTCTATGATGACCTCACCGTCCAACCCAACATTTGCTCACAAAAAAAGGTCAAGGAAAGGAAATAAAACCCTCCAGCAGAGGGAAGTAGAGAGCCAAGCGTTTCTAACAAAGATTCTTTCATGTCCTGAGCCTACTTCTTAGCCTTGATCTCTCAATCCCATCTTTACACCACTGAGTCCGCTAGCGCCATCAGGCATCTCCGGTGACCAGGGACAGCAGGAGGTGGCCGCCTTCACTACACAAATCCCTCCTCCCACCACTAACACAGCTGTCATGGCTGTGTTAGACGGATGAGCCCTAAGCCAGCTCTTCACCTTGGGGTATCTGAAGGGGATGTGTGGCTTATGATACCCAATGGCCAGGAAGAAAGGACTCGCTGACGTTTTCATCTTTTCCAACAACCGTACGGCTTGCTCGGTGCTCTGCTTGTCAGGCAAGGTGCCCTCAGGCACCTCTGCCACATCCACGGGGCAAAGCAGGTTGGCATGGGGCTGTCCATCGGGCCCCCTACATGTCTTTCAAAACAAAAACATACAAAGTCAGCTGTTCAGATGCGAGACATAGAAGTTGAAGGTGACACGCACAGCGGCTTTAACATTCCTATTACCAGCCCATTAAGTATCAGCCACTCAGACTGCACAGGCACACAGGAAATAGAGCTGAAGCAGAGAAGTGCTGCTTCTCATCCAGGCAGAAGCCCGGAATCCACCAGTGTTTACGAGATCACAGTTGATTAAAGGAAACCCAAGTCAACTGACGAGCCAAAAAAATATGTGTCCCCAACTCAACAACAAAAAGAGTAAGCCAATTAAAAAGTGGGCAAAGGATTTGAGTAGACGTTTCTCCAGAGGAGGTATCCAAATAGCCAACAAACACATGAGGAGATAATTAATGTCATTTGTCATCATGGAAAAGCAAATCAAAACCACAATGAGCTACCGCTTCATACCCTTTAGGATAGCTACGATTCTTAAAAATGGAAAGTAAGCACTGACAAGGATGTGGAGAAATTGGAATCCTCAGTGTTGCTGGTGGGAATATAGAGTGGCACAGCTGCTTTGGCAAACCCTCTGGCTGGTCCTCACACAACAGTGAAACACGGGGTTATTATATGACCCAGCAATTCCATTCCGAGATACATTACCACAAAAAAATAAAACGCTAAAGCCACACAAACACGTGCCCAAGGAATTTTCCCCAAGAGAAATGAAAGCTTCAGTTCACACAAAAACCCGTACATGAATGTGAATAGCAGCATTATGCACAAGAGCCAAAAAGTGGAAACAACCCAAATGTCCATCAACTGATGAATGGATAAATAAAATGTGCTATACCCACCCAGTGGGGCACTATTTGGCTATAAAAAAGTAATGAAGTTGTGACACATGCTACAACACAAATGAACCTCATTTACTAAGTGAGCGAAGCCAGACATCAAAGGGTCATATATTGTATGAGCCCATTGACATGAAATGTCTCAAATAGGCAAATTCAGGGAGATAGAAAGATTACTAGCTGCAGGGCCTGGAGTGAGGAGGAATGGGGAGCGAATGGTAACGGGTACAAGGTTACATTCTGGGGTAATGAAAATGGTCTTAAAATAAATTTGGTGATGTTTGCACAACTGTGAATATACTAAAATTTATTGAACTATACACTCTAATGGGTGATTTTTTAATATAATGGTATGTGAATTATATCTCAAAATAATCTTTAAACAAAAGGAAAAAATCTGTTTTTAATTTCAAAGGCAGACTAATAACGCTTGTAAGTGACAGGGTCACAGTCAACTCGATAAGATGACAGTCCATGGAATTTCCAGATCCTCAACTATGCCATGCACAGAAGGAAACCTGCTGCTTTACTACCCAAGGCGCGGCCATGCTGGCCACAAGGTCAAATCGGTTTTGACGATTTCTACCTCACAAAACCCAAGTGCAGCGGTGGCTGTTGCTCCATCTCAAGGAGGAGCATCCTTCCATGCGCATGCCTTTCTGGTCCTTCCCCTGCCTAGGGCAGCCCACCACCTGCTCACCCTGAACATGCCATGAGGTGCAGCACTGAGCAGGGGACTTGGTGGCCTTGAAGATGGATGCGGTGGATGGGAACAGGGGCCTGGCATTTGCCAGCGAGCCCACTAAAAAGCAGCAAGATGGCTTCAGGGAATGGAGGGCCTGAGATGGGCTCTTTCCATCTCATTCTGTTAATACTAAAGCCACAAGCCAAAGGCCAGAGCCCTCAACATTCACTACATTCACAAAGGGTAAGTGGTCATGAATTCAGTGCCTCTCTCCACCTTTCCAAGCCTACCCAAGTCGGCACCGTTCTCCACATGATATCTCTAAAACCTCCAAAGAAGATGCCATTTCTCAGTTCTCCTGCTGGTTTTCTGAGTTTCTTAAACATGGAATTTAGTTTGACTGATACACTGAGGGTTCCTCTGAACCAAGATTAAGTTGCTTTGTAGAGCCCTTATTTTTCCTGATGCTCTAAAATTTTAAAACCACAATCAGGGGGCTCAGTAGCTAGACATATCATTAGGCGCAAGATAAGACAGACTGACAGATGGAAACAGTGCCTTTCTCCCAGTCCGGGCCGAGGCTCTGGAAGCATGGGTCTCTCTTCTCCCTTCTAGGTGTTGGCATCTCCTATAACCCTCAGCACAGGGCCTCATCCAGAGTGAGCACCAAGGAACCATTAAATACGTCTAACACACTACAGAGCATAAGGTTCTAGAACAAGGCATACCCACCAGCTTCGAAAATGAAGCCACCTCTCCCACTGCACCTAATGCTAAAGATCCTAACACTTGTTTCCATCAAGTTCTCATCACAAGCAAAATCCACAAACCTCACTGCACAGCCAGCGTGAAAGCACAGGCAGTACACACAACAGTCAGCCTGGGTTTGCTGGATGGGAAATGCGGCTCCTCCGCAGAGCAGGCGGAGGACCCCATTCACATCCTCACCTTGGTGTTTTCATACTTTTCAGAGGAGGGATGATAAGGCGGAACAGACCAGCTGTATGGAGAATCATCACTATGATTGGAAGATACTCCTTGAGGGGAAAATAAAGAAAATCATTAAATAAAACACAAGGGTTCCTTCATGCCCTCCCCACCCAAAATTAACACTCTCGTGAACTGGGGAAGCATCACCTCCTCTCCTTGGCCTCAGATTCCTCATCGACAAAGTCAGGAGCTTAGGCCAGTTGGAAGTCCCCACTACAGCCACCTCTCTAGGTCTCTTACTTCAGGACCGAGCATCTGACCTCCCATCCCCGAAGCCCTGACCGCAGGTGCTAGGCTTTGAGGAAGGAACCCAGAAGGGCGACATCAGCCAGCCTGTGAGGGCAATGCAGCCCTGCAGAGCTCTTGCTGGAACCCCTCACCTGCCCTGGGAAGGAGACGGCAGAGGCATCAGCGCCCCCAAGGGCTGGGTGGGGCGGGGAGGCTCAGAGAAGGTCAGTGCCTTGCGCAATGCCAACCAGATTATTAGACGAGTGAGCTAGGACTCAACCCCGTGCCTCAGGCCTCCAGGTTCAGTGCTTATTCCCTCCCCTCATGAAGCAGAACCCCAGCCCTCATTTACCAACTACTGGGGAAGAGAAAATGACATGGGACTCTGAGGAAGGACTGCCACCTGTCTAGGCAGTAGCAGAGGGTGCTGTGTGAGTGGGGCGTGGGGGGCAGACACAGGCATGAGGTGGTCCCGAGAGGGTCGGCAGCGGCGCTTCCAGGGCTGGGGGAGGCTTGTGAGGGACGTGAAGGGAGGTGCTGCCTGTGGGGATGAGCCAGGAGGAGCAGAGAGGGAAGCGTAGGCAGAACCACGGGAGAAAGAGCGTCACCAGCACAGTGACACGTCAGGGCTCTGTGTGCCGGACCCTAGTCCAGGTTGCCCTCAGGTGTTCCCTGTCACACGTTACCACCAGGATGGACATCCCTGCAGGCAGAGGGAACAGCTCACGGGCAGCGGCACCAGGAATCCGGGCCCCTGGGCTCCAGTCCCAGCTCTGCTGCTGCTTAGCCGTGCAGTGGACCTTGAGCAAATCATTCATCCTCTCTGAGCCTCAGATTCCTTCTCGGGGAGGCTGGAGCTGCAGCTGCCATGGTTACCTCCCAGGGGAGCACCCCAATCCAGGTAGTTCAGGAGTGTGAAAGCGTGTTGAAAACCCGAGCTCTCTATGGACGGTACTGCTTATGTTAGGGGCTGTGACTTGAATGTTTTCAGTAGCTCTCCCTTGGTTCACCGGTTATGCCGGCAGGCTCCGCGGCCTCCTTCTGGAACCCAGCTGGCCAGCTCAGGTTGAGGGCAATGTTTGGCTGGGCTGGTAGGGCCCAGTTTTGAAGGTGAACCTGAGTTGGGTTGCTTGGCCTCCTTCCCCCTGATAATTTGATTAGATCAGGCTCTAAGTGCTGGGTCTTAGCCAGAGAACAAAAGCTTTGCCCTCAGTCCTTAATGCAAACACATTTGTCAGCCAGGTCTTTGCTCTCAAGACCTTGTCCTGTCAGAGAACGACCTGTTTGAGGACAGCAGCAGCCACCACTGACCGAGCCCAGGCACAAGCCGGCTGCTGTGTTGACCACCTTTAATCCTCTCCTCAACAGCAAGGGAGGTGCATTTTTCTCATCATCATCAGTTCCTGAGGAGGAAATAGAGGCTGCCAGGGGCCAAGTAGCTTGCTCAGGGTTGCACAGATTCAGGGACAGCGCCAGGATATGAACCCAGGGCTGTCAGCCTCCTCTGCTCTTTCCACCACGCGTGCTGTGGTGATGAGCCCTCCACCCAGCGCCCCCTTCTTTCCCTCCAGTCCTGCTATGTCCGGTGCTCCCTCTCAGATTTCTCTTCTCTCTCCACCGTCCAGAGAGCTCAGGTTTTCAACAGACTTCCACACTCCTGAACACCTGAGAACATCTTGGACTCAAGGACAGTGTATCCGTGTGTTAGACTACTATGTTGTCATTAAAACTGACTTTGCAAGAAAAGTAACTACATGGGAAATGCCAGTGTTTAAAACATTCAATTTAAAATCATACATATAGGAAAACCTCAAATCTGGAAAATATTGTACCCAGAACAAGGGGTCATCAAAATACAGTTCTCCTCAGCATGGTGCGATTACAACTAATACATCCTTTCCTTTTCCTCCCTCCCCCAACTTTTGGTCCAATAATCATGCATTATTTGAATAAGTAAAAAAAAAAGAGAGAGAGAGAAAAGTTTTGAAGCTTGTCTGGTGCTTCAGCATTCTCATTTTGGCATTACAGAGAGCCAGTTTAACAGGCAGTGTTGAAAGTCAACACTGGTGGCCCCTGGCACCAGCCTGCACGCCTCTTTGACCTGATTCACAGGGTGGCAATAGCCGCCAGCAAATCACGGCCTCTTCATTAGGCACGTCAGCACAGCTGCCCTGGTCTCACGTGACTGACAGGGACCACCCCCCTGGGTACAGAGGGTCAGGAGCTGGGCTGGACTCACTCCCAACACTGCCACCTGCCCAGCCAGCGCCCTGCCTTCCACTGGAGCAGAGGGAACCAAACGGCACCATGACTAGTTTCCCAAAGGAAGAAAGAATCCTGCTACCCTTCTTCACTTCTGGTGAGGACATGTAGCCAAGTTGAGAAGTAACATTTTGTGCAAACTCAACAGTGACTGAAGAGATGTCCCCCCAGCCTCAAAAGGCCTCTGCAAGGACAGCCCCAACCCCAGGAGGGGAGCCCAGTACTCAGACACAAAACAGGACAGAACCAGACTTTGGAGAGGAAGCAGTACCAGGGTGAAAGACTTTTCCAACCGACATGGTCACGTAGCCATTCTCCTTGAAGTACTGGGGGAGGATGGAGAAGTTTCCAGCATGCACTCTCCAGTAGGAGTTGAAGTCATACAGGCGGGTGGTGTCTGGTCTCCTCCCGGTGAGGAAGGACACGCGGCTCGGGGCACACACTGCTTGCTGTGGGGAAGCACAAGCACAGGGAGACCTCCTCAGAAGACAAGAGAGTCTGGGAGCCAAAAGGTAACCAGGCAACCTCCAGAGCCCTCAGCAAACAGCCTGGCAGCTGAGTCACGCAGATCTCAAAGCCAACCAGTGGGACCGGGGCCTCACCCAGATGCTAGAAATGAGTCTGTCTGGAGAGAGGGAGGGAAGGACTCAGGCCCTCGAGCCAGCAGTTGACTGTGTCCTCGTGTGTGATGGCGTCTCACAGGTACACAGAACAACCAAGGCTCCTGGGGGCAGCCCCAGGAGGGGGCTCAGGGAGGAGTACCGCCATGTCAGTCAGCATTAGACCATCCTCTCTCTAGGGAAAAAGCTAGGCAGGGCATGCTGAGCACACCGGGGCCAGGACTCACCCTCCGTCCAAGGAGGAAGGGCGCCCTTGAACGCACAAGCTTCCTTGCCAGCGGACAAGTGGATTTTCTCAACGGCCACTTTCCAAATTAGGCCTCCCTCTAATAAGGAGATGCCTGGCACAATCTGTCATCTACCAACAGCTGAAGGGAGCCCCCCCCCCACCCTCAATGCACAAGGCACACATCCACACCGAGAAGTCCCCAGACATACCTGGGCAAACGCATTCTGGAAGAGGAGGCTGTGAGACGCCAGTTGGTCGATGTTTGGGGTCCTTAGAAGCGTGTCCCCATAACAGCCGAGGGAGGGGCGCAGGTCATCCACGATGATTAGAAGGACATTCAGAGCATCTGCCCGGCGGGGAGAGAGGCTTCAGTGAGACCACCTGCACTGACATCGAACCCTACCCAAAACCACCCGCCCACAGTATGCCCGTGTTAGGGCACGCAGAGGCCCCTGCACCTTAACAGCGGCCCAGCCAGCAGAGCCAGGGAGGGGGCTCCTCAAGGCCGTGCCTCACAGAGGAAGCGAGGGGGTGCAAAGAGAAAGCCCCGGTCCTGGGCGACAGGGTTGGGCTTTGGCCGTGGCCTCAAGCCTGGATGAGAGAGGGAGAGGGGGACGACACGAAAGGAGAACGAGAAGGCAAGGGCGGTGGGAGGGAAGGTCAGAGGGAAAGCATTAGGGACGGAGGGAAAGATGGGTCAAAGGAAGAAATGATGAGGGCGGGCGGGCGGGAGGGAAAGAAGCAGTGAGGAATGGAGGCAGGGAGGGAAGGCAGGGGAGAAGGGAGGGAAGCCCGAGATCTGGGCGAGGGCAGCACCTGTGGCCGAGCTGCCAGGCGCTCCGGTCCCCAGGATGGCGCAGACGGAGCCCAGGACCAGGCCAAGCCACAGTAGGCCCCGGCCGGTTGGCATTCTCTCTGCCCCTGCGCGGCCGCTGCGGGACGGCTGCTGACAGTCTGCGACGGGAGGGCCGGGTCCCCGGCTCCGCGTCGGTAACCCGAGGAGAAAGCGCGCAGCGGCCGGACGGAGCCAGCCGCCGGCCCCACAGGCCCGGGGGCGCCGGCCCGAACGCGAGGGCGCCTGCGCGCCCCGTCTGCCGCTGCCACGCCACGCCCCCCCGAGGGCGGGGCCTGATGGCGAACGAGGCCCTCGCGCGGGATCGGCCGCAGCGGGCGGGGCCGCGGTTGGAGCGCAGAGCCCGCACCCCCCAGCGGCCCCGCCCTCCTCGCCGAACCCGCCGGCCTGCTGCCACCTCCCTCGCTGGGGAGCTGCTGCAGGAGTCTTTCCCGGTTGTTTCCGAAGATTTGAGATGCGACCACTGTCCTTAAGCAGCAATTCCCCGCCCCTCTGCATTTGTTTGCGTCATGCCTTTCACCTGGAAACCCTTCCCCTCCTCATCTCTCTATATATAAAGTCACACTTTTCCTCGCAGACCAGACCAAGTGCCGTTCCCCTTCAGTGAGGCCCTTTTGAGAACCCGCCGTCCTCCATCTTAAAGGATGCCTTTTCTATGCATTCGTTCAACAAATAATTTAAGTCCCACAGATGTGTACGCCAAGCCCCGTTGGCGGCTCAGAGTTCTAAGACCCTGCCCTGCCCTGATGGCGCTTGCAGACACTAAATAACCAAATGAACATAGAACGGCACTGGGCTTGCACACTCAGAAGACAAATAGGGCGGGCTGGGGAGAATCGCATGATCCCTACAGGGTGGCCAGGCAAAGCCTCACCGGTGATACCTGAACAAACTTTAAAGGAGGGGTGGAAGAGAGCCACGTGGATGTCTGCAAGAAGGTGCTCCAGGCAGAGGCGACAGCCATCGTGGAGAGCATGCCTGACAGTTTGGGAGGGTGTCCCAGAGGTGGGGGGTCGTGGGGCAGGAGACAGGAAGGAGTGAGGATCATGACTCCTTCCATGACCAGAATCTCTCATTGACTGTCTGCCTGCGGCTGAAGGCGGGGAAGGACACCACAGTCCTCTCTCTCTCCCCCAGTCTCTGATTCATCCCCCATCTCCCAATGAAATGACCTCACACAGTACCAGGCAGACTGGAGATGTTCTTTTTGGAAGCAGGAATCCATTAAGTATTAGTATTGTTAGCAGGGGTCCGTCCCCTGGAGCACCGTCAACAGGCTACTTTTCTCCTCGGAACAGCACCGTGAGGTAGATGCTACGACCATTCCCAGTTTACAGATCCAGAAATTAAAACTCAGAGAGGCTGGAATCACTTGACCCAGGGCACACGGAGGAGCGGGGTGGCTCTCCATGAGGCATGCCTGCTCGGGAGACAGCCAGAGCAGGGTCATGGCATGTGGCCTGTGCCATTGCTGCCCCACCTGCTTTGCTGTTTCCTCAGGCCCCAGCACAGGTGGCTGTTCACACTGGAGCCTGGCTGGCCTCCTCCTGGGAAGGGCCAGGCTCTGCCTGGACTCCCAGGCCAGAGGATACTGAGTCCCTCAGGGTGGGCCAGCCCGAGCCAAGGGCCCAAGCTGCCGGGATTCAGGTGGAGCCTCTGCTGTCACCTGGCCTCCTGACCCTTTTCTTATATTGCTGGCTGCTCAGGCTCTGACCCTCTCCCTCCCAAAAGTATGGCCTTGATGTTTCAGGAAACTCTGAGCCCAGTATATGTTTAGAAAATTGCTCTCACCCTTATTTCCTCTATCCTTGGCATCTGTAGTGTTTTCTCCTAGCAGTACGGGCCTCCTATGAGCTGATATGAGGACCCGATTATAAAGCCACTAGTAGAAAGCACTTCAGTAAATCCCAGGGTTGACTAAAGAAGGGAATGAGACCCAAGTGGCACGGAGTCCCTGCCTCTGCAGATGTCTGCATCTTCTTGTGGACTCCTTTCAAGATGCACCCATTTCCTGAGCACCATCCAGGCCAGGCCAGCCCCAGGGGCAGGGGCCTGTGAGGAATAAGGAGGCAGACTGCTCCTTGCCTGTTCCCGGCCCCTAGGAGTGCAAGACCTGTGGGGGAGGAGGGGCGGCAGCTTAACCCAACCTCCAAACCCCCAGGTGGACTTGCGAGGTGTCAAATTCTCCAAAGAGTTTCTCCCGAGGGAACAATCACATGTGAAGGCAGGACTCAACATGGATGCAGGTCCCCTCTGACAGGTCGCCCAGGTGTTGGAGTACACCAAGCAGGGGCAGCCAGAGAGCCTGTCTGGAGAGACAGCCAGGCCTCCCAAAAGGTACGAGAGACCAGGCGCAGGGCCACAGCTGCACTGGAGTGCCCGGTTCGTCTGCATCTCTCCTGGAGAGCTGAGACTTGAATGAAGGTGAACAGCTGCCACACATCAACAGCTGTGGTGGACACGCTCTAAGGTGACCAGCCAATGAGTGAAGCCTTCGTGTAGTCCCCTCCCTTTGGGTGTGGGTGGAACCTTGCTTCTAGCCAGCAGAATATGGTGAGGGGACAAGGGATGTCACGCCTGTAACTTCGTAAGATGCGTCCATCTTGCTGACACTCACAGAGCCTCCTGCTAGTCTTGCAAAAGCCATATTGTAACTGCCCCTAGAAAGAGCCACAGGGCAGGGAACTGTGGGCATCCTTTAGGACCTGAGGATGGACTCTGGCCAACAGCCAGTAAGAAGCCAAGAACTCGGTCCCAGAACCACAAGGAAGTGGACTTGGCCAGCAACCACATGAGCTTGACAGAGGACCCCAAACTCCAGAGGGGAATGCAGCCTGGTTGACCCTCGATGGGCAGCCTTGTGAGAGCCTGGGAGGAGGATCCAGCTAAGCCATGCCTGGACTCCTGGCCTGCAGAAACTGGGGACTAGTAAATGTTTGTTGCTATAATCCGCTAAATTTGTGGTGACTTATTGTGCAGCAGTAGAAACCGAAGGCAACATTCTTCACTCCTCACACGAGTAGACATTTGACCCACCCCAAGGGCAGATCCCTTGCTAGCATGACCCACAAGACTCAAGCAGATGCAGAAGTGGCTTCTTAGGGTTATGAAGGCGTCGATGCCATAACACAGTCCCTGAAAGCGGACTTGAATTGTTCCACAGAAACCATGCCCGTAAAGACCAATCCACCAGCTCTGTCAGCGTATGTGGTGGCTACGCAATTCTGGACAGAAAAGATGGCCTCCCTGTCCTCAATCTCACTATGGCCATAACCCAAGAAAAGACTGAGGAAAACCGGGGTGTCTTCCATGCTCCCACAAAGACTAGGAGGTACAGACACAGTGGAGACTGAACTTGCAGGGCAACGAAGAGGCTTGAAAGATGATGATGAAATGCAGTAGAGGGAGATGATGCAGAAGAAGTAAAGGTGAAAGCTGAAGCTGGGCTTTGTTGGGCATAGAGTACAATTTCAGGAACACAAGGCAGCCCGGACTGCTGTAGACCCCCTAGACTTGAATGTTCACCAGCACTGAAAGTTCAAAGCTGACGTTTCTTCAAAGTGCTTAAACACCCTGGCAGCCCAGAGTGTGAAAGCCCTCCTAAGTACCAGCTGCATTCACACAGTAGCTTCGATTCACTGAGCAGTTTTTAAGAGAGTAGACTAACTGCACTAAAAGCTAAAATATTTAGCTGAGAGCATCACAAAATCAGGCCTCCGACATCTCAAGACTGGCACCACTTTGTAGCTCAGTGCCTGCAGAAATTTAACAAGAGCAACCAAAGCACACAGTCCTAATCTTCTATGTAAAATATATACGAGCAAATATTAAATAACTTCCTGGAATATTAAAGAAACTACGATTGGTTCCAATTCCAGTTCAAGTTAATGAACCAGACACATGCAGTTCTTTCCTTATGGTTTGGGTTCCTCAGAAACCCAACCCTAAAACAGAGTTAAGTGTGCAAGATGCTTAGTAAGGAGTGCCTTTGGGGAAACTACTCGTGGAAAGGAGGGGAAGGGGGCAAGAGTGGACAGAAGGAGCAGCAGATCTGTAATCCAGGCCTTGGCTAACCCCACATGGCAGTCTAGAGCTAGAATAGCCCTTCGGACTTCTCTCGCATTAGGCCAGCACGGCCAGATATTTATACATCACCTTGATAAGCCACTGAATGTGGCTACCCTAGGAGGGGTCTGATCTTGGGCACGGTGGCTTTCTGAGACTGAGGCAAGTCCTAAAGGGGTGGACAGCCCTGAAGGGGGTGCCCTCTCAGCAACTGGAGCCAGAAGGCCTGGGTTAGGCGGCACATGTCTACATTCACCAATCTCTTCCTTTCAAATAATCGTAAAGAAACAGAAACAATGTAACCTGAGAGCAAAAAAGAATGAGAGAACATACGCAAATTCATTAGTTACTAGGCAAATGCAAATCAAAGCCACAGTGAAGTAGCACTTCACACCCACTAGGATGGCTGTTATAAAAAAAAATTAAGAATGGCAAGGCTCGGTGAGGATGTAGAGAAATTGGAAGCCTTAGGCATTGCTGGGAGGAACGTAAAGTGATTCAGCTGCTGTGGAAAACAGCTGCGCAGTCTCTCAAGAAGTTAAACATTGAATGGCCATCTGAGTCAGCAGTTCCAGTCTTAGGTACTGGGTATTTGAAAATCCAGAATATCTGAAGAGACACTCAAACCAATGTGTGCACATGAATGTTCACAGCAGCCCTATTCACAATGGCCGAAAGTGGACCTAGCCAAAGTGTCTGCCAACAGATGAATGACTAGACAAACTGTGGTCTACCCAGAAGGGAATATTACTCAACCATAAGAAAGGAATGAAGTACTCATGCATGCTACAACACGGATGACTCCTGAATGCATCATGCTAACTGAAAGAAGCCAGACACAAAAGGTCACATACTGGATGACTTCATTTATATGAAATATTCAGATCAGGTAAGTCTGCACAGACAGAACACAGATCGTTGGTCGCCAGGGTTTGAGGGAGAGGAGATGGGGCGCAACTGCTTAAGGTGTACAGAGTTTCCTTTGGGGATGATGAAAATATTTTGGAACTAGATAGACATAGTGAAGGTACAACATTGTGAATGCACGAAATCCCACCAAATTATTGACTTTAAAATGGTTAATTTCATGTGAATTTTATCTCAATACAAAAGTTAAAAAAAATAGGAGTAGACCTGCAATGGCTTAAGAATTCCACCACATTTCTGGAAGCTGCCATAAGTGGAAACCGATGAAGCCACAGCCTAGAATACCTACAAAGGCACTTCAGCTCAAGAGTGAACAAGCTTACCCTGAACAGTCTCCCAACTCAGAGACAGCAGGTACGTATGACAGAAGCAGGAGCAGGAAATGGGGCGTACACATGACACGACACATTAGTTGAAGGTTTCCATATGGATATTAGTCTCCCCTAGAAAGCCCAAAAGCCAGTGTTTAACCCAAGAATAAAACAAAAATATATAAGGATTCTTCTCTCAATGAATCATAGAAGTTGTCTGCAGAGGACTAGGAAAGCTGGAATGGGCCTTGGAAGCACCAAAACAAACCCGACAAAAACCCCAAACTCTCCATATGATGACATTTTGAAGGGCCACCAACAAAACCATCGGCACACTGCCTCTCTGACCTAAAACAAAGCCTGCAAACCAAAGCACCTCCCGACACACACACACACACACACACACACACACACACACAATTGCCAGTCAGCTTCATTCCTACGTGCAATCAGGTCAAACAGAGAAAGGCCAAACATGTGAGGATGGTGTATAAGATGACAGAGAAATATCAAGAAAAACAAATCAAAGCGGGGCTGGCCCTGGAGGAAGGAGATGATTAAGAGACAGAAAAGAAGAATGTTCAGAGGATAAATAAAAATAACTTTATTAATACCCCCAGGAAGATTTGAGAAGGTATTGAATACATAAAATAAGAACAGATTGCCGTGAAAAAGCTACAACACAACGTGAACGATCACTTGGAAATCAAAACTATGATTTCAAAATTAAAAATGCAGTGAAAGCACTGAAAAGTCAACTTGAGAGAAACTTTAAAATGTAGAACAGAAGAAATACAGGAAAGGACAACACCCAGTGCTGGCAAACATGCAGAGTGCTTCAAACTCTCAGACACTGCTTGTAGAGTGTTCACTGGCACGAGCACTTTGGAACGCTTTGTGGCAGTCTGTACTAGAGCTAAAGCCGAACATGTGCCTACCCTGTGAAGCAGCAGTTCTACTCCAGTGCCTACACCCAACAGTGCAAGTACTCATGGCCACCAAAAGACATGTCGAAGAATATTCGTAGTAGCATTATTCCGAAGAGCTCCAAACTGGAAGCAGCGCAAACGACCTTCAACAGTATCCAGTAACTTGGATAGGACAAACTGTGATAAAAATCCCAACATGGAATACAACGCAGCAACAGAAAAGGACAGACTCCTGACACAGGCAGCGACGTAGTAGGATTCCAAAACCAGAATGCTGACTGGAAGGAACCAGGCATGAAAGAGTATGCAGCATGTAAAAGTACACAGTGTGTAATTATATGAAGTTCTAAAACAGCAAAGCTTCTCTATGGTGGTAGGGTCAGAAGAGTGGTTACCTTTGGGGAAGGTACTGACCAGGATGGGGGCAGGCAGAAGGCCTCAGGAGTGCTGGAAATGTTCTTGTATTTTGCCTGGTGAGCGGTTAGGTAAGTACATATGAAAAAAAATTAAGCTCTACACCTAAGGCTTGTGCACTCTACTGTGTATCTCAATAAATATATCTCAATAAAATAGTTGACATGAAATCTAAGAAATAAGAGCCAAGATATGAGTCGATTAGGAAGGGCAACATCTTACTACGTTACAGATACGAAAAAGAAAAAATGGAGGGAGGAAACTCGTAAAGACGCATCACAAAAATAACTTCAGAGCTAAAGAGAAACATTGAGTTCAGACTGGCATGGCTTAGTCAGTGCCTAGCACAATGAATGAAAACATACCCATGCTTACGCATAGCTTTGTGAACATTCTGAACACCAAAGATAAAGAAGATGCTGAAAATGTTTCAGAGATTGAAAGATTACATAAAATGTCACCATGAAGCGTTACACATAGCCAAAGTGCCAAAAAGGATGAGAATAGAATAAAGATGTTCTCAGATGTGCAAGAATTCAAAAATGGACCTTCTACTTGACTGACCCTTTATTAGGAGGGTACTTGAGGATGTACTCTGGCAACAGAAGGAAGTACAGGAAAACACCATCGCCACTAGCGCCACCAGAGCTAATCAATGTGTATCACATAGGGGAATTATATATACTAGTTATGTGAAATTATTTAATTGTTAATTATATGCACGTATGTTTCTTTAGGAAATTCTCCAGCAGGACAAGCATGCAGCAAGCCTACAGAGTAACCAGTCCAGACCGAAACGGCAAGTTGGAGACACTGGGAGGAAGACCTCCAGGAAATAAGGGATTTCATGCAGTAGGTAGTACAAACCGGGCCATGGGAGAACTCAAGTGCATGCAAACAGCAGAGGGTGCTGACAGAACAACAGAAGTCTCTCCAAGTCTCTGGCCACATCTGGGAAAAGAAAGAAAACAAAGAGGCCTAAGAGAGAGATTACACACTCAGTATAGGAAACTAAGTTAAAACTGAGAAAACAATCAACCATCATATGCAAACTGGACGAGTTAAAAGGCTGTGACCCTACAGTGTCTTCAAAATGGCCTGAGAAAGGGACATAAGCAATGAGAAAGTTTACATTAGTGTAAGACTGCCTTCCAGGCTAGCCAATGCCACCACTATATTCTTTATTTCTGAAACCACTCAATTAATCAACAAAAATATATTAAGCATCCAGTATATATGAATCATCTTGCTATGAGCTGAAAATACAATGATTAGTATGACACATCCATCAGACTCAAGGAAAAGATACAGAAAAGAAAAAAGACTTAATGATCTTTACGGAAAACACAATATATGCATAATCTAAAATCTTCCAGTGAAATATTTTGGTAACAATTCCTTTGGAACTCAAATACCACTTTATTATTTACTGGAATAAAAACATTAAAGATGCTTAATTCTCAAAAGACACCTTCTCTTTACTAGGGAATTAAGGAGGTACTCATTCTCAGGGTCACGCTAGCACTGGCTCCACACTTGCACACACCCGAGAACACACGCCTACTTAAATTCTGTGCCCCAAGGGCCTCATTCCCTTCACCCTGGCCCTGGCCCTGCTCTCCACCTCTACACTCACTGTCCTCACGGTAGACAGCGAGCTACTTAAAAAAACAAAAAGCCTTAAAAGCATCATGCTAATAGCACACTGGGATTTTCTATAAAATGCTAAGAAGAAATCTGACACAAATGGCTTGAAGACAGAACAAGACTTTAAGACCCAATGGTAGATGACCATATACTAGACGCAGAACACTTCTAGACATCTTTCTGATTTGCAGTTAATAACCACCTCAACTCCATACACCCCCAGCCCACTGATTTATTTTTTCTTCTAATTAGGATTTTGTTGGATGAGAGAAAATGATTAGACTATGCAAGAGAAAGTCTTAAAATTATAGGAAAATATAATAACATGCTTCTTAAAAAACATTTTTAAAAAATTTTTAAATAATTCGCATTTTTAAAAAACCTCTACTTTAAGGTTTTTCCCAAGCTACCTTCTTTTAAATAAAAGAGATCCAAACATAATCCCCATGTTTCCGAAGCATACAAATAAATGTGTCTACTCAGAAATATCCAAGTACACTCAGCAATTAGCAAATAAGAGTTTATGTTTTCCTACCTCTTCCGGCAAAAATAACAGCAATAAATGGGCAGGCATCCCAGGATGATCATGCTGGTCACACTAAGCACAAACATCTGGAACATCTGGATAACCTCTCTTGGGGTAATCATATCCTGTTACTTTTATGACTTAAGCAAGAGAGGCAAATCTGAGCTCTTTCATACAGTCTTTATTTAAAAAACTATTAGTTAATAAAGTAAAATAAGGGGGTATACTTTTATGACAGGTAAATATCACTGCTCCTCTGTAAGTAGCAGACGTTTATGACATGTTCTTGATTACACATCCTCCAATGGAAGTCTTGTTATCAGATTATTATGATTCATACTATACATTTCTTCCCATGGCCCAAATGTGTTTTCTTCTCTGCACATATGTTATACATCCTAGAGCACTCAAGGAGTGAATGTATCTATGAATAGTTAACTTGATGAAGGAATGGCTTCTTAACTGTTTATTTCCAAATTATAAAACACTAAATTAAACCAGTAATCAAAAATTTGCAGGTGAATAAGCATACTTTATTCTTATATTAATTTGGAAATACATTCTAATATGATGTGGGAATTGTAAGTCACGGTTCAATTTTTACCTCTACAAGAACCAAATGTGTCTTCACACATAACATAAAGACTACACTGATGAATGAATTATAAATACCATGTGACAGTGTTAACACTGTAATACTATATTCATGATCAGGTTTCAGTTTCCATTTTTAATACTAGATGCTCAACACAGACCTGTAATTGAATAGGGACTTTATTAACCTAAGGCATTGTTTTGCATGCATCCTTTTGTAGTATTTGTTGGTGTTTAGTCATATCAAATAAGTCTATCATGGAACCAACCGGTAATACATCCCCACTATCCAAATGAAGGAGCCAAAACAGATGGTCTAGTTCTCAAAAATTTGTGGAGGAAAAAAGTTTTAAGAACCTAATTCAAAAACAATAGAAAAAAAGAGAAACTAATAAAGAGACTTCAAGAAGAAACATTCAAGTCTACAGTCCCATACTGACATGCTGAAGACAAGTTAAATAGGAAGACTTCTCCTCAGGAAGAGAAGATGGGATAAGTAGAAGATGAGATAAGGCATGCCCAATGCTGCCTTCTCCCAGGCGTTGAGAATTACATTTCCTAGAGCCTGGAATGTTTGGGAAAAGAGAGATGATAACCAAAGCAAGAGAAAAGAGACTAATTTCAAATTGCCCAAGTCACATTTAAGGGCTAAGCAAAAAGTGCTCATGAATAGCGGCCTAAGCACATCAGGACTTCCTACAGACAGCATTGCTGTAGGGCTGGTTGCCCCCTTTAAGTAACCTGGGAGGTAAACTGGGAGATATGAATTTAAACGTAAGCCACTGTGAGCTGTTCGTCAGATTTTCTTAAATAGAACGATAAGAAATGTAAGAGGATGAACTTATCATCTTTTAAAGGGGCAAAACATCTGAAGCTGCTGGTCTGGGATGATGAATAACGGCATTTCTCTCTCAAACAGTCACACTTATTAAGATCTTTTCTCTCCCTGCAAGGCTTCGCCGCCTGACTCCCCTTTGGAATGCATGCTTTTGGAAACAGAATCCAAGAAAGAGAATCAGCACAGTTAATAAGTACTTTCCCTAATGAAATAATTACTGCAGGACAAAACACAAAAGAAAGAAAAACATTTAAGCTGGGCACACTTAAAGAAGTGATTGAATGGCGTATACAAACAGTGATGAACGCTGAAAAAATACAAGCTAAACAAGAAATTACCACAAAGTTATTTAACATAACATTTTCAATTCTAGATGAACTGCAGAAAAATATAAATTGTTAACAGATCACTGGTAAGTTAGTTTTAAGTGAAGGGATGGAAAAAGATATTTCATGAAACTAATAGGGAGAAAAAAGCTTGTGTTGCAGTGTTTGTGTCAGACAAAATAGACTTCAAAACAAAGAAAGTCACAAAAGACAAAGAAGCACATTATATAATGATAAAGGGGTCAATCCAACAAGAGGATCTAACCATTAGAAATATCTATGCATCCAGCACAGGAGCACCTACATATGTGAAACAAACACTAACAGAATTAAAGGGGGAAATAGAATGCAGTGCATTCATTTTAGGAGACTTCAACACACCACTCACTGTAAAAGACAGATCAATCAGACAGAAAATAAGTAAGGAGACACAGGCACTGAGCAACACATTAGAACAAATGGACCTAACAGACTTCTACAGAACTGTACACCCAAAAGGACCAGGATACACATTCTTCTCAAGTGCACATGGAACATTTTCCAGCATAGACCACATACTACGCCACAAAAAGAGACTCAGTAAATTCAAAAAGATTGAAATTCTACCAACCAACTTCTCAGACCACAAAGGTATAACACTAGAAATAAATTGCACAAAGAAAGCAAAAAGGCTCACAAACATGTGGAGGCTTAACAACATGCTCATAAGTAATCAACAGATCAACAACTAAATTAAAATAGAGCTCAAACAATATATGGAAATAAATGATAACAACAACACAAAGACCCAACTTTTGTGGGACGCAGTGAAAGCAGTTTTAAGAGGAAAGTATATAGCAACCCAGGCATATTTAAAGAAGGAAGAATAATCCCAAATGAATAGTCTAAAGTCACAATTATCGAAATTGGAAAAAGAAGAACAAATGAGGCCTAAAGTCAGCAGAAGGAGGGACATAATAAAGATCAGAGAAGAAGTAAACAAAATTGAGAAGAATAAAACAATAGAAAAAAATCAATGAAACCAAGAGCTGGTTCTTTGAGAAAATAAACAAAATAGATAAGCCTCTAGCCAGATATTAAGAGAAAAAGAGAATCAACACACATCAACAGAATCAGAAAAGAGAAAGGAAAAATCACAACAGACCCCACAGAAATACAAAGAATTATTATAGAGAATACTATGAAAACCTATATGCTAACAAGATGGAAAACCTACAAGAAATGGACAACTTCCAAGAAAAATACAACCTTCCAAGACTGACCAAGGAAGAAACACAAAATCTAAACAGAACAATTACCAGCAACGAAATTGAAGCGGTAATAAAAAGAATTCCCAAGAGCAAAACCCCCAGGATAGATGGATTTACTGTGGACTTTTATCAGACATACAGAGAAGACATAATACCCATTCTCCTTAAAGTTTTCCAAAAAATAGAAGAGGAGGGAATACTCCCAAACTCATTCTATGAAGCCAACATCACCCTAATACCAAAACCAGGCAAATAACCCAATAAAAAAGAAAATTACAGACCAATATCCCTGATGAACATAGATGCAAAAACACTCAACAAAATATTAGCAAAACGAGTTCAAAAATACATTAAACGGATCATACACCATGACCAAGTGGAATTCATCCCAGGGATGCAAGGATGGTATAACATTAGAAAATCCATAAATATCATCCACCACATTAACAAAAAGAAGGACAAAAACCACATGATCATCTCCATAGATGCTGAAAAAGCATTCGACAAAATTCAACATCCATTCATGATAAACACTCTCAACAAAATGGGTATAGAGGGCAAGTATCTCAACATAATAAAGGCCATATATGATAAGCCCACAGCCAACATCATACTGAACAGCGAGAAGCTGAAAGCTTTTCCTCTGAGATCGGGAACAAGACAGGGATGCCCACTCTTCCCACTGTTATTCAACATAGTACAGGAGGTCCTAGCAATGGCAATCAGACAAAACAAAGAAATACAAGGAATCCAGATTGGTAAAGAAGAAGTTAAAGTGTCACTAATTGCAGATGACATGATATTGTACATAAAAAACCCTAAAGACTCCACTCCAAAACTACTAGAACTAATATCGGAATTCAGCAAAGTTGCCGGATACAAAATTAACACACAGAAATCTGTGGCTTTCCTATACACTAACAATGAACTAATAGAAAGACAAATCAGGAAAACAATTCCATTCACAATTGCATAAAAAACAATAAAATACCTAGGAATAGACCTAACCAAGGAAGTGAAAGACCGATACCCTGAAAACTATAAGACACTCTTAAGAGAAATTAAAGAGGACACTAACAAATGGAAACTCATCCCATGCTCCTGGCTAGGAAGAATTAATATTGTCAAAATGGCCATCCTGCCCAAAGCAATATACAGATTCGATGCAATCCCTATCAAATTACCAACAGCATTCTTCAACGACCTGGAACAAATAGTTCAATAATTCATATGGAAACACCAAAGACCCGAATAGCCAAAGCAATCCTGAGAAGGAAGGATAAAATGCGGGGGATCTCGCTCCCCAACTTCAAGCTCTACTACACAGTGACAGTAATCAAGACAATTTGATACTGGCACAAGAACAGACCCACAGGCCAGCGGAACAGAATAGAGACTCCAGACATTAACCCAAACATATATGGTCAATTAATATACGATAAAGGAGCCATGCACATACAATGGGGAAATGACAGTCTCTTCAACAGATGGTGCTGGCAAAACTGGACAGCTACATGTAAGAGAATGAAACTGGATCACTGTCTAATCCATACACAAAAGTAAATTTGAAATGGATCAAAGACCTGAATGTAAGTCATGAAACCGTAAAACTCTTAGAGAAAAATATAGGCAAAAATCTCTTGGACATAAACATGAGCGATTTCTTCATGAACATATCTCCCCCGGCAAGGGAAACAAAAGCAAAAATGAACAAGTGGGACTATATTAAGCTGAAAAGCTTCTGTACAGCAAAGGACACCATCAATAGAACAAAAAGGTACCCTACAGTATGGGAGAATATATTCATAAATGACAGATCTGATAAAGGGTTGACATCCAAAATATATAAAGAGCTCACTCACCTCCACAAACAAAAAGCAAATAATCCAATTAAAAAATGGGCAGAGGAGCTGACCAGACAGCTCTCCAAAGAAATGCAGACAGCCAACAGACACATGAAAAGATGCTCCACATCGCTAGTTATCAGAGAAATGCAAATTAAAACCACAATGACTTATCACCTCACAGCACTAAGGATGGCTACCATTCAAAAGGGAGGGAAGACAGGGAGAGAAGGCCTTCCTGGGGGATCTGAGGGAGGAAAGGCCTTTCTGGGGTCACTCAGGGAGGAAAGGCCTTTCTGGGGGAGCTGAGGGAGGGAAGGCCTTTCTGGGGGAGCTGAGGGAGGGAAGGCCTTTCTGGAAGCGCGGAGGGGAGAGAGGGAGGGGCGGGGAGGACTGGGGGTGGCGCCCGGGCAGCTCGAGGCCCCCTTCCCCCCTTCCCGCAGAGGCCGCCGGCCATCCGTCCTGGGCCCACACTCACCAGGTCCCAGGGAGTAGCCCAGCAGGGAGACGCAGATGGCGGCCACGAGCAGGCAGAGGCGCCTGCGGGCCCACATCTGCGACAGATGGCGTCGCGCCGAAGCTCTGAGGCCCTGCCGTGCGGCAGCCAGGACGGCCTGGCGCCGGGGCCCCTTGCGCCCCACGTGCGGCCTGGGGCCGGGCTGCTCGGCACTGCCGATCGCCTCAGGGTTCATCTGCCTGGAGTGCACTTCTGCCTGGGCGTCCCACCAGGAGTTGCCCTTCCACAGCTCTCCGTCAGAAGGCATGGCTCAGGGGCCCCTGGGTGAGGTGCCGCCTCAACACTAACGGTCGACCTGTAACCCAGAAGCCCCCGCGGCTGGGACGCCTACGTGGCCCCACCTCAGCGGCATGTGCCAGCAGTCAGCCCAGGCCCCGCCCTTTTAAACTGTCACCTCGTTCTCATGCTCTCCCGCCCCCACTCAAGGCCGGGCCCTTCTAGTGCTTGTTAAATGTCATTGAATGAATGAATGGGGCCTGAATGAATGAACGGGCCAGTAGCCCAGTAGGGTGACTTCTTGTCACAGACCAATAAAAAGTGCTTACTGGAATTCAGATGTAAGCCATGGCTGCTAAATCCTCCTCAGATTCAATCCTACGACAGGAACTGTAGCGCTATGGTCACTGCAGTCAGTCACTGGGTGCTTCCCACAGGAGGCTCTAGCCAAATGTGGTTAGTTAGATGCAAATTTTAGGTATACTTAGACGGAGTTAAGGAATCAGTTCCTCAGTCACACATGTCAAGTCCTCAACAGCCATAAGTAGCTCATGGCACCACATTGGACAGTGCAAATATGGAGCACTTCCACCGCGGCAGAAGGCTGTGTTGGGCAGCACCAGATGTGCACAGTGACTAGGAAATGTGGTAGATGCTCAAATGTTATGATGAAGTAGGAGCTTTTAAGTGGATCAAAATGGTATTTGCCTTCACAGACCTTAAGGTTGAGTTACAGTTAAATGAAACAATAGGACACTCTGAGAACAAAGAGCATGTGAGGAACACTCAAGAGTGACTCAGAACATTTAGGTTGTGTTCCCATCATTTGCCAACAATGAACTGGAGGGGCCTTCAGTGCTTTCCTCCTGTTGAGTGTTGGGGCTGCATGGGTGACATGAGAGTTAGCATTAGCTGACTACAGTTAACTAACTTTATTCTAGTGTTCTTTCCATGTTAATTCCACAGGGGGAAGGAGGAAGATTTCCTATGCAAATAATTCTTGAAACTTAGCACACTCCACCCCATGCCCACATCCAGAAGCAATTCATAATGCTCTTGAGTTTATTAAAGGATCTGACAGGAAAAGAACCTACTTTCCTTTCCTTTCCTTTTTTTAATCATTCCTTTTTTTTTTACCTCAGCTTTTTCAAAACTAATTAGACCGAGGACACCTGTCCCACAAAACACTAACAGCGTCGGAAACTACTGCTTGCCACCGTGAGAAACTGTGAGGTATTATCTGAGATTTTACTCTACTTGCTGGTGACAAAGTAGCCTGCTGCAGTTTCATAGATGCTGGCACTACTGCGTCAAATGCAGGACTACCAGGTCAGAGACAAAGGACAGAAGCTCCCTGGAGACATGCAAAAACTTGAGAGACCCATGAACAATTGCCTCCCCACAGCAACCTTGTTCATGTTCATAGCACATGTGGAAAATGCTCACGGTCGGACACCACGCAATCACCCCGAGGGCCCATGGAATTAGGCCAGAGCACAGGAACTGGGGACTCAGCTTCCAACCACCTCATGGGTTGTACTCTCTGAGCCTTAGTTTCCCTTTCTGCAAATTGTGGACCGAAGAACCTGACAATGAAGGTTCCTTTCAGCTCTGGCTTTCTATGACTTACACTTAACTGTGGCATTTGGGGTTGCTGTAAACAGGCAAGACACGGCAGTCTACAGCAGTGCAATAGTCCTGAGCAAGCTACATTATGCCATTGGAAACCCAAAATACTAACAGGAACTCGGGGGCACAAAATCCCTAAGGTTAGACCTGAGCACTCCCTGGATTACACAACACTAATTTGAGATTGCGGCCGCCAAAAGCTCTGTGAAGTGTTCATTGGTAGATGAGCAGATGCAGATTTAAAATCCTGCACTGGCTGTCTTCTTTTATCCTATATCCTCTAAGGGAGCTAAATTTGACACTGACCAGCCTAGACCTAATTCGGGAGGAAAATCTGTTGCATGGGCATGAATGCAAGAACTGCTTCATGAGATGGTACATAGCACTGTTCAGAATGGAACTACTGTTTATGTGAAAAACTGGGAATTGACAAAATTTTTTACATATCGTTACAGACAGACATGAAAAGGTGCTCACCCTCAGGTAATAGGGGAATGCAAAGTAACCAAAAATGAGGTGTTTTATGCTTGTCAGATTGGCAGAAACTACTAAATATTTACAAGAATGTGCAGAAATAGGAATTCAATCACTGTTGGTGGATGTGCAAATGGGTGTAAACACTTTGGGGAGCAATTTGACAGCACTTTGTAAAGTTAAATATCCACATACTCTGTGACACAGAAACTCCACTTTTAGGTATCTTGTCACCCACGAGCACAGGGAGACATGTGCAAGGATGCTCATTGTTCACCATTATAGTGAAAACAGTGTAAATGATGCCTCCGTAGAGAAATGGAAACAAACTGTAGTTCATTCCTATAGTGAACTAATACATGGTACTTAATCATGCTCGGGACCCATCACTCTAACCAACATAATAACTCTTATTTTGTTGATTTGCGTGCAGCGGCATGAGGTGGCCGTCTCAGCTTCTAGTTCAGTTGTTGTGTCCCCTGAAAGAAATATTCTTCTCTTGGATAATAAGTTTCCAAAATAGCAGAAACCAGAGTTATAAGAATGAGAAGCAAAATGAAGGATGTCTGCAAGTGGGTCATTACGTAACATCCTCCCCATGGCCTCTTAGTTCTTAGCCCCATGTATCGTGGCATGGGAGAAATTAGTTTGACCAAAAGACACCTGTCCCACAGAACACTTTTTAACAGCTTTGCAAACTACTGCTTTTAACTGTGAGGAACTGTGAAGTGTCTGAGATTTTACTCTACTTGGTAGTCACAAGGTACCCTGATGCAGTTTTGTGGATGCTGGCAGAAAATGCAAGACTTTACATGCTTTATGCTGATTAGTGACCCGAGTTCAGAGTGTACAACACATCTTGTGGGACAGTACCCCAAACTCATAGGGCGTTTTCTCCTTCGTGGTCTCATAACTAGGTTATCGACACAGGGTTTCATCATTCTATTAAGTCAACCTCCTTTGAGTTTTGAGGTGTAATTGACAAATAAAATGGTAAGATATTTAATGTGTATATGTAGTGATTTGATATGTGTATACATGGTGAAAAGATTCCCCCCACCTCATTAGTTAAGACATCCTCCTTAATTAATAGATAAATATATTCACTCTTTTTTATGAAAACATTTAAATTCTACTCCGCTAACAAGTATCCATTATACAATACAGTGTTATCAGCTAGAGTCACTATGTTTTACATTAGATCCTCACACTTTATTCATCTCATAGCTGAAAGTTTGTATCCTTTTACCAACCTCTCCCTGTGTCTCCCATCCCAAACTCTGGCAACCACTTTTCTACTCTGCTTCTATTTCTATGAGTTTGACTTAGTTTTTTTTTTTAGGTTCCACATATAAGTGTATTTGTCTTTCTTGGTCTGGCTAATTTCACTCAGCATAATGCTTTCAAGGTCCGTCCATGTTGCTGCCAATAACAGGATGTCCTTCTTTCTAATGGCTGAATAATATTTCACTGTAACATATATACACATCCTTTTATCCACTCATTCCTTGACGGATACTTCGGCTGTTGCCATGGCTTGGCTCTTATGTATAATGCTGCAATGAACACGGGGGCGCAAGTATCTCCTCAATACTCTATCTTCATTTCCTTTGGATATGTACCCAGAGTTGGGATTGTTGGATCATATGTAGCTCTGTTTAGGCCAACTTTTTCTGGGTGCTGTGGCGCATGGTAAAACCAGTGAAACCAGCTGGCCTCAGTCCCCTGTTTTACTTCTACTGGAGTAATGTGAGTCCCCTTCATGGAGGCCATGTTATGTGACATACAGTGGTGGCACATAAGGTATTCAACAAACCTATGGATAGTTAGGCTAGCAGAGGTGTGGGGGGCAGGAAAGCAAATCCAATCCAGAGGGAGAATCTATTCCAGTAACGAAATAAAATCACTGCCCATTACACAATAGAAGGGAATCCAGTGTGATCCGCCTGTCTCATGGCGTCTGGATGCTACCTGTAGGTCATGATACCATTTCAGGGACCAAGGGCTGGAGGCTGTTGCTGGCAAATTGGGTACTCATGCAGCAGTGATCATCAGTAGCCCGTATTATCGAGCCCTACATGGCTTTCATCCCTGCCCCCATGGCCAGGACACGTGGGCCCAGCAATCAAGCACAGGATGATGGGGAAAGTCTTACGGACCTAATTATTTAGCACCTCTTCTATGAAAAAGAGAAACTTTCAGTGAATATTCACATGCAAGACAGATGTTATCAAAAGCTATTTTATGTCAATTCACCTCCTTCTCTCTCAAATTTCCTTGTTGTCAATCCTGCAAACCTGCACCTTCCAAGACCCTGACCATCCAGCTCAACAGCAGCCTCTGCCAGGTATCAGCATAGAGCCTTGCCACAGCCTCCCTTTATTTCTGGGCAAATGGAACGACTTTCAGGCCAAGGGGACAGTCAGTTCTGCTGCTCAAAGTTCTGCCCACTAGGAAGACTTCCCTTGCCTACTATCCTGTTCATCACTTGTGAGTGGAGCTAGAAAGCTGCAGCAGTCCCCTTACTCTGAAGAGAGAAATATTGTCTTCTTTTCCTCAGATCACTGATGCTTCTGGATGAGCTGCAGGCTTCTCGTTACCAGTATAAGGATGAAGTCAATACAGAGGACGGCAGAAGAGGGGCACAGGAAAAACCTGGGTTCCCCAATGACATCACTGAGCCAACCACAAACTTGACCCATATTTGAACTTCCGATTAGGCAAGATAATTACTTGCCTGATAGTTTTAACTGCTTTGCATTAGCGTTTCTGTTTCTAGTAGCAAAATGCCTGACTAATACAGTTGTCCATCCTGTCTCACAATGAAGGATAACGCAACGTGTACCATTTGATCACATAGCCCAGATTCAATGCTAGCAATAGAAAAAGCCCTAAATTTGAACATAACACAGATATAACTATATTACAGAGATCCATGTTAAGCATTTGTTGAACGAATGAATGAGCAAATAGGTAAATAAATGTTTTCAACAGCTATTGCTTTAAGCACATATCTCTGTTCCTCACTGTGTTAGTTAGGGATTAGCTGTAGATAACTGGAACTCATTCTAGTCAATTCAAGCAAAAACAAATTAAATACAGGGGAACAGGTGAGTAGGAAAGGCTGGAGGAGCAGGATCTCAGCTGGGTCTGGTTGGGGGGGGAAATATTTTCCTCTACCCATCAAGGTTCTACTAAGTGGGCCTAAAAATTAAATCGACGTGAGACGGATGAACCAGAGAAGGTCAAACTGAATTACGTAGAAGGGGGAGTCCACAGACAGTGGGGCACAAGGAGGCCTGGCTGCCACCCCGGGCTAAGGAGCAGGCGGCGGGGCCTGGCCCTTCACAGGGAAGGAGGGCAATTCACCGGAAGTTGAGAAAGAGAAAGAGTAAAGGTCTGATGAGCAGGTGCTCGCGGGGCCACACGGCAACAATGGGACCTGTATACAAGAGGAATTTCAGCAGACTTTGCTGGGCTCCTCCCTGTCTACCACCCCAGTGCTTCTTGTAATGGAGTCTTCTAGAGCAACAGCTCTCTTGCAGGGGCAGGTCCTCTAGCTAAACTCTTTTCAGGCACTCGGGGAAGGTCAAAGGTTCTTTCTCAATATTCTGGGCCTTCCTGTTTTCAGCTCCTAAATAATCTGCTAGCCAAAGTGGCACATTTCAGGGCAGCCTGCCCTTGGCCACTCTGTGACTTCCTAGATCACCCCATTTGGTCACAGCAGCCCGAGGGACTAAGGGAGGGGGGCAAGGGCGCTGCCGGAGGCAGACACTTGGAGAGGGTCTCCATGTCCAAGCGATGTCGCCCAGAAGCTTGGGGAGTGGCTTGTGCTCTCAGAAGCACAAGGCTGCACCTGACCTCATTGTGGCTGGCGTGGGGTGAGGTTCGCTGAGGTACCCAGAGCAGGCAGGCTCTAGGTGGCCAAACATCTGCTAGTCTGTTTGGAACACTCAGACGTGGGAGAACGTGAGGTGGGTGCTGACGGGTCTCTGATACAATAGGACTCAGCCTGCAGTGAGGCAGCCAATATATGCCGCAGAACAATATATGCCGAAGCCCAGAATCCAGTGATCAAAAGGGAAGGTGCCAGAGCAGACCGAATCAGGAGCGGGAGGTCAGAAACCCGAGGGAGCAGAAGCCAAACTACTCCGCCACAGGGAGGAAACTGGGCTCCGGGATGGAGGCAGGCCGCCAAGGGGTGGGGGGGCTGGAGCCGAGTGTCTGGGGCAGCTGATTGGAAAGGGCCAACGCAGGTGGTCCCCAGGCCAGCACGTCTTGGGCAGTGAGAAGAGGTTCTATGGGGAGGAAATGACAACTAAAGACAAGCACGTTGTGATCTGCAGAGGGACGAGATCTGGAGGCAAGCAGAGCTCAAGGGGATTGTGCCAAGCGCAGTAGAGGCGCGGGGCCACCCGAGCACACGTCGGCACTGGGGGCCACCGTGTGTCTGAGGGGCTGTGGCTAGCACCGAAGTCGAGGAGCTGCAGGAGCTCTCCCGCCCTGCTCGGCACAGCCGGACTCTGTGGACGTGACCCCAGGGGCAAGACTACAGGACTCTCTGTTTGGGCCCAACTCTGGTGTGAGCAGCACCGACCAAGCAGCAGGAGCAGATGAGCCGAGGGAAGAGACCAAGCGGGGTGGCTTGGCGGGGGAGGGGAACGCGGGGAGAAGGGCGAGACTAGGATGACCCGGCCGTTGGGACTGCCACCCCCGGGAGGCACAGGCCCCCCGGGACCCAACCGCCCTGGGCGGTCTTGGTGGTAGCTATGCTAGGACTAAACAGGGCCTGGCCCTTGAGCAAAGCAGAGAAGCCAGCAACAGGCCTCCCCTGCCTCTAGGGGTGGGAGTGGGCACGGGATCATGGATTCCCAGTCCAGCTGGGTCCTGGCCTGTGAATGAAACTGGGTGCCTGGCAGCACATGGGAGCCCCCTCTGGGAACGCCAACCACACCGCACCAGGCTTCTCCCAAAGACTGAAGTGGGGCGCCCCACACCCCTCCCCTCCCCCACTCAGGGCCAGGGCTCCTCTACAGGCCGGCCGGGAGCCACCTTTGTGACATCACGTGGCAGCCAGAGGACGATGACCTAAGCAGCGGGTTGCCCCCCTACCAAGACTCTAGAATGTCGTGGGCAGTATTCACTGGGCATCCCTGCCCTGAGCCAAGGCATTTCTGACTCAAGCGTTCTGGGGTTAGGTCTCAGGTAGAAAATGCTCCTGATCTAGATTACTTCCATGGCTAGCCAGAGTACCGACGAGGCACACAAAGCCAAGCCGGCCCTGGTAGGTGACGGAGAGCCGGACACAGGGGTCCCCCGATTCATGCCCGGATCCACGTTTGGGTTCCAGGGACACTGTGGAGCAGCACGGCGACCAAGCCCTAGGCCCACACCCAGGCACCACCAGCATGGGAGACATCAAGGACATTCTCAGGCTGCCCTTGCCAAGAAAGCTGTGGCTGATAGTGCAGGATGACGCCTTCACGTCTGTGCACTGGAACGACCATGGAGATGCTGTGATCATCGAGCAAGACCTCTTCCAGAGGGAGATCCCTCACCGGAGTGGCTCGGACAGAATTTTTGAAACGGACAGCCTGACGACTTCCATCCGCCAAAAGAACCTGTATGGATTCAGCAAAATACGCCCCAACGACCCTTGCGCGTGCTCTCCAGGGAACAAGAGGATGATGGTAAAGTAGAAAGTCCTTCCTTTCTCCGTGTTGTGTCACTCCCACCCCTCCCGAGTAGACCCGGGGGACTGTCACGCTCAGAGGGTTTAGCTCCTGAGGGTGACTGTTTTTCCTCGTGAGACGTTACTTACCGAGAGATGAGACGGTATGGATGGATCCTCAGGTTACACTACAGCCCCCTTAGAGATGACCTGCAGGTGTGACCACAGGCTGAGGCCAGTTAACCCCAACTGGTGACAGTAACACCTTAACCGCTGCATTGCCGATCTTTAGTGCACTCAGCCGTAAAGCCTAATCCAACTTGCCAGCAGTTTAAAAAAGATGTCCTCCTCAGCCCTGGCAGAACAGCCCTGCGGCCCCAGGACAGAGGCGAGCTGGGAAGCCGCAGGGCCCCTGGCCATGGGGAGGGTCTGGGAGGAAGCACCCCTTCCCTTGGGGTGGGTGTCTTCACAGCCAGCCAGACTTCAGGCACATGTAGTACTTAGGGGGGTGTAGTAGTGAGGTGGTGTGGGTGTCGTAAGCGGGAGGGGGTAGCCCAAGGTGGCTGGAAATCCTGGCCCGAGATGAGCCTTGGCTTCCGCTGTCCTCTTAGACGCGGAGCACCATGTGCACACCATGTCCTCAGCCGAGGACTGGGCTGGGGCGCACTGAGGCAAGCTCACGCAGACCCTGTCCCTTGAGCCTGGGCTGCTGCTCAGGAGACACAACAGCCTCGCTCCTGACCTCGGGGGCATCTCCTTACTTTAGTCCCATATCCAGACACACGAGGGTCTCTCTCCCCATGGCTGCCCCTAAGATGTGCCAGGGTGCTCCTGAACAGCAGCTGAGCATCTCCAGCCCACGATCCAGGAGCCTGGCAGAGAGGCCCGCCTAAAAGCAGGGCCACCCCTTCTGCCAAGGGCTGTTCAACCCCCGTGGTCTGGCTCAGAAGAGACGTGCCATGCCCCAGCCAGCACCGGGGGCAAAGCCCATCGTCCTCATGGGTGACACACCCTACCAACTTTGCTAAGAAACCACCCGAAAGAAAAGACAAAAAGGTTCCCCACAACACAAAAACCACCACCACCGAACGCTTTCCCGTCAGAGCTGTATTTAGGGCCCCTTCCTTGGACATCACGTAGCTGTGGGGACAGGTCCAGCATGAGCCAGCAGACATTGTCACAATGGGGCGAGAGTCACGAGCAAGGACGGACAGGGGCTCGCTCCACTTCTAAGCCTGATGTCCTCTTGCTCGTGAACGAGGCTGTCCATGGCTGGCCTCACTCGGGCCATCATTCGGCGCACGCTTGTCCCCCGGGTGATGGTCGAGCCTTCCACGAGTTTTGACCAGAGAGGGGAGCGCATGAAGCAGGTCTCTTAAAACACACTTCTTTGTACGCTCCAGGAATCAGCCGGACCAAAATTGGTGGCAGCACAAAGCCATTCACTGGCAGCTTTCCCTCTGCCCTAAAGGTCAGAGTCCCTGAGCCTCTGTCGCCAGCCCAGGGGGTGTCCCGCAAGGACAGTCTCGCTCCCCGGTCCCCTGCAGCCGAGTGGGGACCTGCTTAGGGCAGCAGCACACTCTGGGCAGTGCTGTCCATGGTGCTGCTGATCCAGCTTGCAGCCGACTCGAGCGTGCGCGGCGCGGGGCTGGCTGACGGGTCCTGATCGGCCTGCTCTCTTGGCAACCTTCCTGAGGCGCCCATGCTCATCAGGCCTCCCGCCCGAGGGGATCAGGTGCTCCAGGATGTCTACCTGGAAGACGTCCTCCCCGCCTCTCCTGGGGATGGGCTCCAGTAGCCACCTGGGGTTGGCCAGGGTGGTCAGGTACTTGTGCTTCAGGTTGGGCAGCACGGCTTGGCTTTCCAGGTGTGCAGCCTCGTCAGGAGCTAGGTTTTCTGGGCACCGCACAGTGTCCACAACGTCCACGAGCCCTGTGCACAAAAGGAGAGGCACCTGAAAGATTTTCCTCCGTAAGCCCAGGGCTGCCTGGGGAAGAATGTGCTCACTCAACTCACGCTACCCCCTCCAGGAGACAGACGCGGTATCGCCAAGCGGGCACGGAGGAGTGACCGGGGTGCCTCCCAGTCAGCATTTCCCACGAGGCAAAGGCTGCTCGGGGAGCTCTGGTCGAGGCCGCAGGAGACAGAGAAGCTGAGAGCAGAGGGCCTCGTCCTGCACGACCCCACCCAAGTCACGGGCAGGCCCCAGCAACACTGCTGAGGGATGGTGGCAGGTACCTAGGGGCCCCTGCGGGGGACAGGCACTCAGGTCCCTGAGCACTTCCCCAGGTGACAAGGAATCTCGGGGGGGCAGGGGACAAGGTGCGGCAGGCTGTGGGGCTGGGGCAGGCATGTGGAGCCAGGCAGGAAGCAGCCTGGGCCAGGAGGCACCCGGACCCCCTGTGCCATGCTGCTGCACGTGCACACACACAGAGACCGAGGCAAACGCCACATGCACACTCGGACCTGGCCCTGCTTCTCAGAGCTGCACTGAGTCCCAGAGCGGAGAAAGGGCTAACCCGAGCTCCCCAGCTCATGGAAGCCCAGCTGCACCACCCGCAGCCCAGGGCCAGGTGCATCGCCACTTGCCAGCTACCACTCCACGGCCGTACTTCTCCCCTTCCCGAAGCAAGGCCTCGAGCTGAGCGGGGGTCACCCCCAGCCTGTCCACCAGCAGCTTCCTCCAGGTGGCATCTTCCCAGTCCCGGACAGCAATGTGGATGGCGATGGTACAGCTGCGGTAGCCGCTCAGCAGCGGATGCCAGCGCGTCTCCACCATCTTGACCCTGTTTAATACGAAACCTGCATAAGGCTGCCGGAAGGACAGGCAGCCGAACGTCATCTTCCCAGAGCTCCTCGGACTTCCCACGGCCTGCGGAAGCAGAGAACCGTGGATGTCAACGAGCATCGTCCAGCAGCCCTCCAAGCTAACGGCCCATGGGCCTGACCTCTCCCCAGAGTCCCCCGGGTGCCCGAAACCCCAGTGACCAGGATGCTGGGCGAGTGGAGATGGTTGCCTCCTCTCTTAAAGTGCCACGCAGTCAGCTGACAGGAAGGGAGGGGGTGCGTCACTGGGGGGGACTCATCCAGCAGATGGAGTCTCTGGGGAGCTCGTGAAGGTGGGTGGGGACAGTGAAAGAAAGGCACGGGCCCCAGAAGGCATGTGCTCTCTTCGAGGACCAAGTTCACTGAGCCCCAGGGCAGCTCAGAGAATGGAGGGAGGGCCCCTTGTTTTCACAGCCCAGCGCACCGGCTCTAGCCCTCTCCCAGCACAGACAGCCACAGTCCTGAGGTTCGCGTCTTCTCCCACCACCATCGGTACCCCAAACCCCTTGGCTCCCTGGGCCTGCCACCACTGAGGTCCTGCAGACCCCAATCTTCCTAGCCACTACCCCAAGGCTGACGAGCACACATCCTCGGGGTGCGACCTCAGCTCAGGCCTGGGGACACCCTGTGATCTCAGATGGCCTGTGTCACCTCACCTGTCTCCTCCCCAGCCCTCTGGGTGCCACCCTCCTTCAACTGCCTCCCGCAGCACTGTTCTAGCAGATGTCCCACCCCACGCGAGCCTACAAGGAGAAGTTGAAAGAGAGCAGGGCCATGTGACACCAGTGCACATGCACCCTCTCTGGGCCAGGTGCTGGGATGGGCACGACCCACAGGTCAGAGTTTGATCCTCAAATAACCCGGTAGGGGCAGTGCTACTGTCACCCACTCCACTGCTGAGAAGCAGCTGCCAAGGAAAAGAGAGACGGCCCACGATTCCAGGGCACTTGAGTGCACGCCCTGTCCTCCCCTCCTGTCCTGGTGCCTGGAGCAGGGGTGGTGGGGTTCCGCCTCCTGGCTGGAGGACAGAGCTGTGCAGTGGGAGGAGCGGGGCCCCAGGCCTGAACCTCAGCTGGGTGGTGGCACCTCTCGGAGCCTCTGTCTCCACGTGACTGTGAGGACGGGAGGCAAGGTGCTGAGGGCACCTAGCCCAGTACCTGGCACCTAACAGGACAGTCACAGATGGTGACCTCCCTCGTCGTCATTGCGTCCCACCCACGAGCACCTGCACCCTGCCTCCTCCCTCCTCCCTATCTTTCTATAGGCCAACCTGACCTCAACCACATCCTCTTGTTTAGGAAAACTCGCCCACTCCCCAGGGCCGGCCCCAGGTGCACCAAAGCTGTCTCGTGTTCACCTCTTTGCCATCCCACTGTCTTTCCTGTCCCTGCACCCAGGTCCTCTGCATTCCCTCCGCTTCTCACGCCAAGCAGCCCTGTGAGCTGCCGAGTGATGTGCTCTGGATCCCACCCCTCTCGCTTGCTCAAGGACCTTGCTCTGGCCATTGTCTGCCCCCGCTCTGGCAGCCTCACTCCCCCTACCCTACCAGTAGACTATGATTCCATCTTTAGAGGGCCATGCCCGCACCCCCTTCACCACGGGGACAGAGACACCCACCCCCTGAGCCTGTGCCTACAGAGGCCTCCAGCGTCTGCCTCATTGTCTAAACCTCCATGCAGCAGTCCTCAGCAGAGCTGTCAACGCTTGCAGCCTCTCCCTCCTCTCCACGCACTGTCACCCTCAACTCCGCTAGTACACCCGTCACCACAGGCACCAGTGACCCGCCCCACACCTGCTGCCTCCTCCTCTCACTCACCGCTCTGCAGCCCCGACACGGCTGACTGCCCTTCCCACCCTTCCTCCCAGGCTTTCATGTCGCACGCTTGCCTGCTCTGCCTACCTCCACATGGGCCACAGCTGCTCGGCCTCAACTTCCACGGCCAGCACAGACTCAGGTCCCCAAATCCACTTCCCCTCCACCTCCATAAGTGGCTTTGCGACCAACCTGGTTGTTCTTGTCCCCGACCTAGCGGCCACCCGTGCTCCCTTTCCTGCACCCACCACTCATGTCACATGGCTGCTATCTCCACAGCCTATCCTGAACCTGACCCCTTTCCCTCGTCCGAAGAGTCCCACTGCCCTCTCCTGCAGTCTCCCCGATGGCCCCTGCCTGTCAGTGCCCCCACTGTGGCCAGAGTGGTTCTGGTCCAGGGGCGATGTGATCACGTCGCTCCCTTGCTGAGAGCTTCAAGGGGCTCCGTCCCCAACCAGCACGGACGCACATCTCACCAGGGCCCACGGAGCCCCACGAAATCTGCCTCCCCCTCCAAAGGCAGCGTGCTCTCCTCTCTCCCTTATTCACCACCCCTCAGCCACCAAGGCCTTCCATCCACCCCCAGAACATCTAGAGTTTGTTCCTATCTCAGGGACCCTGTAGGTTGTGCTGCATTGCACTGTACTCATGTTCTGCCCCCACATACACCCCAGCCCCGCCATCCATGTATTGAAGTCTCATTCCCCAGTATGTCCGAACATGACCATATATGGAAAGGAAAGGTATTTCCAGAGGTAATCAAGTTAAAATGAGACCATGAGGGAGGACCTAAAGGTGCCCTCCTGTCTCTGAGGCACAGAGTACCTGTTCTGTGGACTTGGGATGACGCGCTTTCCCACTTGTCTTGGCTTCTTCACCTGCACAAAGACAAGAGGGATCGTGAGAACAGGTGGTTAGGTACAAGACAGCAATGTTGGCTAATGACCAGAAAAGTCTGGTACTCAGCGAGGATTGCAGACCACCAGGACCCAGGAGGGTCCATCTGATGGGAAACACCTCACTTGGCTCACGGTCTGATCCTGCTAATCATGGCAGTGGGTATCCCCCCACCCTCACTGGGCCAGGGTCCACAGGGCTGCCAACGAGCAGGCACAGAAAATCATTTCTTGTAAGTTCAAGTGGAGGGTGTCCTTACAGCCCAGCAGACCCGGAGTCCAATAGGAGAAAACTGTCAAGACCCCCGCAGTGTCCCACGGGCAGGATTCGGGGACCCTACGAACAATCCCGTTCCCCTCAACATCATCCTGGGTGTGCCCAGCCGGGAGGGGTGCCACGGGCAACCAGCTGAACACCGCACAGCCAGGGGCCTCTCTGAGGCCACAGACCAAGGGCCATGCGGGAGGCGCTGAGCACAGGAAGGGCGGCGCACCGGTGCGCGTGGACCTGCACACTGGCGCTTCTAGGCCCAGACGAACGTCGCTGCTCCACACCCGTGGAAGGATGGCGGGCGTGTGACGGTGGCGGAGTCGGGGCCGGGGCCGAGAAGGGTGGCCTCCGCCACTCTGCTGGTGCTCCCAGGCACAGGGTCCGGGAAACCCCAGCCCAGAGGTAACCCTGCGCACGGAGGGCAGAGCTGCTGGCATGCGCCTGTCGGGTTCCGACTTCCTTCGGACGGGCGGAGCGGGTCCCGCCGAGCGAGTCGAGGGCCCGCTCGGCTGACCAGGCGGCGGCCACATGGCAGGACAGTCCTCCGCCTCCCCGTGGTCTCATGAGGACACCCGCGGCAGGACCACCGCCTCCCACGCCCAGGCTAGGAGACGACGCGCTCCGCGGAGAGAGGACAGAGCGCCCGGCCCGCGTCGTGGCTGCCTCAGCGCCGTCGACACTCCCTCCGCCGCCTGGGCACCGAGCACAGGGGGCAGCCGACAGCTGTCCTTCACCCGGATGAGCTGGCAGAGATGCTGACGCCCCTCTTGTGCGCAGACTCGTACACTCGTACGTACGTACGCACGTGCAGGTTCGCAACCCTCCCTTACGCAGACACGCAGGCTCGCAGCCGGGCAATTAATAGTCACGCGCCCACGTACACGCGCCCGTACGCTAGCAGGCCCCGTTGCTAACCGGCGTTGATGGGCTCGCTAGGCCCTGAGGCGCGCGTGATGACCCGGCTGGGTCTGAGGCCGCGATCGGCGGGCGAGAGCGGAGCGGGAAGGAGGAAAAGGAACGGGGGCGGGCAGGGCAGGAAGGGGGGTGGAGAGGCCATCGTGTGGGTGGAGCTGGGCTGCGGGAAGCTGGACGGGGGTGGAGCCGCGGGAGGAGCTGGGCCAAGTAGGGGGAGGAGCCAAGCTCCGAAACGAGTCGGGCAGAGCCCCAGCCATGTAGGTGAGCGAGTAGTGGAGCGTAGGTGGCACAAAGCTGAAGACCAGGAGGTAGGGGAGGAGCAGGGAGTGAATGGGGAAGGCGAGGGAGAGGCGGGCCTGGAACAGGAGCGGGGCGGAGGTTGGGGAGGAGTAGGGTGGAGCTGGGGGAATGCTGGGGCGTAGCTGGGCGAGGCGGGGCCGGGGGAAATCACGGAAAGATAAGCTGAGGAAGAGTGTGGTATAGCAGGAGAGGAGCAGCTTGGAACTGGGGGAAAGTAGGGTAGCGAGAGCTCAAGGAGGAGTGGGGCGGAGCTGCGAGAAAAAGCTGTGGTAGAGGGAGGAGCCGAGTCGAGCCAGGGAAACGCAGGTGAGGGGGAGCTGACTGTGGGGTGGGCTGGGCTGGGGTACGCGTGGCGCCGCTGGGGAGGAGCTGGTTCGGGGTTGGCCCACGGGAGGAAGGGGGTGGGGCTTGGGGGGGACGGTCTGGGCAGGAGTGGAGCCAGTGGGCGTGCGGGGTCGGGCTAGGGAGGGGCTGGTCTGGGTAAGACGTTCGCCTAGAGCCTGGTGGTGCTTGGGAGCGTGAGCTGGGGGAAAAGCCGGCTGGAGCTGGGGAAAAGCGTTGGCAGGATGAGCTGGCGGAGTGCGGCGGGGCTCGAGAGGAGTTGAGTGGGTGTGGAGCCAAGGGAGGAGCAGGGTGAGGCTTGGAGTGGCTGGGCGACGGTGGAAGGCACTGGCGGAGCCGGGCGGGGCTTATGAAGCGGGCTGGGGCGAGCTTAGGGGGCAGCGGGGTGCGCCCGAGGGGGAGGGCCGGGGAGGAGCTGCGCGGCGGGAGGAGGCGGGTGGAGCCCTGGAGCCTGGGACCTGCGCAGCGGGTGGGCTAGACCCGCCCAAGGGCTGAGGCCCGCAAGTGCCCGTTTTCCTCCTAGGATGTAGGCGTCCTGCACGCTCCGCACCGGTAGGCAGCCAAGTGGCAGCCCCGTGGTCCTCAAGAGACCTAAACCGACCCTCAGGATGGAGCCCGGAGGACACGCATGCGGGGAGAGGGCGGGATCTCTAAGCTGACTCCTGCACCTCCGGGCTGGGCGCCCAGGCCTCTCCTTCCTCCAAACCACCTTGGGACGGCCGGCGGGGTCCCGAGGGATGGTCTTTAGATGGCCATTTTTGCAGGGGGGAAGGCAAACCTCCACTCCTGTTTCCTGCTGCCCCTGAGACCTGACACGTCCCACACGAAGCCAGCTCCCCATCAGAGCGGTTTCCTGGCCTCTGCCTCTGTTAGGGGCTCAACCCCCTCACTGCGGCCACGCTTAGCTCTTTGGGCTCCCTTCCCTCCGCATTTCCTTGATGACCACGTCCTGTGTCCCTGCCTCCCAAATGCCTGATGAGAAGAAATGCTGCCCTTCCTCGTCCCCACTGCTGCTTGCTGAGTTCAGGCCTCAGGGTCTGGGCTGGTGCTGTTACCTGAGCCTCTCCCCTGGCTCTGATACCTCTTGTCTTTCCTCTTTCACCGCAGTCACTTACCCAAAGTACTCAGTTCACCACAGGTACGTCTTGACGTCCTGTGAGTTAGACTACCACCATAGGTATCTTTTACAAAGCACAGGAATCTCTTCTGTCCCACTTATTTCCTCACCCTTTCCCCCAAGTGAAATCAGTTGTTACAGAAAACCGGAAAATCTGGACTGGTTTGCGGATGGAAGAACCAATTGGCACTCCGAGGTCTTGGATGGTGGAGGTTTATTTTACACCGGTGGGCTCAGAGGAGAGTGATATCCAAAGGTCTGAGCCCCGAGTACAGCAGGGTCATGTCTTTTATACATTTACTACAAAGCTAAGGGGGAAGTCAGCACCCAGAAACTGTTGCAGTAGGAGCTATTAGGTCACTATAGGTATATTCAGGATGCTAGTTATATTTTAATTTATTTCTGTAAAGTTTACCCAGGTACTGTATTGTAAACTAATGGGCTTCCATGAGTATGATTAACAAGCCGCTCCATCCCAATCCTAGTGGGGGGATGCATTGTTACAGTGTTTTCATCCCAAGCACCTAAGCACCTTTGTGATTCCTTTACATTCTTGAAGTCTTGACAGAAACTTTGTCTCCTTGGCTTCCTACCAAACCCAGAGAGGGGGAGGGACTTGAGAACTTTCTGAATATTTCCTCATCACAGTGAGAAGTATAAGGACCACAGATAGAATCCTTAAGGAAAACAGGTTTGTGGACAATATTCTATTTGGGTATTTCCTCAAAGCTGGAGCCTTTCTCACATGAGACAAGCAGATTTCTAATCCCTGTCCAGCCCTGTGATCACAGCCTCCCCTGTGGCATAACCATGATTCTTAAAACACAACTGCCCTGGGGTTGCCCTGGCTCCTAATGGTTGGCATTCAAGTGTCTGAACCTCCTCTGGCTTGAGTTTGCCCATGTGTCAAACATAGATAATAAAAACAGTCCTGGCCTCATGGGGTTACTAGGAGCACTGTATAGACCTGGGCTCAGCCATTACTAAGCTTCCTGAGGCTGTATTCAGTCCATGGCTTTGCCCAAGGTTGCCTTCTCCTGCTTTCTTCGTTGTCCGCACCCTTCTATTCTCACAGCCTGGACTCTTCCCCAGTCTACAGTGTTCTCAAGGCAGATGGTGTCCCTCCTCACTTCCTGTGTCCTCATGAAGCTTCCCATGTGAACATGGCTTCAGGGCCCACTCCTTCCTGGCAACCTTTTGAAACCTTGTCTATAGTATTCTTTTTGTATAAGCTTCTCTTGGGCAGTTTCTGTTTTCCGTGTGTATGTGTGTTCCCTGTTACCCCAGCTAGACTGGAATCCTTCTGAGGATAAGGACCCTGCCCAGTTCACCTTCTCATATTGTCCCCAGAGCTTGCTTCAGCCAGGGGAGACACTGGTTACTGCTGATGGCTATAAACTATTCAGTTTGAGTCATCCAGCGTTCATCAGCTGACTTCCATGATAGTGACTCTATCATGTTGGATTTGGCAGATGGGTGAGATGGGCCCTGCCCTGCTGTGACTGTGTGCTAGTTGGATGAGAAAGGCAAGTATGTCAGCAACTCTCATTTGAGGCAGGACTAGACACAGTCCACAGAAAGAACTATCTGTGCAGTGCTATGAGACTTTAGAAGAGGCCAGCTAGGATGCATCTCACTGGAGATCAGAGGGAGACTTGCTCTGAACTGTGCAAAGAAGAATAGGCAGGGTTTTTTTTTGTATCATTAATATAAAATCACATGAGCAACATTGTGGTTACTAGATTCCCCCCATTACCAAGTCCCCACCATGTACCCCATTACAGTCACTGTCCATCAGCATAGTAAGATACTATAGAGTCACTACTTGTCTTCTCTGTGCTATACTGCCTTCCCTGTGCACCCCCCCTATGTTATGTCTGCTAATTGTAATGCCCCTTATTCCCCTTATCCCTGCCTTCTGACCCACCCTCCCCAGTCCCTTTCCCTTTGGTAACTGTTAGTCCAGTCTTGGGTTCTGTGAGTCTTCTGCTGTTTTGTTTCTTCAGTTGTTGCTTTGTTCTACTCCACATATGAGTGAAATCATTTGGTACTTGTCTTTCTCTGCCTGGCTTATTCCACTGAGCATAATACCCTCTAGCTCCATCCATGTTGCTGCAAATGGTAGGATTTGTTTTCTTCTTACGGCTGAATAGTATTCCATTGTGTGTTTGTACCACATCTTCATCCATTCATCTACTGACGGACATTGAGGTTGCTTCCATTTCTTGGCTATTGTAAATAGTGCTGCAATAAACATAGGGGTGCATATGTCTTTTTGAAACTGGGCTCCTGCATTCTTAGGGTAAATTCCTAGAAGTGGAATTCCTGGGTCAAATGGTATTTCTATTTTGAGCATTTTGAGGAACCTCCATACTGCTTTCCACAACGGTTGAACTAATTTACATTCCCACCAGCAGTGTAGGAGGGTTCCCATTTCTCAGCATCCTCGCCAGCATTTGTTGTTCCTAGTCTTTTCTGTGTTGGCCATCCTAACGGATGTGAGGTGATATCTTATTGTGGTTTTAACTTGCATATCCTTGATGATTAGCGATGTGGAGCATCTTTTCATGTGCCTGTTGGCCATCTAAATATCTTCTTTGGAGAGGTGTCTGTTCATATCTGCCACCCTTTTTTTAATAGAGCTACTGCTTTTTGGGTGTTGAGGCATGTGAGTTCTTTATATATTTTGGATGTTAACCCCTTGTTGGATATGTCATTTACAAATATGCTCTCCCATACAGTAGGATGCCGTTTTGTTCTGCTGATGCTGTCCTTCGCTGTGCAGAAGCTTTTTAGGATGATGTAGTCCCATTTATTCATTTTTTATTTTTTTTCCCTTGCCCGAGGAGATGCATTCAGGAAAAATTGCTCATGTTTATATTCAGGAGATTTTTGCCTATGTTGCCTTCTAAGAGTTTTATGGTTTCATGACTTACATTCAGGTCTTTGATCCATTTTGAGTTTACTTTTGTGTATGGGGTTAGACAATAATCCAGTTTCATTCTCTTGCATGTAGCTGTCCGGTTTTGCCAACACCAGCTGTTGAAGAGGCTGTCATTTTCCCACTGTATGTCCATGGCTCCTTCATCATATATTAATTGACCATATATGCTTGGATTTATATCTGGAGAATAGGCAGGATTTTGCACATGGTGATAATAGGAGTCCACTCTTGAGAGGTCACTTTAGGCTGGGAGGACAGGAGATCAAAGGTGACAAGGAAGAATAACCTAGGCAAAGGATGTGGATCAAGGTGCTTCCCACCACTTATCTCTTTTGGTCCTTGAATCAACCTGGTGATGTAGGTGCTGTTAGATACACTTGACAGTTGAGGAAACCAAGAACACAGAGGCTGAGGGACTAGACTAACCTCACTTGGCCAGGGGGAGAGTTGAGACTCAAACTTCGGATTGGCCAAGCCAGAGTCTGTTCGGCTGCCAAACATATTGGGAACACAGGGCATCCATTCCAAGCCTGCTGCCAAGGCTGTGGGCCTGCTGCCCTGAGTTATGTTCTGAGGTGGGCTGGCCCTGGGCCCAGTGTGTGTTCTTGCATCCTATCTGCCAAGCCAGACACTATCCTCAGGGACCACTTCGGCTCCTTCCAGCTTCAGTGAAGTGTGATTCAAGGACTTGGAGTTGTGTTGCTCCTGTGAGCTGGTCCACATTTCCTTCAGATTGCAGGAGGGACTGTTACACTTGAACCAAAAGAGTGTGCATTCCCACAGTATACTTTATGATGGCAACCAAAGGGTCAACTCCATTTACTCAGCCGTGGTGGGTGCTCTCTCAGGTAAAGGAGAGGCTGCATCAGAGTGAGATTAAGGGCCTGCTGTGCTGCACAGCTCTCCAAAGGCACCATCCTTAAATTTTCATCCCTAATACCGTAGTTGAGGACTGCCAAGTCCAGCATATACATTTTACCCCCACACTTGAGAGTCCTGCTGGTAGATTCTCCAGAATGACCCAGGGTGCAAGAATCCCAGTCAAGTCTGTCACTTGCTTCTGGGGATCTGTGTGGTCCAGGGCCATGTGACCTCTGTGCTGCCAATCCCTTCCATATACATCCTCCTACTAGGACAGAACAAGGCTTAGGTAGGGGTCAGTGGGGAGGGGGGAGTGCAAGTGTCATCTGTAGCCACAGCAGGTCTGCTCTGGGTTTCTTCCCCCTTTTAGACATTTCAGTGCTTACTTGTGTCCACTTATCCCTTCGTAGCGAAACTACTCAGAGTACATCCTATTTGTAAATGACTGCTATTCATATCAAATTCATTCTGAAGTAGTACAGTTTCCCTCTACAATACCAACAAGACCACAGCTTTAAGCTGCCTGTACACTAGCGAGTGAGAAGAGGTGACAGTCGGTGTGTAAGGCGTGTTCCTGCTGTATGCAAGGTACTTCCACATGGCTCCAGGGCTCATCTCTGCCACGGGAAAGCAAAGGGAACATTCCTACAAGGATTTGCAGTTCACAGCATGCTCACCCACAGGTCCCTGTGCTGTGGTCTGGTGTAGGAAGAATGCCTTTCAAAGTCCTTTTCCTCATCCTGGTACCACACTGGACTCTCCCAGGTTCCTGGAAGACGTGATCATTCTCTTTACGTAGGTGAGGCAGCTGAGAGAGCAGAAGTGATTTACCTCAGCCCACACAGTGATTAACTGAAGCAGGACTTGACCGGTCCTTCTGACTCCCAACTATGGTTTCCGCTCCCTGTATCCAGAGTAGAGGGTGGAACGTGCTCCCTAGAAGGCCGTTTCAAACTGGGGACACATTTGATGTTGTCACTGTACTGGTTGAGAATTAATTCAGTCTTGGCCAATTCAGGAGGTTGTCTTTCTTAGCTGTCTCTGGTTCCTGGAGTGCTCAGATCGATTCTGTGCCTGCCCAGTACAGTTCTCTTTGCCTGTGCTTGAAGAAGCCCGGCTCCTCTGCACTAGCCCCTCCTGTCCATTCAGTGTCTACCAAAGCTCATGCTGCCTTCTCACCTCAACCTTTCCTGTTGGGAATATTCTCAGTATGCAGTGTGTGCTGCTATAAACACAGCCGTAGGAGAAAGACAGCTCTGTCATTTGGGTACTTTTGTTGTATCGCAGCTCAGGCTGTCCTTGAATTCCTAGGTTACATGCTGGTCACTCATTTCCAGGTACTCGGGGAAGCTAGAATCCATCCTCATTTCCTTACCTTCTGGTTATGCATTCTCTCTTTTACCTCATTATCTGGGTCCCAAGCCTTTTGTCAGCGGTTTCTCTTCTGTAACTCTCCATTCTACTGTCTCTATCACCCTTGTTCATACGTTGGGTGGCATTGCAGTGGCCACGGGCATATTGGGAATCTGTCTAAGGAGATGTTAAATTGGGATACATTTTGGTTGGATTTGGAGAGACATATTTAAGGGGCTCATGACCAGTGGTGCCTGTTTGAGTCACTGCTAGCTGCCCTCTATTGAAATAGCATCCAGGAATACTCCTTACTGTGCCAGTGCATCCAGGGCCAGGACAATTGGTGTGAGGCTAGAGAGTACGTCGTGATGTCTGTAGCGCTTGGTGCTTGAAATTTGTTGGCAGTGGAGGGGAATCAAGGTTCACAATGTACAGTGCCAGAAGCAAGTTTCCAGAAAAGTCTTCTGGTCATGAATCAGATATGTACAATCAACAATCATGAGCTCTTTCCTGTTGGGAATATTCTCAGTATGCAGTGTGTGCTGCTATAAACACAGGGTTAACATTTGGATGGGGTTGTGGGAAATGGCATTTTTCAGAAATCCTGTGATTGTGGTGTACTGACCTGTATCAAAACTGCAAACATTGAGTAGTGTGCAAAAAAGAGTTAATGGAAAAGACCTGAGACTACCGCCCTTTAGAAAGGCCTGCTTGTAAGGTTGGCCCGTCAGGGACATCTGGGAAGTTGACTCTCAAGAGTGTTGCCAGTCAACACAAAGCTGAAAAGGGTACTGACTGTGCATATGCTGTTTATATATAAACGTAAACTATGTGGTTTATACTGAACACCTGCTGCCATTCTGGGAGTCTGAGATTTTGGTGCGTTGCTAGGCAGGGGGTGGCTTATGTGACCAATGCTGAATAAAAAACCACGGACACTGGGTCTGGGATTCTCTGGACAGAAACATCATACCCATGTCATTGCATTTTCATTGCTGAGGGAGGAAGAGTGGTCTGTGTGGCCCTTCATGGGAGGGAGAGAGCAGAGGAGTCTGCACGTGGATTCCTCCAGGCTCTGCCCATTTCTTTTCCTGTTGTGATCTGCCGGTGTGTATTTACTGCATTGCTATAATAAATCTCAGCTGTAAGTACAGCTATATATTGAGTTCTGTGAGTCTGCAAGTATAACAGACAAAAAAAGTAGGATTAACATATTACAGAGGTGTACCAAGCAGTTAATAAAAAATGCTTTTATTTGTTGTCACATTTTTTCTGAACTTTGAGTTGCGTTTAACATTTGTCAACTTTTTAAAAAGTCTTCTGGCCATGAGTCAGATATGTACAATCAGCAATCATGAGTTCTTTCCTGTTGGGAATATTCTCAGCATGCAGAATATTTTACATATTCACTTACACATTTTACACATTCACTTTTGTTACCAATTTTTTATTGCTAATTATGTATTCTTATCCTTTAAGAGGGTCTTGAGTGTTAAGCATCAGGTCCCACAAAACCTGGGTCTGCCTCTGTCATGGCTCCAAGACTTTACCTTTTGTTGATTTTGTTATTGTCACCCCGTATTTTACCAGGGGGACTTAAAATCCAAAGAGGGAAGTCCAGCTTACTTGGAAAAACCAAGACAGGATCTAGGTCTTTCAATTCCCCATTTAATGCTCTTTTCTCTCCATTGCATAAAGTGTTCTTATGATTTGTAAACAGTGGTCACCGTGCATTAGACATAGACTGGATGGCCCTCAGGAGACTGCATTTGGAGTCCCTTCTTTCAGTGGATGGTAATCTTGAATGAGTTCTTTCTCTTATGGGACACATTTTCCCCTTTTGCAAAACAAAGGGGCTGGACTGTATACTCTTTAGAGCCCTTTCTCTGATGTTCCCTGAGTTTGTCGTTCTAGAAATGCTGGAATCACACAGTCATTGAAACCATCCATCTTCTTGTCCTTGGGTCTTCCCCATCTCTAAAATGGAAATGAAATACCTCCCTGCTGGTTGTTGTGAAGCCCCTGGCACCATTCATGATATAGCATATGATCAAAAGTTGCTTCCATCCTTCTGTCCAATCAGGAGCAAAGAATTTCATGCATAATTCTCACTTCTCCCCTTTGGAATCAGAAGCTTTAATCGGCAAACCTAAATTTTTAAAAGGAAAGAAATGAAATATAGATATATACTGTGCTTTTAAAACATTTTAAATGGAAACATAATTTGCAAACAGAAAAAAATGCATCTTAAGTGAATAAACTAATGGGTATTCAACAAAGGTAACACACCAGTAACCAGCACTTACATTATGAAATAGAACTTTGCGAGAATTCCTTTGTGTTCCCTCCAAATCACTATTATTGTCCTAAGGTAACCACTCTTTTGGCTTGTAACATCTATGATTACATAAAGGGAATCCCATATTATGTACTTTTTTATTGTCTGGGTTCTTAATATTGTTTGTGAGATTCCTCCATGTTGTTGTGTGAGCAGTATTTCTTTTATTCTCTTTGCCATGCACAATTCCATTCTATGACTATACCATGATTGATTTATCCATTCCACTGTTTGTGGACATTGGTATGGTTTCCAGGTGTTTGTTATTACAAATAAAGCTGCTATGAACATCCTTGTATTTACTTTCTTCGGCAAATATGTATTTTTGTTGCGTATATGTTTACAGGTGAAACTGATGACTTAGAGGGTGTGCGTATGTATAATTTTAGCAGATAGTGCCAAATAGCTTTCCAAAGTGATTGTAGCAATTTACACTACCACCAGGAAAATGTGAGTTCCAGTTACTCTCCATCCTGGATAGCACATGCTGACATTTAGGTGTGTGTAGGGGGATCTTATTTTGGTTGGCTGGTTGGTTGGTTGGTTTACATAGAGCAAACTTAGGCAGTGTACAATTTCAGACTTTGCACTGAAGCACAGAGCTATGTATCCAACACCACAATCAAGATACAGAAGAGTTCCATCCCCCTCCAGATTGCCTTGTGCCACCTGTTGGTATTCCAGTCTGCCATTCCCAAACCATGGCAGCCACTGGTCTGATACCCATCATTATTTTTCTCCATTCCTGTAATGTTTGCCTTTTTCAAATTGTCAAGTAAATGAAATCATGCATGTAGTCTTTTGGGTCTGGCTTCTCTCACTTAGCAAAATGCCTTTGAGATTCATCCATGTGGTTGTGTGTAGCAGTAGCTCACTCCTTTTCATTCCTGGTTAGTAGTCCATTGTCTGGATGTACTGCACTTTATCCATTGACCAGTTGAAGGACACTTGGTTTGTTTCCAGTTCTTTTCTGTTATGAATAAAAGGTTTTCTAAATATTTGTATACAGTTTTGCCACACTTTTGCAGTGGTTGTACCGTTTTTTTGCATTCCCGCTGGTAGTGTATGAGACTTTGAGTTGCTCCACATCTTTACCAGCACCCCATATTGCTAGGTTTTTAAAACTTTAGCCATTCTGAGTTATGTAGTGGTATCAGGGTTTTAATTTGCATTTCTCTGATGATAGTAATGTTGAGCATCTTTCCGTATGCTTATTTGCCATCCATATAACTTCTTTGGTGAATTTTCTGTTCTGATCTTTTGCCCATGTAAAAAATTGGGGTGTTTTCTTATTGTTAATTTAAAAAACTTTTTATTTTGAAATAATTATAGATTGAGAAGAAGTTGCAAAGAAATGTTCAGGGAGGTCCAGTGCCCCCTTTGCCCCGCTTCCCCCAATGCTAACACCTTGCATAACTTAGAGTACAATGGTAAGGCCAGGAAATTGATATTGATACACTCCACAGAGCTTATTCAGATTTCACCAGTTACGTATGCACCAGTTGTGTGTGTGTGTGTGTGTGTGTTCTATGCAATTTTATCATGTGTAGCTTCATGTAACTTCTACCACAACCAAGGTAGAGAACTGTACCATCACCACATCATCCTCATACCTCATAGTACCACTTTATAGCCTCACTCACTTTTTACCCCCTATGCCTTACCCTTACCACTACTTTGTTCTCCATTTCTGTAACTGTGTTATTCCAAGAATGTTGTATACATGGAATCATACTGTAGGATGTAACCTTTTGATACTGGCTTTGTTTTTCAGTCAGCATAATTCCCTGGGAGGTTCATTCAAGTTGTCGCATGTATCAACAGTTCATTTCTTTTTATTGCTGGAGAGTATTCCATAGTATGGTTGTGCCAAAATGTAACCATTCACATATTTTGGGAATTTCCAGTTTTTGGCTATCATGAACAAAGCTGCTATGAACATTCTCGTACAGGTTTCTGCACTAACATAACTTTTCATTTCTCTGTGATAAATGCCCAAGAATGCAATTGCTGGGTCACCTGGTGAATCCATTTTTAGTTTTTAAAGAAACTGCCAAACTAATTTCCAGAGTTGCTGTACCATTTTATATTCTGATTATCAACGAATAGTGATCCATTTCTTCGGCATCCTCACCAGCGTTGATGTTGTCACAGTTTTTTATTTTAACCACTTTCATAGGCTTGTAGTAATATCATTGTAGTTTTAATTTGCATTTCCTTGAGGCTAATGATGTTGAATATCTTTTCTTGTGCTTATTTACCTCTGTACAGCCTCTTCAGTTAAATGTCTTTTCATGTCTTTTGCCCATGTTCTAATGGGATTTTTTTTAATGTTGAGTTTTGAGGGTTCTTTATATATTCTTGTTGAGATACAAGTCCTTTGTGGGTTATATAATTTGCAGACTTTTCTCCCAGTCTGGAATTTGTCTTTTCACCTCCTCTACAGTCTTTCACAGATGAAAAGTTTTCATATTTGATGAGGTACAATTGATCAATTTTTGCTTTTATGAGCCATTGTTTAAATCAATTGGCCATCTTTGTGTGGATCTATTTCTGTGTTTTCTATTCTGTCCCATTGATCTGTGTGCCTATACCTCCTCCAATACCACACTTGATTATTGTTATTGTTGAACTTGGAGAGTTCTTTATATGTTTTGGTTACAAGTTCTTCTTCAGATATGTGATTTACAAATAATTTTTCCCTGTCTGTGATTAGTCTTTTCATTATCTTAACAATATTTTTTACAGAAATCTTTCTTTTATTGATTTCTAGTATAGTCTGAGAACATGCTTTTAATAAGATTGTTATTCATTAAAATCAATTGAAGTTTTGTTTTAATGGCCCACAATATGATCAGTCTTTATGAATGTTCCATGTGCAGTTGAGGAGGATGTGCTAGGTGGAATTTTTTTATGTACATCAATTAGGTCAGGTTGGTTGATAGTGCTGTTCAGGTAATTTATAGTCTTACTAATTTTCTGCCTACGTGTTCTGTCAATTATTCAGAGTGGAATGTTAAGGTGTCCAGTTATAATTGTGTATTTGTCTTTTTCTCCTTCCAGTACCATCAGTTTTTGTTTAATGTATTTTTAAACTCTGTTAAGTGCACACACATTTATAATTTTTGTATCTTATTGGAAAGTTGATCTATTATGTAATGTTCCTCTTTATTTCTGATAATACTCTTTGTTCTGAAGTTTTGTATGATGCTACTCTAGCTACTCCAGCACAATATTTTGCTATTTTTGCTTTTAGACAGCTATGTTTTTGATCAATGAAATATAAGAAAACTGTACTTATTGTGCTTTCATTTACTTCTTTTTAGCATCCTTGATTTGTTTGTGAAGATCCGTGTTTCAGTGTAATATATTCCTTCAGCCTGAAAACTTCTTTAAGATTTCTTGTATAGTAGGACTACTGGCTCTGATTTCCATCATTATTTTTGTTTTTCTGAGAAAGTATTTCTCTGTCACTTTAAAAATTAGCCTTATGGAGATATAATTTACACATTGTAAAATTCACCCTTTTAAGAGTACACTCCAGTGATATTTAGTGAATTTACAGAATAGTGCAGTGATCACCAAATCCACTTTCAGAATGTTGCCATTACCCTTGAAGATCCCTCATAGCATAAGCCAGTCACCTCACACTTCCAACCCAGGTAACCATGCGTCTGCTTGCTTGGTTTTTCCTGTTCTCCCCACCTCTAGTTTTATCGAGATACAGTTGACATACATTACCATATCAGTTTAAGGTATAGAAATCTGCTTTCTGTGCCTATAGATTTGCCTTCTCTAGAATTTCATATAAATTGATTGATGAAATATTGAGCCCTTTGCATCTGGCTTCTTTCACTTAGCATCATGTTTTGAAGTTCATCCAAGTTGTAAAATGTATCAATATTTTGTTCCTTTGTATTGCTGAATAGTATTCCATTCTGTGGGTGTACCATATTTTATCTGTTTAGTAATTGATCAATATCTGAAGTGTTTTCACTTTTTGGCTGTTGTGAATAATGCTGTTATGAACATCTGTTTACAAGTCTTTATGTGGACATATGTTTTCATTTTACTTCTTACCTAAAAGTGTAATTGGTGGTTCACATGGTAAGCCTATGTTTACACTTAAAAATTTTTTTTCATTCTGTAAATGAAACTATTTTTAAAAGAGGTTGAATAAACTACTGAAGATACAATATTTCCACAATACTACTCTCTATTTTGTTCAAGGTGATGATTTAAAAAAAATGTGAAACTACTCCCGTGTTATCACATTATTACACCTTTTACATCAGAACTAAAGTGCTCTGTGTTTTACATTTTAAGGAACTAACTGCCAAATGGTTTTCCAAAGTGGTTGTACAAGTTCACATTGTCAACAACAATGGCATCTCAATTTTTTGATGAATTTTTTTCTCGGTGTGGAGTTCTGACTTGCATGATTTCCGATGAAAAATCTGATGTTATTCTTTGCTTTTTTTTTCTCTCTGTCTCTATGTAGTGTTTCTTTTTTCTCTGGCTGATTTCAAGGTTTTCTCTTAGCTTTTGTTATCAACAGTTTGAATATGATATGCAAAGTGGTGGTTTATTGGGGGCTCTGAACTTCTTGTATCTGTGGTTTGGTGTCCATCATTTAAATTTAGGGCATTGTTGCCTATTATGACTTCATAAAAATATAACAACTAAACAAAATAAAGTGATTTCCCGTTCTCTTGCCTCCCTTCTGGAATTAAAATTATACTCAGACTGTTTTATATTATCTTAGATATTCTTTTCTGCTTTTAATGTCTAGTTTTTCTCTTTGTATTTCAATGTGGCTGATTTCTGTTGACTGATCTTCAAACTCTCTGATTCTTTCCTTGGCTGTGTTGAAAGTGCTGGTGAGCCCATGGAAGGTATTGATTATCTCTGGACTGTGTTTCTCATTTCTGGCATTTCCATTTGATTCTTTCTTTGAGTCTGTATTTTTCTGCTACAAGTACCTGCCCATTTGCATGGTACCCAGCTTTTCCATGAGAGCTTTTAAACGTGTTAATCCTAATTATTTAAAATCCTTGTCTGATACCTCCAATGTCTATTTCATAGCAGATGCTGGTTCTGATGATTGCTTGTTTCTTGGGAGTATAACGTTTCTTGCCTTGTTATGTGTCTGTTTGAAGCTGAACTTCTTATATAGGACAGTAGAGACTGAGGTAAATAATTTTTATTTGGATGAGAGTGAGTTTTCCAGAGCAATGGATTTTCAACATTAAGCTTTATATCTTCCCTGTACACTACTTCAGATGGTTTCTTTGCATGCTCATCATCCTCTTCTGGCCCTTTCTTAAGACTATTCTGCTATTACCGGTTACTTGAACTTACTTGCTTAGTGGTGTGGGGAATTGGGAGGGGGGCATTTTCTTTGTATGCCTCAGTCTCAGGGATCAAGTCCCTTGGTCTCAGGACTGTGTCCTTCCCAAGTCTTTCACCCCTCCCCTTGGGTAGTTGTGGGCGCCACGCACATTTCTGCCCTTCTCCCAGGAGCAGAGAGTAGTGCCTTGACCTTTCCTTGTCCCAACTGAACTGCCTTTCCACCAGTGCCCTAGAGGTGGTGGAGTTTGTTGTCAATTCCTTCACAGGGAAAAGCATCTTTTTCCTTCTCTGGGAGACAAGGGAAATGCATGGGTTAAAGATTCTTATCCCTTGCACATGGGTCATGTTCTTCTCTCCAAGGTCTGCATTTCAGTGATCCATTCTTAGGGCTCTTTCTGATCTTTTCTGGAAGTGAAAGCGCCCAGGAGAAAGAGCCTGCGAGAGGGTAAGGACTCCCTCAGTTTCTGAGGCCCTCAGAGGCTTCACTCTGTCCTTCACTGACTCATCAATACTGCTAGCTGAACTCCTCTTACTGGTTTTTGTGAGCTTACTCCAGGTAAGTGAGAGCTCGCATAGCCTCTCCTCCTACAGAGATTGTGTCTCCCAGATTTTGGGCAAGTTTTCTGCTCTGCAACCTCAACTCCCCAACACGTTAGAAAACACTCATGAATCATGCATTTAAAGTTAGTCTGGCTTGTTTTTCTCTTAACTATGGGAATGTTTCTTCCAGTTTACTGCATCCCAGAGTGGAAGCTATCTCCTGGCTGATGACTTTTAGATTTCTTTGATCCCTAATTGCTCAGCCCTTCAGACCCCCTGTAGTTACTCATATATGGGAGTATGCAGAACTCTTCCTCTTGTGGCTGTTGTTCTCAAAATAATCTTCTGAGCTACATTTGTAACTACATGTTGACTATTTTGGGGTGCTCCTAGTTGCAGGTATTTCAGATACCCCTATTGGTTCCTTCTGCTTCCTCCTAACAGATGCTGATACTATACTGTCTTGTAGCTAATAGTGGACTATCTCCACCTGCTCATGTTTTGCATTTCACCCAGTTTTGCTGTAGATGTCGTTTATGGGTTTTTGTTTTACTATTCTGGTACTCTGTTTTAAATGGGTGATTCAGACACGTTCAAGAACTATCATGCCATCATTGCCACATTCTCCCAAAAGTCTTATCTTCTTCTTCTTTTGTTTTTAAGGTATCATCGATATACACTCTTATGAAGGTTTCACAAGAAAAGCAATGTGGTTATTACTTTCACCCTTATTATCAAGTCCCCACCCATACCCCATTGCAGTCACTGTCCATCAGTGTAGTAAGATGCCACACATCCACTATTTGCCTTCTCTGTGCTACACTGTCTTCCCTGTGATACCACACACACCATGTGCACCAATCATGATAACCCTCAATCCCTTCTCCTTCCCTCCCCACCTGCCCTCCTCCACACCTCCCCTTTGGTAACCGCTAGTCCCTTCTTGGAGTCTGTGAGTCTGCTGCAGTATTGTTCCTTCAGTTTTTTCTTTGTTCTTTTACTCCACATATGAGTGAAATCATTTGGTACTTGTCTTTCTCCGCCTGGCTTATTTCACTGAGCATAATACCCTCTAGCTCCATCCATGTTGTTGCAAATGGTAGGATTTGTTTTCTTCTTATGGACGAATAGTATTCCATTGTGTATATGTGCCACATTTTCTTTACCCATTTATCTACTGATGGACACTTAGGTTGCTTCCATTTCTTGGCTATTGTAAATAGTTCTGCAATAAACATAGGGGTGCATATGTCTTTTTGAATCTGAGAAGTTGTTTTCCTTGGGTAAATTCCTAGGAGTGGAATTCCTGGGTCAAATGATATTTCTATTTGAGTTTCTTAGGAACCTCCATACTTCTTTCCACGTGGTTGAACTATCTTACATTCCCACCAGCAGTGTAGGAGGGTTCCCCTTTCTCTGCATCCTCACCATCATTTGTTGTTCCTAGTCTTTTCTGTGTTGTCCATCCTTTAACTTCTTTTTTCGAGAAATGTTTTTGCTAGGTATAAAATTCTAGTTTGACAGTCATTTCGTTAGATGTTTTGTTAATGCAGTTAGTTCCAGAATTCAGTAAATATCTTGAGGAAAAAACCAGCAGAGTTTTGAGCTCTTTTCTTCCTTCTCACCAGAGTCCTGGCTCTTTAAATCTATTAATAGCCCCCCTACCAAGAGACCAGGCAAAGCTTTGCTGGTTTCTCTTCTCTTAGTAGAGACCCTCAGTCCAGGCCCTTACTCACAGCCCCACCCATTTGTCTCATGCCTAGAATCAGCAAACATCCAAAGGAAAAAGGTGGCTCTAGAGCATCAAGGCCTCTGGTTTCTGAAGTCCTGGCTGCTTCACAGTGCTCTAATGCCTTCAGGCAGATGTTTTCAAATTTTATCTGGCATTCCTAGTTATTGTCAGTGAGAGTATTGGTCTGCTGTGAGCTGCTCCATCTCATTCATATTTAGAACTCCACCTACACATTAAATATTTGCAAACTAAATCTCTTTTCTATGAACTGTAGAAATTGCTGAAGGGAGACATTTTAGGAGATTCCTTTTCAAATAAATCCGTCACTACTCTTCAAGGAGAAAAGCTCTCAAGGACCAACAAAGATGGCTGAGACTGAGGGAGACTGTTATATGACCTGTTATGTAACTGTTCCTTGACCTCTGTTTTAGGGTGGAAAAGGTAAGGAATTATTTAAGTTACTACCAGATTGATTAGGTTAGAAAACTAGTTTTTTATAGACATGGCATAGCTCGATATAAGTTCTAACTTCTTCACTTGTAGGGTCTGAGTGAATGAAGTGCTGCTACTTCTGGTCACTATGAAGCCCAGAGTAGTGCTGCTGCTCAGAATGATTTCTTCTTGGTACGTTAATTGTTCTTGTAAAACACAAATAATCCTCTGTGTATTTCTCAAAGATTCAGACACAGACACTCACAATAACTCAAAGGAGCAGTGTCCCTCTTTGGAGATAGGAAGCTTCTTGCTGAGCAATCTGCCAGAGAAGAGGGACTCCCTCAAGAATAGAATTTACTTTGCTAATTATCGTGCTTTCTGCCACAGTGCCACAGATCCTTGAATGTATATCCCACAGCTGTGCAGAAAGTTTCAAGGGAATATTAGATGGTGTATTCTACAAGGCCTTCATCCTGGAGGCTCTCCAGAAAGGGTGATAGGACCACAGAGAAATGGAAAATGATTTTCTGTTCATGGCCCTGTTTTGCCATGAAAGGAGTGTTTGGATATCAGTCCTGCTGTTCACCAGCTGCATGACCCTGGGCCACAAATTCATCTCTCTGTGCATAAATTTCCTCGTCTCTGAAATTATCCTAACAACACTGGCTTCATAAGGCTTTTGTGAAGATCAGCAGTGGTAATAGGGGAGAATCGTTTATGAATTTAAAAGTGTAGCATATACCAGTTAGGGACTGGTGTGATTGCTGTTGCTTCATCCCCTTATAGTGCTCCTGGAATCCTAGGGCTGGAAGAGGTCTAGAAATCTCATATTTCATCCAATGCAGTAGTCTTTTTCCATGTTCCAGATAGATGGCCTTCTAGCTTCTACATGCAGAGCTATTTAGAGATAGGATAGGTTTCCCTTGTGCTTGTTTCCCGGCCCATATTATGAATCCGGGGAGATCTGGAACTTCTAGTCTCCTTTAGCCAAGGAGGGAAGAGCAGCGAAGGCTTCAGAAGCCCATAGCTATGCTGTGTGTTTAGCTTCTGATCTGGGGAACTGGCAGCCTCCTGTTGGGATGTCTAGTCAACTCTGAAAATGGCTTTGCTTTCATCTAGACCCCCTTCTCTAAACATATGGAAATTCCTAGGGGAAATGAAGCACTAATCCATCTCTTAAGGTTTTCTTTGGGATAGTTCTCCCTCTGAAAGATCAAAATCACTTGTGATTCTGGTAAGAGCTGGAGGCACCTAGTGACCTAAGCAGTACTCAAGGGGATGGAGAAGAAGAAATACTTAAGAAGCAGGAGGAACTTTAGTGTTTAGCACTTTCAGATTAGCTGACTAGATTATGCTGGCCCTTTTTTATATGCAAAAAAGTCATAGAATCTGAAAAAGTTATTTTATGTGTTGATACTCTACACATGTATTGTTTATTTCACATTAGTTATTTTCACCTGAGGTTGCAAAGGATGCCTTCTTAACATTAGGCCTACTTAAAGTCAGCATAAAAACCTTTGTTCTCTAAAAAAAAAAAAAAACCTTTGTTCTCTGCAAAAGGACTATAGCAAATGTTCTCTACAGGTCTTTTCTGGCTCTAAGATAGGTCTACAGTTCTTGGATTCTTCGGTGTAATCCTTTGAGAATGACTTGGACTCTTATCCAGTCTGTTTGAGGTAGGCTTCTTGTATTCTGGAGACAGAGCAGTAGCCTGCATGGTCTGTCATCTTGCCTTTGGTCTGAGACTCTCCAATGGCTTGTAGAACTCTTATTTATATTACAGTTACACTCGAATATTGGAATTCCTCACAGACGGCTAGTCTGAAGTTCAGTCTCTCAGTTGCAATTAAAGAATTCTATCAAAAATGTTTGCTGAATTGTGATTGCAAACAAAATAGGTTTGTGGAGACAAAATGTACTCCTGGCAAGGGAGCCTTATGTTTGTTTTCCGGCTTCTTCTCTCAGTGCTTCGCTTCCAATCTCTCTGCAGAAACATCTCAACAGAGAACCCTGTGAAAAGTGAGACAAATCTCAAAGTCCTGAACTCCCATCCCTACTTCAGAAAGAACTCCTGTTCACAGCAGCTAAAGCCAGCCCAAAGTCCAGCTCCTTCCCAAGGACAACTCTGTTGGGATGTTGGATGCACACCTGGCCAAGCCTTGTGGTCTCCAAATGTAAGTTCAGTAACATAAATGTCTCTTTGCAGTCTAAAAAGACTTAACATCCCTGTGTTATTAAATAATGTGATAGTGTCTCATACTTTGTTGGTAGCACATAGAATGTTTACTATCATAAGGAGATTCTAGAGTTATGGTGAAATTGTTTTACCTGGATTACATATGACTTCTTCATTCTGGGAAAACAAAGTTCTTTATTTACAGCATGTGTTCTCATAATTTCCAGGCTGAGAGACCTGGGAGAAAATAGGTACATTATTAGTTTTCATTCTGTGTGTCCCTCTCCTGCCATTACCCTGATGGTAGGTGCATTGCACAACCTTGTTTGTGGTTGGGTTACTTTTCAAAGGGCCTCCTGCACGCAGACTCGCTCCCAAGGAAAATGCCTACTCATTGAGCTAGATCTGACTCTAGGAAGCCAATTTGAAGGCACCATCATGAATTCGAAAATAGATGAGAGTTTGGGCATGCAATGGGTGAAACCCAAATTAAAGCCATCTTCACCATATGCCGAGATAGTGACTCTCAACTGCATTTGGGGATATTCCAGGGTGTCTGGTAGGATCTCAGAAAGCCTCACAAAACTGCTCTAAAATCTCAAAGTCAAACTCATCTTAATTGATTATATTCTTTTGAAGTTTTTTTTATAGCATTTTGGGGGTGGGATGGGTGAGTTTTACAAAAATAATACCAAAAAAAAAAGTAGAACCAATAAAATGTCACAACTCCAAAAATGTTTGGGAAGCACTGGTCTAGTCAGTACTAAGACAAGCACTGAAATAGCCCAGGGCAGGTGCTGAGAGAATGAACTTCTGATTCATTCTCCATGGATCTGTATTCTCAAAGGCAGCACCTTGTGTGATAGCATGTCTGATGGTACTTTTTCTTCTGGGCCACCTGTTTACAGGATTTGGGAATGATACTAATGGTCTTTTGGGCTGACCTGATTTTTTTCACTACATATTGATACACTTGAACAGTAAACAGTTTAGTTTGGCTGGAGCACACGCTCATGATGGGAGAATATGTCAAATATGTTTGAAAGATTGGGACCACAGTTTTGAGGCCTTGAGTACCATACTGAGGTATTTCACTTTTTTTTGAAAGGCAGTTTGGGGCATTGCATGTTTTTGAACAGGGATTGGAGGAGAAATGTGAAATAGCCTGAGTTAGACTGTAAGAATATTAATAAAGTATAGAATGTATCTGTTTGGCCAAATTGGGACAAGTGAGGACAGAGAAATCAGTCAGAAACTTTATTGTAAGTTCTGTTATACTGCTGGTATTTACCAGCAGGTGAGGTGTTACCTCTTGAATTCCACAGATTTTCTAGTTAGACTGGCTAGGATTTAAGATATCTCCTGGCTCAACTGAAAAAAAAATTCTTTAACTTGCCTTTCAAAGGTACTTGTTCAGAGTGGGCTTTTCAAGCTGTGTATAGTACTCTCGACATCATGAAGTCTATGTGGTTCCCTGAAGCTCCAAGTCGAGATGGACCGTCTCCAGTTTATTGTGTTGAAAGAAAGGACAGCACCTCACACAGATCAACTGTGAGGTATTTAACCCACACATGCTTTCAGACTTGCTATGTGTGAGCTTGAGCCCTGGGACCTCATTCCATTCTGATGTTAGAAAAAATTTCACTGTGCTCAGTTTGACAGTCCTTATTTGGCTTATATTTGTAGGGGAAAATATAAGGGCTTTTTTTTCTTAATTGTAAAAATATAAGTACAATTTTGATCTGAGTTTCTCTGTCCCTAAAAGTTTTTTTCTAAAAACACCAGTCCATGACTTGGGACACCTAGCAATATTTAAAAGATTAACTTTTTTAAGGAAGGAAGTTATTTTCCCGTACCTTTCATTATATGAACTTTTAGCAAAGGAGATTTCTCCCTTTACATAATTCTTATGGTAGGCAAATTCCATCATCTCCCCACTAAGTAAGAGAAATAATACTGAAAAAGGTAGAATTATTTTAAAGTTATGGAAGTACCATAGCACCCCCAGAAACCTTGAGTAAGTACCATGCACCTTGACCCTTATAGTTAATTTGTAATTCCTTTGCAATAAGATGGGGTGTATTCCCTCACTTTGGAACAAAGGAAACCTATTGCATCACAGGTAAGTTTGTATATTGATGCCACTGACTTTGTTGCTGCCATGTCCTTACACAGACAGTTCATCTGCTCCCCACTGTTCCACTTATTGTGATGATTTGTATATTTTTAATTAAATCAGTTTGGACCATTGGATTTCTACAGTGAACTGTTTCACTCAGTGCATGTGCGAGCCTCCGTCCACTAGGTGGCAGTCTTACCCATGAGACCACCATGGCCATGCACCGTACAGAAAGTGGCCAAGCTGTGAGCTAGCTTGAGCTTTCTTGAGAGGTTAAGATGCTTCTGGGTTGCTGATACCCTTGTCCCTCTACTCCCAAGTCAGGCACCAAGATGCTGTTACATACTCACCTGCCTTTCAAAGTCTCATAAATGTTAATTGAATACCTAGTCTATGCAAGGTGCTATGTTAGGCACAGAGGCAAGATTTGCCCCAAACTTCAGTACCGGCCCTCCAGCAGTTCACAGCCCAGTGGTGGGGGCAGATGACATAAGAGCTCAGAGTACAGGGCCATAGCACGGGATAGAATGCTTCTCCCTGGAGGCTCTGAAGGCCTAGAGGTCCATTTGTGGGTCTGTTGGCCTAGGGTGAGGGTCTCCCTGGCATGCAGTGGAATGGAGAGACTAGCATTGTTGGATTATTTCACTGGAAGTGCCCCATGTTCAGCCCTGGAATCCAGGGGCAGAAAGGGATGGCCGTGAATGCTTCCTCCCATCCAAGGAACTGACTGGGCTCCTGCCAGACTCAGAGACAGGTGATCAAATATGTCCCTACTGCTCCAGAACCAATGAATAGGAATTTCTGTAGCTCTCTCATTTGGTTGTGTTATTTTTGGAAAATAAAAAAAATTAAAAATCATGCCCACAAAAGTAACCATATCCCATATTCCTACCAACAAGAATTAACCATTCTTAATGGCTTGACATGCTGTTTCTAAAGTTTTCTGTTTATACGTTGTAAAAATTACACAGACAACATATTAATGTATTACCCCCTTTTTCATTTGTTTTAATCTATGTTCTTCCTATTCATACAGAACAAATTCTTGAATTCAGTTTTGAGGTGCCAACATGCTCTGACACAAATGGCTCAGCATGATGGCAGCAGAGAGAACTGTTATGTTGTTTTACCTTTTCTCTCTCCTTGTTCCTCAGATGCACACTTAAACTTTTTTTCTGGAGTTTAAAATTGTGTTGTAGAAAAACTGTAAAATGCAGAAGATGAAAATAAGTCATCTCTGGTCCTGCCACTTGTAGAATGCCCAATTTTCTGTTCTGGTGGAAATATTTTTCTTAGCTTTCTTAAGAGATTTAAAAAATAATTTTCAGCTATTAATTCTCTGTCATTCATGTAGCTTTTCTCCTTTGGCTAATTGTTGTTATGAACTATGTATCTAGATTTCTTAATGTTAAATTGCACCCCTGGAATAATCCGTCTTGTTTATGGAGTAGTGTTCTTTTTGTATTGCTGGATTTGGTTTGCTGGTATCTTATTTATGATTTCTGCATTTGTAATCATACCTGACATTAGTCTTCAATTTTCTTTCGGTGTGTGTGTGTGCATGCGCGCGCACAAGTGTGTTCATTAGGTTTTGTGGACAGGATAACTTTAGTTTCACAAAATGAATGGGGCTTTTTTCCTTCTTTTCCTCTATACAGGGAACTACTTTTAGAGCATGGAAATTGTCTGTTCCTTATAAATTAGGACTTGCTCATTGTGGGTAACATTTCCAGAATATCTCCCCTGGCTTTGGTGCATTTGCATATCCTCAGGGGTGGAGAGAAGTTCATCTCCATGTCAGTGGGTAATTACCTGGGCAACCGAGGGCGTGTCTGAACCTGAGAGGTTAAGGGGAGGAGTTTGCTTGCTTGCTGACTTCTTCCAGAGTAGGGGAGAGAGAAGATGCTGGACTGCAGTTTGTAAGCAATAAACGGGTTTTAAACTTTATTTCTCCCTTTGAGTGATTTCGGTTTTTAGAGGTATTTTGCCCCGGGATTTCCTCTCCCCGGACTTACACTCATAAAACTATCCAGGGACTATAATAATCTTTGGAGGAAATGTTTTTTTGTGTGTGTGTGTGAGGGCATCTCTCATATTTATTGATCAAATGGTTGTTAACGACAATAAAATTCTGTATAGGGGAGTCAATGCTCAATGCACAATCATTAATCCACCCCAAGCCTAATTTTCGTCAGTCTCCAATCTTCTGAGGCATAACAAACAAGTTCTTAAATGTAGAACAAATTCTTACATAATGAATAAGTTACATAGTGAACAGTACAAGGGCAGTCATCACAGAAACTTTTGGTTTTGCTCATGCATTATGAACTCTAAACAGTCAGTTCAAATATGAATACTCATTTGGTTTTTATACTTGATTTATATGTGGATACCACATTTCTCTCTTTATTATTATTATTTTTAATAAAATGCTGAAGTGGTAGGTAGATACAAGATAAAGGTAGAAAACATAGTTTAGTGTTGTAAGAGAGCAAATGTAGATGATCAGGTGTGTGCCTGTAGACTATGTGTTAATCCAAGCTAGACCAGGGCAATAAAACATCCACGTATGCAGAAGATTTCTCTCAGAACAGGGGGGGTGAGGTTCTAAGCCTCACCTCTGTTGATCCCCAATTTCTCACCTGATGGCCCCCCTGCGACTGTGCCTGTCTTAGGCTGTTCCTCCCTTGAGGAATCTTACCCGTCTCTGGCTAACCAGTCATCTTCCGGGGCCATACAGGGAAATGTGAAGTTGGTAAGTGAGAGGGAAGCCTTATTGTTTGAAAAGGTTAGCTTTTTACTTCTTTGCATATTTATGCCCTGTGGCTTCTTTGCCCAGCATTTGTCTTGAGGTATCTTTACCACTTGGAAGAATTATGATACTCGGTAAATTTGATATGAGGCACGAATTCTATTTAAGGGTTGTAATTAGGAAGGAAGAAGAAAAGCTATAGAAGTAGCAGGCGGAAGAAAACATGGGAAGATTGATTATTTCTTTGACATATCTTCTTGTAGAGTAACTTCAGCATATATAGGTTTTAAGCTACTACTTAAATTGCGCACACACATTAACATAATAGGAGTATAGTTACATAACCAAAGCATACCTGTAATTACCAGCCATCTCCAGTGAAACCAAGAAAACCACTTAGGCACCTTAGGCATTTGTGAAAACTTATCTATGATATGGTGGATATTGTCCAACTGAACTTGAAACAGTCTGAGAGAAATCAGACAAATTAAAACAACCCATTCCTGGGGACTGTTCACATGCCATATGTTCTTTTAACAGTAAATAGTCTGTAGTTGTAAGACTTTGGAGCGCTACAATTTGCACTTCTCCAAATTCTTGGTTGAGTTCCAACAGTATAGATCCAGTCCAATTTGTTGTTTTACTGTATGCACAGGCCAGCTTAGATATCTCCTTCCTCATTCCCATGGCAAGTCCAGGAACTGGTGGGATGAGTGCATCTACAGCTGTAGCAGTGCGTGGATCTTTGTTGGGGTTTTTTGATGATCATCTTCTGGCATGAGTCTTCCAGAGAGTGCAGATGTTGGAAGTTCTTTTTCATATCGTATCTTAGTTCATTTTCGGGGTAGCCCAATTAGGCTTTGATCCTCTGTATAAACACAAACAGACCCTTTGCCTACACTTTTATATGTCCTTTATATCATTGTGTAGAACTCATTAGAGGTCACCACATAGGAACTGCATTTTTTTTTTTAATCATTAATCTACACTTACATGACGAATACTTTGTTTACTAGGCTCTCCCCTATACCAGGTCTCCCCTATAAACCCCTTTACAGTCACTGTCCATCAGCGTAGCAACCTGTTGTAGAATCACTACTTGTCTTCTCTGTGTTGTACAGCCCTCCCCTTTCTCCCACCCCGCTATGGATGCTAATCTTAATACCCCCCTACTTCTCCCCCCCTTATCCCTCCCTACCCACCCATCCTCCCCAGTCCCTTTCCCTTTGGTACCTGTTAGTCCATTCTTGAGTTCTGTGATTCTGCTGCTGTTTTGTTCCTTCAGTTTTTCCTTTGTTCTTATATTCCACAGATGAGTGAAATCATTTGGTATTTCTCTTTCTCTGCTTGGCTTGTTTCACTGAGCAAAATACCCTCCAGCTCCATCCATGTTGCTGCAAATGGTTGGATTTGCCCTTTTCTTATGGCTGAGTAGTATTCCATTGTGTATATGTACCACATCTTCTTTATCCATTCATCTATCGATGGACATTTAGGTTGCTTCCAATTCTTGGCTATTGTAAATAGTGCTGCGATAAACATAGGGGTGCACTGATCTTTCTCATACTTGATTGCTGCATTCTTAGGGTAAATTCCTAGGAGTGCAATTCCTGGGTCAAATGGTAAGTCTGTTTTGAGCATTTTGATGTACCTCCATACTGCTTTCCACAATGGTTGAACAAGTTTACATTCCCACCAGCAGTGTAGGAGGGTTCCCCTTTCTCCACAGCCTCGCCAACATTTGTTGTTGTTTGTCTTTTGGATGGCAGCCATCCTTACTGGTGTGAGGTGATACCTCATTGTAGTTTTAATTTGCATTTCTCTGATAATTAGCGATGTGGAGCATCTTTTCATGTGTCTGTTGGCCATCTGTATTTCTTTTTTGGAGAACTGTCTGTTCAGTTCCTCTGCCCATTTTTTAATTGGGTTATTTGTTTTTTGTTTGTTGAGGCGTGTGAGCTCCTTATATATTCTGGACGTCAAGCCTTTATCAGATGTGTCATTTTCAAATATATTCTCCCATACTGTAGGGATCCTTTTTGTTCTATTGATGGTGTCTTTTGCTGTACAGAAGCTTTTCAGCTTAATATAGTCCCACTTACTCATTTTTGCTGTTGTTTTCCTTGCCCGGGGAGATATGTTCAAGAAGAGGTCACTCATGTTTATGTCTAAGAGGTTTTTGCCTATGTTTTCTTCCAAGAGTTTAATGGTTTCATGGCTTACATTCAGGTCTTTGATCCATTTTGAGTTTACTTTTGTATATGAGGTTAGACAATGGTCCAGTTTCATTCTCCTACATGTAGCTGTCCAGTTTTGCCAGCACCACCTGTTGAAGAGACTGTCATTTCGCCATTGTATGTCCATGGCTCCTTTATCAAATATTAATTGACCATATATGTCTGGGTTAATGTCTGGATTCTCTAGTCTGTTCCATTGGTCTGTGGCTCTGCTCTTGTGCCAGTACCAAATTGTCTTGATTACTATGGCTTTATAGTAGAGCTTGAAGTTGGGGAGTGAGATCCCCCCTACTTTATTCTTCTTTCTCAGGATTGCTTTGGCTATTCGGGGTCTTTGGGGTTTCCATATGAATTTTTGAATTATTTGTTCCAGTTCATTGAAGAATGTTGCTGGTAGTTTCATAGGGATCGCATCAAATCTGTATATTGCTTTGGGCAGGATGGCCATTTTAACGATATTAATTCTTCCTAGCCACGAGCATGGGATGAGTTTCCATCTGTTAGTGTCCCCTTTAATTTCTCTTAAGAGTGACTTGTAGTTTTCAGAGTATAAGTCTTTCACTTCTTTGGTTAGGTTTATTCCTAGGTATTTTATTTTTTTTGATGCAATTATGAATGGAGTTGTTTTCCTGATTTCTCTTTCTGTTGGTTCATTGTTAGTATATAGGAAAGCCACAGATTTCTGTGTGTTAATTTTTGTATCCTGCAACTTTGCTGTATTCTAATATCAGTTCTAGTAGTTTTGGAGTGGATTCTTTCGGGTTTTTTATGTACAGTATCATGTCATCTGCAAATAGTGACAGTTTAACTTCTTCTTTACCAATCTGGATTCCTTGTATTTCTTTGTTTTGTCTGATTGCCATGGCTAGGACCTCCAGTACTATGTTAAATAACAGTGGGGAGAGTGGGCATCCCTGTCTAGTTCCCGATCTCAGAGGAAATGCTTTCAGCTTCTCGCTGTTCAATATAATGTTGGCTGTGGGTTTATCATAGATGGCCTTTATTATGTTGAGGTACTTGCCCTCTATTCCCATTTTGCTGAGAGTTTTTAACATGAATGGATGTTGAACTTTGTCAAATGCTTTTTCAGCATCTATGGAGATGATCATGTGGTTTTTGTCTTTCTTTTTGTTGATGTGGTGGATGATGTTGATGGACTTTCGAATGTTGTACCATCCTTGCATCCCTGGGATGAATCCCACTTGGTCATGGTGTATGATCCTTTTGATGTATTTTTGAATTCGGTTTGCTAGTATTTTGTTGAGTATTTTTGCATCTACGTTCATCAGGGATATTGGTCTGTAGTTTTCTTTTTTGGTGGGGTCTTTGCCTGGTTTTGGTATTAGGGTGATGTCAGCTTCATAGAATGAGTTTGGGAGTATCCCCTCCTCCTCTATTTTTTGGAAAACTTTAAGGAGAATGGGTATATGTCTTCCCTGTATGTCTGATAAAATTCCGAGGTAAATCCATCTGGCCCGGGGGTTTTGTTCTTTGGTAGTTTTTTGATTACCGCTTCAATTTCGTTGCTGGTAATTGGTCTGTTTAGATTTTCTGTTTCTTCCTGGGTCAATCTTGGAAGGGTATATTTTTCTAGGAAGTTGTCCATTTCTCCTAGGTTTCCCAGCTTGTTAGCATATAGGTTTTCATAGTATTCTCCAATAATTCTTTGCATTTCCGTGGGGTCCGTCGTGATTTTTCCTTTCTCGTTTCTGATACTGTTGATTTGTGTTGACTCTCTTTTCTTCTTAATAAGTCTGGCTAGAGGCTTATCTATTTTGTTTATTTTCTCGAAGAACCAGCTCTTGGTTTCATTGATTTTTGCTATTGTTTTATTCTTCTCAATTTTATGTATTTCTTCTCTGATCTTTATTATGTCCCTCCTTCTGCTGACCTTAGGCCTCATCTGTTCTTCTTTTTCCAATTTCGATATTTGTGACATTAGACCATTCATTTGGGATTGCTCTTCCTTTTTTAAATATGCTTGGATTGCTATATACTTTCCTCTTAAGACTGCTTTTGCTGTGTCCCACAGAAGTTGGGGCTTAGTGTTGTTGTTGTCATTTGTTTCCATATATTGCTGGATCTCCATTTTGATTTGGTCATTGATCCATTGATTATTTAGGAGCGTGTTGTTAAGCCTCCATGTGTTTGTGAGCCTCTTTGCTTTCTTTGTACAGTTTATTTCTAGTTTTATGCCTTTGTGGTCTGAAAAGTTGGTTGGTAGGATTTCAATCTTTTGGAATTTTCTGAGGCTCTTTTTGTGCCTAGTATGTGGTCTATTCTGGAGAATGTTCCATGTGCACTTGAGAAGAATGTATATCCTGTTGCTTTTGGATGTAGAGTTCTATAGATGTCTATTAGGTCCATCTGCTCTACTGTGTTGTTCAGTGCTTCCGTGTCCTTACTTATTTTCTGCCCAGTGGATCTATCCTTTGGGGTGAGTGGTGTGTTGAAGTCTCCTAGAATGAATGCATTGCAGTCTATATCCCCCTTTAGTTCTGTTAGTATTTGTTTCACATATGCTGGTGCTCCTGTGTTGGGTGCATATATATTTAGAATGGTTATATCCTCTTGTTTGACTGAGCCCTTTATCATTATGTAGTGTCCTTCTTTATCTCTTGTTGCTTTCTTTGTTTTGAAGTCTATTTTGTCTGATATTAGTACTGCAACCCCTGCTTTCTTCTCACTGTTGTTTGCTTGAAATATGTTTTTCCATCCCTTGACTTTTAGTCTGTACATGTCTTTGGGTTTGAGGTGAGTTTCTTGTAAGCAGCATATAGATGGGTCTTGCTTTTTTATCCATTCTGTTACTCTGTGTCTTTTGATTGGTGCATTCAACCCATTAACATTTAGGGTGACTATTGAAAGATATGTACTTATTGCCATTGCAGGCTTTAAATTCATGGTTACCAAAGGTTCAAGGTTAGCCTCTTTAGTATCTTACTGCCTAACTTAGCTCGCTTATTAAGCTGTTATATACACTGTCTGGAGATTCTTTTCTTCTCTCCCTTCTTGTTCCTCCTCCTCGATTCTTCATATGTTGGGTGTTTTGTGCTGTGCTCTTTCTAGGAGTGCTCCCATCTAGAGCAGTCCCTGTAAGATGTTCTGTAGAGGTGGTTTGTGGAAAGCAAATTCCCTCAGCTTTTGTTTTTCTGGGAATTGTTTAATCCCACCATCATATTTGAATGATAGTCGTGCTGGATACAATATCCTTGGTTCAAGGCCCTTCTGTTTCATTGTATTAAATATATCATGCCATTCTCTTCTGGCCTGTAGGGTTTCTGTTGAGAAATCTGACGTTAGCCTGATGGGTTTCCCTTTATAGGTGACCTTTTTCTCTCTAGCTGCCTTTAACACTCTTTCCTTGTCCTTGATCTTTGCCATTTTAATTATTATATGTCTTGGTGTTGCCCTTCTTGGATCCTTTCTGTTGGGGGTTCTGTGTATTTCCGTGGTCTGTTCGATTACTTCCTCCCCCAGTGTGGGGAAGTTTTCAGCAATTATTTCTTCTAAGATACTTTCCATCTCTTTTCCTCTCTCTTCTTCTTCTGGGACCCCTATAATATGGATATTGTTCCTTTTGGATTGGTCACACAGTTCTCTTAATATTGTTTCATTCCTGGAGATCCTTTTGTCTCTCTCTATGTCAGCTTCTATGCGTTCCTGTTCTCTGATTTCAATTCCATCAATGGCCTCTTGCATTCTATCCATTCTGCTTATAAACCCTTCCAGAGTTTGTTTCATTTCTGCGATCTCCTTTCTGGCATCTGTGACCTCCTTCCGGACTTCATCCCATTTCTCTTGCGTATTTCTCTGCATCTCTGTCAGCATGTTTATGATTCTTATTTTGAATTCTTTTTCAGGAAGACTGGTTAGGTCTGTCTCCTTCTCTGGTGTTGTCTCTGTGATCTCTGTCTGCCTGTAGCTTTGCCTTTTCATGGTGATAGGAATAGTCTGCCGAACTGGGACGAGTGACGGCTGGAAGGACTTCCTTTCTTGTTGGTTTGTGGCCCTCCTCTCCTGGGAGAACAGCGACCTCTAGTGGCTTGTGCTGCGCAGCTGCGCGCAGACAGGGTTTCTGCTTCCTGCCTGGCTGCTATGGAGTTAATCTCCGCTGTTGCTGTGGGCGTGGCCTAGCTCGGGCAGCTACTCCAAAATGGTGGAGTCGCGTTGGAGCAGGAGCTGCTGGGAGGCTATTTATCTCCGTAAGGGGCCTCCCTGCTCCCTGCAGCCCAGGGGTTAGGGTGCCCAGAGAACCCGGATTCCCTACCTCTGGATTAAGTGACCCACCCTGCCCCTTTAAGACTTCCAAAAAGCACCTGCCAAAACAAAACAACGCCCACCAAAAAAAAAAAGAAAAAAAAATTTTTTAATTAAAAAAAAAAAAAATTTTTTTAATTAAAAAAAAAAAAAAAAAAGGTGGTCGTTCGTTTTTCTTTATTCTCCGGTGCCAGCCTCAGGCCTCTGCTCACCGGTCTTTCTGCCCTGTTTCCCTAGTATTGGGGTCCCTATCCCTTTAAGACTTCCAAAAAGCGCTTGCCAAAACAAAACAGCAAAAAAACAAAAAAAAAATGGTCGCGCGCTTTTCTTATGTCCTCTGTCGCCCAGCCTCCAGTGCCTGCTCACTGTTCTTGCTGCCCTGTTTTCCTAGTATCGAGCGCCCTGCACTCTGGCCCGGATGGCTGGGGCTGGGTGTTCGGCAGTCCTGGGCTCCGTCTCCCTCCCGCTCTGCCTGCTCTTCTCCCGCCGGGAGCTGGGGGTGGGGCGCTCGGCTCCCGCGGGGCTGGGGCTTGTATCTTACCCCCTTCGCGAGGCGCTGGGTTCTCTCAGGTGCGGATGTGGTCTGGATATTGTCCTGTGTCCTCTGGTCTTTATTCTAGGAAGGGTTGTCTTTGTTATATTTTCATAGATATATGTTGTTTTGGGAGGAGATTTCCGCTGCTCTACTCACGCCGCCATCTTCCGCCCCTCTTGGAGGAAATGTTTTTTAAACAGCATAATTTTCCCCCATGTTTTCTACCTCTTCATGATCCCAATTTGCTAGGCTTCCTAGAAAAGCATCCATTTTATTGAAACTTTCAAATTCATTAGCGTTTTTCAAGCTTTATTGAGATATAATACACATATTCATCCATTTAAAGTGGTTTCTGGTATATTCACAGAACTGTACAACCATTGCAATAGCCGCAGCAATATTAGGACATTTGCAAAACCCCACAAGAAATCTCATAGCTATTAGCAATCACTCTCTATTTCCCCATAATTCCCCTCAGCCCTACACAACCATTAATCTACTTTCTGTTTCCATAGATTTGCTTGCTCTGGCCCTTTCATATAAATGGAATCATACAATATGTAGTCTTTGTGACTGGCTTCTCTCACTTAGCATAATGCTTCCAAGGTTCATCCATGCTGTAACATGTACTAGAACTTCATTCTCTAAGTTTTTGTTTTGCTTTAAACTTATAGACCTTTTATTTTTTTGTATATATATTTTACTTTTTTTATTAAGATATCATTGATATGCAGTCTTATGCTCAGGTTTCACATGAGCAACATTGTGGTTACTACATTCCCCCTATTATCAAGTGCCCACCACATGCCCCATTACAGTCACTGTCCATCAGCATAGTAAGATGCTACAGAATCACTATTGTGTTCTCTGGTCTATAACTCCTGTGCCGTGCCCCCCCCCTATATTTTATGTGTGCTAATCATAATTTCCCTTAATCCCCTTATCCCTCCCTTCCCATCCACCATCTGCAGTCCCTTTCCCTTTGGTAACTGTTAGTCCATTCTTGGGTTCTGTGAGTTGCTGCTGTTTTGTTCCTTCAGTTTTTGCTTTGTTCTTATATTCCACAGAAGAGTGAAATCATTTGATACTTGTCTTTCTCCGCCTGGCTTATTTCACTGAGCATGATACCCTCTAGCTCCATCCATGTTGCTGCAAATGGTAGGATTTGTTTTCTTATGGCTGAATAATACTCCATTGTGTATATGTACCACATCTTCTTTATCCATTCATCTACTGATGGACACTTAGGTTGCTTCCATTTCTTGGCTATTGTAAATAGTGCTGCAATAAACATAGGGGTGCATATGTCTTTTTCAAACTGGGATCCTCATTCTTAGGGTAAATTCCTAGGAGTGGAATTTCTGGATGAAATGGTATTTCGATTTTCAGTTTTTTGAGGAACTTCCATAGGTTGAACTAGTTTACATTCCCACCAGCAGTGTAGGAGGGTTCCCCTTTCTCCACATCCTCACCAGCATTTGTTGTTGTTTGTCTTTTGGATGTTGGCCACACTAACTGGTGTGAGGGGATATCTGATTGTGGTTTTAATTTGCATTTCTCTGATGATTAGTGATGTGGAACATTTTTCCATGTGCCTGTTGGCCATCAGAATTTCTTCTTTGGAGAAGTGTCTGTTCAGATCCTCTGCCCATTTTATAATCAGGTTATTTGCTTTTTGGTTGTTGAGGTGTGTGAGCTCTTTATATATTTTCACTGTCAACCCCTTATCAGATATGCCATTTATGAATATATTCTCCCATACTGTAGGATGCCTTTTTGTTCTGCTGATGGTGTCCTTTGCTCTACAGAAGCTTTTTAGCTTGATGTAGTCCCATTTGTTCATTTTTGCTTTTGTTTCCCTTGCCCAAGTTGATATGTTCAGGAAAAAGTTGCTCATGTTTATATTCAAGAGATTTTTGCCTATGTTTTCTTCTAATAGTTCTATGGCTTTATGACTTACATTCAGGTCTTTGATCCATTTCGAGTTTGCTTTTGTCTATGGAGTTAGACAATAATCCAATTTCATTCTCTTACCTGTAGCTCTCCAGTTTTGCCAACACCAGTTGTTGAAAAGGCTGTCATTTCTGCATTGTATATCCATGGCTCCTTTATTGTATATTAATTGACCATATATGCTTGGGTTTATATCTGGGCTCTTTAGTCTGTTCCATTGGTCTATGGGTCTGTTCTTGTGCCAGTACCAAATTGTCTTGATTACTGTGGCTTTGTAGTAGAGCTTGAAGTTGCAGAGCGTAATCCCCCCTGCTTTATTATTCCTTCTCAGGATTGCTTTGGCTATTCAGGATCTTTTGTGGTTCTATATGAATTCTAGAACTATTTGCTCTAGTTTGTTGAAGAATGCTGTTGATATTTTGCTAGGGATTGCATTGAGGATCTGTAGGTTGCTTTAGGAAGGATGGCCATTTTGACAATATTAATAATTCCTATCCATGAGCGTGGGATGTGTTACCATTTATTGATATCTTCTTTAATTTCTCTCATGAGTGTCTTGTAGTCTTTCATTTCCTTCATTAGGTTTATTCCTAGGTATGTTATTCTTTTTGATGCAATTGTGAATGTAATTGTTTTCCTAATTTCTCTTTAAGCTAGTTCATCGTTAGTGTATAGGAATGCTATGGATTTCTGTGTATTAATTTTGTATCCTGCAACTTTGCTCATTTCAGATATTAGATCTAGTAGTTTTAGAGTGGATTCTTTAGGGTTTTTTATGTACAGTATCATGTCATCTGCAAACAGGGACAGTTTAACTTCTTCCTTGCCAATCTGGATGCCTTTTATTTCTTTGTGTTGTCTGATTGCCATGGCTAGGAACTCCAAAACTATGTTGAATAAAAGTGGGGAGAGTGGGCTTCCTTGTCTTGTTCCCAATCTTAGAGGAAAAGCTTTCAGCTTCTCACTGTTAAGTATGATGTTGGCTGTGGGTTTATCATATATGGCCTTTATTATGTTGAGGTACTTACCCTCTATACACATTTTCTTGATAGTTTTTATCATAAATGGATGTTGAATTTTGTCAAATGCTTTTTCAGCATCGATGGAGATGATCATGTGGTTTTTGTCCTTTTTGTTAATGTGGTGAATGATGTTGATGGATTTTCGAATGTCATACCATCCTTACATCCATGGAATAAATCCTACTTGATCATGATGGATGAAATTTTTAATGTATTTTTGAATTCAGTTTGCTAGTATTTTGTTGAGTATTTTTGCATCTATGTTCATCATGGATATTAGTCTTTAATTTTCTATTTTTGTGGTGTCTTTGCCCGGTTTTGGTATTAGAGTGATGCTGGCCTTGTAGAATGAGTTGGGGAGTATTCCCTCCTCTTCAACTTTTTGGAAAACTTTAAGGATGATAGGTATTAGGGCTTCACTAAGTGTTTGATAAAATTCAGCAGTGAAACCATCTGGTCCAGGGATTCTGTTCTTAGGTAGTTTTTTGATTACCAGTTCAATTTTGTTGCTGGTAATTGGTCTGTTCAGATTTTCTGTTTCTTCCTTGGTCAGCCTTGGAAGGTTGTATTTTTCTAGAAAGTTGTCCATTTCTTCTAGGTTATCCAGTTTGTTAGCATATAATTTTTCATAGTACTCTCTAATAATTCTTTGTATTTCTGTGGTATCCATAGTGATTTTTCCTTTCTCACTTCTGATTTTGTTTATGTGTGTAGACACTCTATTTTTCTTGGTATGTCTGGCTAGGGGTTAATCTATTTTGTTTATTTTCTTGATGAACCAGCTCCTGCTTTCATTGATCCTTTCTATTGTTTTATTCTTCTCAATTTTATTTATTTCTGATCTAATCTTTATTATGTCCCTCCTTCTACTGACTTTGGGCCTCATTTGTTCCTCTTTTTCTTGTTTCATTAATTGTGAGTTTAGACTGTTCATAGGGGATTGTTCATCTTTCCCAAGGTAGGCCTGTATTGCAATATACTGCCCTCTTAGCACAGCCTTTGCTGCGTCCCACAGATTTTGAGTTTTTAAATTATTCTTGTCATTTGTCTCTATATATTCCTTGATCTTTTTGTTTGGTCATTGATCCAGTGGTTACTTGGAAGCATGTTGTTAAGCCTCCATATGTTTGTGGGTTTTTTCATTTTCTTTGCATAATTTATTTCTAGTTTAATACCTTCATGGTCTGAGAAGATGGTTCATACAATTTTAACCTTTTTGAATTTACTGAGACTCTTTTTGTGGCCTAGTATATGATCTATTCTTGAAAATGTTCCATGTGCACTTAAGAAGAATATGTATCCTGCTGCTTTTGGGAGCAGACTTCTGTAGATGTCTGTTAGGTCCATCTGTTCTAATATGTTGTTCAATGCCTCTGTCTCCTTACTTATTTTCTGTCTGGTTAATCTGCCATTTGAAGTGAGCTGTGTGTTGAAGTCTCCTAGAATGAATACACTGCATTCTATTTACCCTTTTAATTCTGTTTGTATTTGTTTCACATATGTAGGTGCTCCTGTGTTGGGTGCACAGATGTTTATAATGGTTATATCCTCTTGCTGGATTGACCCCTTTATCATTATGTAATGTCCTTCATTGCTTCTTGTGACTTTCTTTGTTTTAAAGTCTATTTTGTCTGATACAAGTACTGCAACACCTGCTTTTTTCTCCCTATTAGTTTCATGAAATATCTTTTTCCATCCCTTCACTTTTAGTCTGTGTATGTCTTTGGGTTTGACGTGAGTCTCTTATAGGCAGCATATAGATGGGTCTTGTTTTTTTATCCATTCAGTGACTCTGTGTCTTTTGATTGGTGCATTCAGACCATTTACATTTAGGGTGATTATCGATAGGTAGGTACTTATTGCCATTGCAGGACTTAGATTCGTGGTTACCAAAGGTTCAAGGGTAATTCCCTTACTGTCTAACAGTATAATTTAACTCACTTAGTATGCTATTACAAACACAACCTAAAGATTTTTTTCCCTCATTTTCCTTCCTCCTCCATTCTTTATATATTAGGTATCATATTCTGTACTCTTTGTCTATCCCTTGTTTGACTTGGGGGTAGTTGGCTTGATTTTGAACCTGCTTAGTAATTAATTGTTCTGCTTTCTTTACTGTGGTTTTATTTTCTCTGGTGACAGTTATTTAGCCTTAGGAACACTTCGATCTATAGCAGTCCCTCCAAAATACATTGTAGCAATGGTTTGTGGGAGGTAAATTCTCTTAGCTTTTGCTTATCTGTAAGTTGTTTAATCCCTCCTTCAAATTTAAATGATAATCTTGCTGGATAGAGTATTCTTGATTCAAGGCCCTTCTGCTCCATTGCATTAAATATATCATGCCACTCTCTCTGGCCTGTAAGGTTTCTTTTGAGAAGTCTGATGATAGCCTGGTGGGTTTTCCTTTGTATGTGATCTTTTTTCTCTCTCTGGCTGCTTTTAAAAATATGTCTTTATCCTTGATCTTTGCCATTTTAATTATTATATGTCTTGGTGTTGTCTTCCTTGGGTCCCTTGTGTTAGGAGGTCTGTGCACCTCCATGGCCTGAGAGACTCTCTCCTTCCCAAGATTGGGGAAGTTTTCAGCAATTACCTCCTCTAAGATACTTTCTATCCCTTTTTCTCTCTCTTCTTCCGGTACCCCTATAATGTGAATATTGTTCCATTTGGATTGGTCACACAGTTCTCTCAATAGTCTTTCATTCATCGATATCCTTTTTTCTCTCTGTGCCTCAGGTTCTTTGTATTCCTCTTTTCTAATTTCTATTCCAATTACTGTCTCTTCTACTACATTTAATCTGCTTTTAAATCCCTGCATTGTATGTTTCATTTCAGATATGGAATTTCTTAATGATTGCATCTCCATCGTAAATTCGTCCCTGATTTCTTAAATATTTTTCTGTACCTCCATGAGCATGTTTATGGTTTTTATTTTGAAATCTCTTTCAGGCAGATTGGTGAGTTCAGTTTCATTTGGCCATTTTTCTGTGTTTGTGAGATTTTGGGTTGAACTAGGTTCCTTTGGCATTTCATATTTGTATGTGATGCCCTCTAGTTCCCTGAAGCACTACTCTCTGGAGCTGCTCAGCCCATGGAGTGATGTCGAGGGTCACAGGGGAGTGGTGCTGGTGCCCTGGGGGGTGGAAAGAGCTGTTTCCTGCTTTCTGGCCACAGTGTCTGTCTCTACTGTCAGAACCAGTGGGCCAAGCACACAGGTGTAAGCCTCTGTGCTTTGTGTTTGTAGCTGCTGTAGGCGGGGCCTCCCTCTGGCTGGCCTGACACCAGGGCAGGGACTGCTGGCTTGCAAGCCAGTGCTGGAAAGCCAGGAGGAAGGTGCAGCAGGCTGCATTATCATAGTGGGGGACCTCAGAGCTGAGTAGCCAGCCAGAGGGATGGAGCGCTTGAAACTCCTGAAAGTTCCCAACCTGCTGGGCAGAGCACACCTGGACAAACTCGTCACTTCTCCCATGCAGCAAACTCTGTGCAAACCCCACCCCTTTAGCAGCTCTCTCCCTGCTAGGAAGCCTCTCAGACCTCCCACCTTTCCTTTGTCCTAGAGCAGCTGGATGTGGGTCCCTGTCCTCCATAAACAGCTGGAATCTCAGTCTCTCCAAGTATTCTCCCTATCTTAGCTTTCTAACCCCACTAATCTCCAGAGCACCATGCAATGTAGGTTCCTGCTCCCAAAGCAGATCTCCAGGGCTGGGTGTTCAGCAGTCCTAGGCTTCCACCCCGCTCCCTGCGCTGTTTCTCTTCCTCCCGCTGGTGAGCTGGGGTGAGGGAAGGGCTTTGGTTCATTACCCTGTTTCATGAGGTCTGCTCTGTTCTCCAGATGTATGAAGTCTGGCACAGCCTTCTTTCCTGTTGCTCTTTTAGGAAGAGTGTATTAACTATATTTTTGTATTATATGTGGTTTGGGGAGGAGTTCTCTGTCTCACCTCTCACACCACCATCTTGAATGCTCTGGGTTACGGCTTTTTATTTTACCCTTTTCCGTGAGATGTTGGCTTTTCCCAGATGTAGACTAGCTGGTGTACTCTTACTTCTGGTCACTCTTTTAGGAATAGTTGTATTTGCTTTATTTTCAAAGTATATGTGGTTTTGGAAGGAGATTTTGCCACACTTCTCACGCTGCCATCTTTTCTCCTCTCTACCTAGACCTTTTATTCTTATAGAGCAATTTTAGGTTTACAGAAAATTGAACAGGTAGTACATATAAGAGCATATACAGTGTACACATAGTGTATATTGCAGTATATAGCATGGTACTATATATAGAGCATATAGTATTTGGAGAGCACACATGTATATTGAGTTCCCATTATGCTCCACCTCTCCCTACTCCCATGACCGTAGTTTTCCCCACTATCTTGCATTACTGTGGTACAGTTGTTAGAATTGATGAACCCATATTAACACATTATTATTATTAAGTAAAGTCTTCAGTTTACATTAGGGTTCACTCTTTGTGTTCTACAGTTATATACATTTTGACAAAAGCATAGTGGCATGTGTCCACCATTATGGTACCATACAGAATTGTTTTGATGAATAGTTGGAGCACTGGGGATTTTTAATGCAGTCTTTCCCTCCTCTCCCAGAATCTCTAGCAATCACTGATCTTTTTACTGTCTTTGGTTTTACTGTTTCCAGAAAGTTATGTAGTCACAATCATACAGTATTGTGACTTTTCAGATCCACTCTTTCACTTAGCAATATCCGTTTAAGGTGCCACCCTGTCTTTTCATGGCTTGATAGCTCATTTCTGTTTAGTGTTAAATAATATTCCATTGTCTGGGTGTACTGTACAGTTTATCTAGTCACTTACTGAAGGACATCTTGGTTGATTTAAAGTTTTGACAATTATGAATGAAGCTGCTATAAACATCTGTGTGCAGGTTTTCAACATGTTTGGGTAAATACTAAGGAGTGAGATTGCTGGATCATATGGTAAGAGTATGCTAAGTTTTGTGAGAAACCGCCAAACTTGTCTTCCAAAATGCTGTACATTTTGCATTCCCAGTGGCGATGAATGAGAGTTCCAGTTCCTCTGCATCCTTGCTAGCATTTGATATTGCCAGTTGTTTGGATTTTAGTCATTCTGATAAGTACATATTAGTATCTTATTGTTTCAGTATGCAATTCGCTAATGTCATGTGATGTGGAGCACCTTGCCATCTGTATATCTTTGGTGAAGAGTCTGTTCAGATCTTTGGCCCATTTTTAAATTGCATTGTTTGTTGTTCTCATTGAGTTTTAAGGGTTTTTTGTATAATTTAGGTACAAGTCATTTATCAGATATGCGTTTTGCACATATTTCTCCCAGTTTGTGATCTCTTTTCATTCTCTTAACAAAGCCCTTCACAGACCATACACTTTTATTTTTAATAAAACCCAATTCCTTTTTATGGCTAAATAATATCCATTGTATGGATATTACCACATTTTGTTTGTCTTTTCATCAAAAGCTGAAGGGTTGTTCCTTTTTGGCTCTTATGAACAATGCTGCTATGAATATTTGTGTACAGGTTTTTGTTTGGATATATATTTTCATTTCTCTTGGATAGATACCTAAGAGTGGAATTGCTGGATCATATGGCTACTCTATGTTTAACTTTTAGGGGAACTGCCAAACTGTTTTCCATAGAAACTGCCCACGTTTTCCAAAGTGGCTATACCATTGACACTCCCATTATCAGTGTAAGAGGGTTTCATTTTCCATATCCTCAGGAACAGTTGTTACGGTCAGTCTTTTTGGTTACAGCCATTGTAGTGGTTGTGAAGTGGTATATCCTTACTTTGATTTACATTTCCCTAATGGCTTTCTGTTGAGCATATTTTCATGTGCTTATTGGCCAATTTGCTTATCTCCTTTTCCTCTTCATTTGTGATATTCTTTTCTATGGGAATTGCACAGATTCCACTGATACCTTCATACAGATGATTTCCAAATATTTACTTTCAACTCTGGCCTTTCTCCCAAGATTTGTCTCAGATTTCCATCTGCTTGCTAGACATTAATGTCCTGATTGCATCTCAGAATTAGTATATTCCAACTGAAACTTTTCAGCTTTCCTCCCAAGCTATTTATTCTTCCTGTGTCCCTAATTCTGTTAATTATACCATTATTCTTCTAATCACCTGAACTTGAAACTTGGTGTTATATCTGAAGGTAAGAGAAATGGGATAGGGAATAATTAATTCATTGCCTAGTTCTGTTATTTTCATAGTATGTTGCATCTGTTTTCTCTTCCACTCTCCTTGAACTCCATCCTCTTTACTTTCTCAACCCCTTACTCTCCTGGTTCTCTTCTCTCTGATCATTTTATTTGAGGTTATTTTTACCTGCCCCTTAAATGACCTTCCCCTTTCTATGATCACTGTATACCTTCTGCCTTGGTTATTTTTATGTGATCCAAGATTTGAACTATTATTTACACACTTGTAACTCCCAAATGTACATTTCTACTCCTGAAATATCTTGAGAACGTCAGACATATCTATCCAGCTATCTGCAGGACATCTGTACTTCACAGACTTGTCAAACTCAGTATATCTAAACTGAACTATTCCCATTCCAGCTGCTCCCAAACGTGTTCCACCTCTCGTATTTCCAGTTAATGGCAATGCCATCTTGGGTTCTTAGGACAGGACTCTGGCCATCCTTCCTCCTCTCTCCCAAAGCCAAACATTCACCAAGTCTATTCTATCCTAAAATTATCTTGAATTTTCTGTTTTTATCCCCATGGTACTTCTTTGTTCAAGCTTTTATTGTCCCTCATTTAGACTTTTTCAGTGATCTTCAATCTTGTCTTCCTGTGTCTAGTCTCCCACTGTGCCCCCGCAACGTGCTCCACACAGTCTGAGACAGTGATTTTCCAGACTGAAAATGTATTCATGCCATCTAACTGCAAAGAACAAACCAAAACAGAAACAACAATAACCACAACCAAATAAAAATGGGAAAAATTGCAGAGTCTCCCTGGTGGCTCCTTGCTTCCCTAGAGGATATAGTTCCAGCCTTTTACCTGACGTGCTTCTTATGGCTTCATTCCTCATTGCTCACCACCCCCATCTTATCTTAGGCTTCAGCAATATTCTTCTGGGATGTTTAACATGTTCCTTTTACTCAGACTCCTTTTCCTGCCTTGTCTGCCTTCATTCTTCAAAACCCGGCCTGGGTGTTCCCTCCTCTGGGAAGCCTTTCCTGGGGCTTTCAGCACAATGAACTATGTCCAACTCTGAGATTCATCTATACTTCACACAACGTCATATTTTAACTCTTTTGTTTATATGTCTGTTTTCCCTACTAGACTGTGAGCTCCCCAAGGACAGACTGTGGCTGATTTACCAGCTACATAATAGGTGCTCAGTAAATATTGAATGAATGATGAAATGTTCCATGGGGTGAACTGTAGTCCCTGAAGTCTAACTATGTAGCATTGAGTGTGAAATAACACAATAAAACAGATTTCATCCCTTTTATTTTCTCTCCTAGTCAAAGATCTCAACTTTGTAATATTTTGGAGGTAGGCTGCTATCCAGAGGGCATGATTGCTAAGAACCCACTTCAGTGACTGTGGACTTATATTTTCTGGGGGCTCTGTATATAAAAAAATGCTTCCATCCCCTCTTTGCTGGGTTTTTGCATAACTTCTGATAGCTCCCACTCTAAGAGTTACTTCTAGACCAATGAGAGATGAGATTCCTTCAAGGGACTGGGCATTACACCACACGGTATCCTTACTAGGTACCTGCAGAGCTTGCACTTCATTCTAAGAAGCAGTCTGTGGCCTGGGACTTCCCCTAGAGGGTGAACAACTATGTGGGAAAGAGGAAGAACTTAAGAACAAGCCCAAGAATCTCTAGTCTAAGGTCTCTCTGGACCTACAGGATACAAGCCCTCAGGGACATTGGTACAGTTTTCTAGAGAGCAGCCCAGAGCTCCTGTAGGCTCAGATTCCTCAAGCACAGCAAGTCAGTTTGGTTTCCATGGGCTCTGTGGGGTTGAGCTTGAAGACTGCTGTCCCCTGAGAGTGACACCCCCAGGAAAATCTCATGAGGTACAGGACTTGCCTGAGTAGACAGACTTCAGGAAGACCTGGAAGAGCCTCTGGAATTCAGGTTGTTGAGCTCAGTCTAGCCTCTGCATCAGGCTCCACACCCTTTACCATGGAAACCTGAGCACAGGTTGGGTAGGAGTCAGTGGGAGAGCTGGAGCTTAGTGGCCTTTCTTTAGTGCTGCTCAGTGGTGAATCCTGTGTCCCTGGGAGATGAGTTTAGCACTGCCCCTGCCATACTGGGTCCTCACTATGTTAGGCTTCCCCAGAGTGTACTTCCAGTCCCAGTGAGGCCAGTGCCCTTTCCCTCTGGGCTAAGTGGCTTTCTTACTCTGCTACGTTGGTGAGCCTAATGGAGACCAAAGCTTAGTAGACTGTGGTTTTATGGAATGAAATTGTTATTTCTGGCTCAGAGGAACTAAGCAAAAGCTAAAATTGCAGATTTATCTTGGCAGCACTCTGTAACAGTTTACAAAGAAACTCATTAATTGATTCGTTCAGTCTTTATATAATGCAGTGCCTGGCACTTAGTAGAAAATCACATGTTTGGCATATGAATGAACATGGAGATTTATTATTCTCTTTTACAGATGTGAGGCCCAAGAAGGTGACTCGTATTTCCTAAAATCCAAAGCTACAGTTAGTCAGTGTAGAGCCTTGACTTGGATTTTAGGTTGACATTTACAGAGCACCTATTATGTGCCAGGCATTTGCCAGTGATGAATAAACATGTCCCTTGATTTTGAGGAGCTTATAGGCTTGTCAGGGAGCCAGAAACATAAAGAAATAATTTCAATATAATGTGCTAAGTGCTATGACAGAAAACTGTGCGATGCTGTGAGGTCACAGAGGAGGGGCTCCTAATCCAGTCTGATGAGGTCATGAGAGGCTTCTTGAAGAAGTGACATCTCAGTTACATTTCAAAGGTTCAGTAGAGGCTGGCCAATGGTAGAAAGAACATTTCAGGCTGAAAGGTCTGCTTTAGAGGGGGCAGAGAGGTATGAGCCAGTAGATGTGTTTTGGGAATTGCTGGAGTGTTCATTGCCAGGGAGGAAGTGGCAGGAGCGATGACCAGAAAGCTAGGCAGGGGTCAGGTCACTGAGGGTGTAGACTTCCTTGTACACCCTTAGTTCCCAAACGTTGCTGACTTGTTCAATTCATCCAGGGATCTTAAAAAATATAAAGATGATCCACTCAGACATCCCATCATTTTCTTGATTAGCTGATTTTGACACTCACTTTTGGAGGCAACAGGAAGCCATTGGAAGGTTGGTAACAGGGGAGGGGCATAGAGTGTCACATTGGATCACTCTGGTGGTGATCCACATGGAAGCAGATGGACTTGAGAGGGATGCTACTGGAGGCACAGAGACCATTTAGGGGGCTGTTGAATTTGTCTAAGTGAGATTTCATGGTAGGTAGAATAAGGCAGTAGCAGTGGGGACAGACAGGAAGAGACAGACCAAAAGAAATTGCAAAGTGGTAGAGTCGTTATGAAGTTATGGGGAGGGAGAAAGAAATGTCTAGGATAATTCTCCATGTTTTGGCATGGCTGCCCGGTAGAGGAGGGTATTTCTGACCAAGATAAGGAATGGAGGGTTGAGAGAGGATGGGGAGCGCAATTGATAAACTTAGCTTGGAGCCTGCTGAGTTTGAGGTATTGTGAATCATACAGATGCGAGGGTGGCTATTTTGTTCTGGAACTCAGGATAAGTGCATAGGCTTGAAATACAGATTTGGGCCTCTCTGTATGGGGGTTGAAGTCATGTGAATAGCAGATATCTCAGGGCGAGTGTGGAGCGCGTGCCCCTTCTGTTGTTCTGCCCCTCTCTGCCTTCCAGGGATGCGCTCATGGTGAAGCAGAAGCCTTTTTTGGGGGGTAGGGGCAGGTTTCAGTGAGGCAAGGTAGGGTAGTGAAAATGGTATAAAAGGTGGAGTTAGGGGACAACCGGCGTTGAAGCCTTGCCGCTGCCACTTCCCTACTCTGCAACCCTGTGCAGCGACTGGGCCTCACCTGGCCTCCAGGTCTTCATCTGCGCAACAGGGGTAATAGGAATGTCTGCCTCACAGGTTTATTGAGAAGATCCAAGGAGAACATGTATGTGAAAAATGCCATGCTAAGAACCATAAAGACATTAGTTTATCTGTTGCCTACACTCTCCCCTCAACCCCCAAGCCCCTGCAAGAAATGAGGACCAATACGTAGGAATTACGGAGAGGCAGATTTTGGCCCAATATGAAGGAAAGATTGTCCAGTGCCTCGAACTATTGAATGATAGGAAGAGCTTTGGGAGTTGGGAAGCTCTGAGACTCTAGTGGTCTTTAAGCGGAAGATGGGTTTCTGGGCCTGTGCTGAGGGTTTTCTTGCCAGGGCTGGGGTCTCCCTGCCTTGGCTCAGATAGTGTTTGAGTTACTTGGGCACTTCTTTACCCTTTTTCTGAAAATGTTTATACTACTTAGATTTGTTTTTAATTGTGAAAACAGTACAGGTGCATGGTTCTTTCTTTTCCTTTACAGTCTCTTAAATTCCTGGGCATTTTGGTTCCTAAGTGGAGTCTTGGTTTATATATCCCCAGTTACTGGAGAAAACTGCTTCAGGTCTTACAGCTTGCAACATTTATAGACATTTTTAATCTAAGTACTCTCTGATGAAGACCTGGTGGACGCCGCGATGTGCATGGCTTCTCTAACACAGAGCAGGAGCTGGGGCCTAGGGGAGGGATGGGCATCCTGATGTCACAGTGCTGCATTATGGGTTATTTTTAAATAATTGATTTTTATTATTTGCTAGCAGAAATGGTATTATAAATAGCTAACAAAATATTGCCAAGTAGAGGTCTTACTGGAGTATGCTCCAATGAGCAGGTAAAGATCGTTTGAAATTAGCACACTAATTATTTATATACAAATGAATGTTGTCAGAGAGCTTGGAAACAGGTTGTTCTCTGAACTGGGTTAAACATACCCTAAGAATTCATGTTTATACTCTTAATTTATCAGAAACCTGTTGCTGTTTTTTTTTAATAGAGGAAAGTAAAATATGCCAGCCTATGATTGGATTATCACAAATTTAGCAATAGCTTGAATTGAATTATATTTTCATGTACTTGTTTTATTGCCAATCACTAGTGTAACGTGTATTTGCTAAATGAGGCCTAATTTTCTTGCTTTCTCCGTGCAGAGATTATTTCTCTAAATGAAAGCTCTCCACCCATGCTGTCTGATGAGGAATATCTTTATGATAGTTTAGGGGACTTCTTGCCTCTTTTTAAAAGCATCACCAAAACAATTGCCTCAACTAATAATTTCATGCCTAGAAAATATTCTTTATTTGCTATAAACCATATAGAGGTGGACAATTTTGAAAAGCAAAGAATGTAAAAAAAAGTATTCAGTTCTAACCGTGGGTGGAACCTAAATTTCATCTTTTCATTCAGCAGCCCTCCATGATCTTTGCAAGGCCCTGGGTCAGCTTTCGATTATCCTTTTCTAGCCACCTGTGGCTATGCCAACAGGTGATTGAGGACAGGTTTAAGGGCAGGGAATATGGTGGGATGGAAGTTGGGAGGAGGGGAAAAAGAGCAAGAATCTCTGAATGAGCCAAAGTGGAGAGACAAGGTGTGTTGGGTCTCGAGCCAAACCACAGAAAGATGGGTCAGATTTGGGGGTAACAGATACGAGGAGCAATGTGGGCACAGTTCAACTCAAAGCCAGTCAAACCCTGTGTGGGCCATGGTATCCCAGCAAGCTGTTAAGCTGTGGTCTTGCCGCAGAGGGGGGTGAGCAGCTCAACAACCAGACAGTTCTGTAGGAGCCTTGGAGCTTATGTCCACTTATAACCTCATAGATAGATTCCAGTAAATTACTCCATACGACTCACTGCTTGGACATTTTCTAGCAGGCTGACTTTAGGGGCTGATGTGTGTTGGAAAGAGCCCTGCTGAGATGGAATAAAACTCTTGGGTTTTAACCAGTGCTCTGCCACTAACTGGCCTTGAGCAAGTCATCTAATCTTTCAGAACCTCAGTTTCTATATATATAAAATGAGGATTGAGGAGGTAAAGATGTGTAGTTCATCTATCGACTCTGAGTTCTAAAGCATTTGGCTTGTTTGACTTGAGGAAAAGCAATACACCCTCAGCACTTCATTTGAGCTGAACCGATGCAAATCCCCAAAGTCAAAATCAAACTATAAATAGTCAAATCCTTTCCCAGGCTTGTTTGCCAGAGCCAGAGTTGGTGAAGACAGTCTGGGTTCTGTTGGGCCATTTAGCGTTTTTGGAAGTGGCATGGAACAACCTAAGTAGGGTTGAGTAGTGTTCCTCGGCTCTGCAGATGCAATAGCTTACATATCAGAATTAAACCAGAGGTCTGCTGTGTTCCCAGGACCCTGATGGGGCTGATAGCCCCCTAGTAACACACACACTCCAGCATGCTGGAGACCTTTGCCAAAATCACACATGGTTCACTTGCACAGGGCTCACTTCTACGGCCCACCCTATAGATCCTGCCTATGCGAGACAAAAGACATAAGGGCTGCCTGGGGACTTTAAAATGTTAATTTATAAAATGCCCTTAGTTATACAAAAATAGCCTTAATTATAGCTTACCACAGGCAGGCCACAGCATTTTTGAATAGTTTTACAAACATGGGAATAAGGAGATAGTTGATAAGTGCTGGTGAGTTCTTCATTTGCATGCCGTCCCACACCCAAATTGTAATACTGCAACACCAGTTTTCAGCCAAATTACAAGCACAACAAATTAACACAATTTGTTAATTTCCCTTTTAATAGCACTACAAAGAGGAGTATTTCTGTCTTTTGCCATTTTTGACATAAAGGCTTTATCTTAAAAGCAGAAACACTTTAATATAGCTAGATCCATGTCTATAACAAATACAGCTTGTTTTCATTTTCCTTACCCAGCTGGCTAAGATTTATACATTAATTATTCAACTGGTGCATCTTAAACATCCTAGTTAAAATACACACTGCTGGCCAGGAATTGTTCAACCTCTGGCACACTTTTGTTTGCCTGCAAGGAATAAAGACTTAGAACTGTAAATGGGTAAAGTCAGTCTTTCCATGCGACGAGGTCAACAGAATTTATGGTGAACATGCAAAGGATAGAGAACTAATTATTTTTGAGATTCAGGTAAGTGATTTCTTAGGCATTTTAGCTGCCATGCTGTGGAATAATTGCAAACCCACCAGGAAGGAATTGCAAAACACAATTTACTTATCCTTTCCCCAGTGGCTACAGAGAATTTTTTTTCTGTTCTGCAGTTTGTGCCAACCCTCTATTTAATCATTAAAAGGAATGTTATTTTAAGTATTGCTTCCTCAGTGTTTAACTCAAGTCCTACAGAACAGTGACTCCGCCCAGAGTGCTGCTTCAGAGGGCTGGCGTGATCTGAGGCAGTCAGTGCTGTTAGCAATGGAATGTAGAGTTCTGTAGCAACGTTATTTAAAGTTTTGTTTCAGTTGATATTACATCTGTCTAATGTAACCATCTCTATCCATCCCATTGGTGGCAACATAAACTTGTTAAACACCACTTCCTAGGCATCAAGTGCTTTGGCTTTGGTATAATTTTATGATCATGCCTTATTGTGCTACTATTATCATTTAAGTAACAGCAGCAGCAAACATTCTAGGCATACCTCAGACCCCAAGACAGTGGGTTTCCCAGCTTTGTGACTAAATTCTCCCTGCTTCTAGGTCTTTGCATATTCTGTTCCCTTAGTCCAGGAATGCCCTTCAAGTCTTGGCTGAAAGGCCTTTTCAAGAGGTCCCCCTTCCTCCCTTTGGTGTTCTTGATCACTGTACACATTTGTTTTCCTTCAAAATATTTATCACAATTTAAAATGATATATGTATCTTTTTTCTTGTTAAGTGTCTCCCCTGCTAGACTATAAGCTACATACAAGGGCTGAGACCATGTCTATTTTTATTCACCCATGTATCCACTTGCCTGGCAAAGTTAAGTAGAAGCTTTGAATATTTTGGGGGGTACCACAAATACTTTAATGAGTAAATGAGGCAATGTGGTGGAATGACAAGGAAGCAGGAGCCCTGTATGCTGAGGACTTCCAGATTAATCTCACGGTGGCATTTGATCCTGCCTAGACCTGGAGGACTTTGCACCAGTATACCCGCTTGCTTGCTGGACATTTCCACCAGCTGGACGGCACTTGCTGGATGGTCCACAGGCACCTCAGAGTCAACATTCCAACCTTTAATTCATCCCCTGGCCTCTCAAAACTCTTTCCTTCTCAGAGTCATGGCTTGAATAATGGCATGGTCACCCAAGTAAGACACTTGGCATTCATTCTACCCCTCTCTTTCTCAATGCAGCGCCCAGTCCTGTTGGTATGTCCACCTGAATGCTGCTGGAATCTTTCCTCCTTCATTGATATGACTTTGTTCTTGGCCCTCATCATCTCTGTTTAGACTCCAGATGGTTTCTCTGCCTCCCTGGTCTTATGCCCTAAGGACCACCTCCCTCCCTGACAAAAATCAAATGCTATTCTCTTTCTCTAGCCAGAAGTCAGTTAAGGACTGGCAATGTGCAGAAGTAGCTGGAACCTTAATGACTAAGCGATAGTCAAAGATTGCAGACATATGATTTCTTCAAGATTAATTTCCTTTTTGGTTTTCTGCTATGGATCCAATGGAATAAGCTATTAAAATGCTTTGCACTTCTGAAGGAAAGCACAGGGCCATGCCAGCAAAACAACATAAAGACTTCCTTTCTTTATTTTCCTCTAGCATCTCTCTGTGATAGATGATATGACCATGAATATTCACTTAAATATGGAATCCTGAAATATCATAAAATCCCAGAGCATCAGAGCTGGGCAGAGGCCATCTGGATCCTATGTTTGAGGCTCAGAGAAGGATCCTATGTCTGAGGCCTTATTTAAGGTCACAAAGTGAGTTAGCTACAGAATTAGGACTCAGACCCAGTTCTCTGGTTCCTCAACTGATCATGAGGTTTCATTTGGATGTGTTATTAAAACGTTTGGCAGCTCTGACTCACTCAGACCACTGTGGCCTGACTTCCTTCTTTCATCTGTCTTTGTTTTTTCTTCTCTGTGCCCGAGTGCTAATTGGTGAGATTAGGAAGAATGTCTGACCTTAGTAAAGTGACATATGCTTCAGTTGTGATTTACAAAGGGGGAGTTCTGGAGCAATAGGAGTTCTTTGGAGCTGACTTGGGGGCTTCTGTGTGTATAAATAAATGGGGTCCCAAGTAAACAGGGCACTAGGTTGCCAACTCCCATGTCATACTCCACAGGAAGGTTTTTTCTATTCGTTTTAAAACTGCCACTGGATTGAAGTGATTTCATGTTGAAAAGGTTTTGAAAACTGCACCTCAGGAATGCATTTGGTTTGCTCCTCCAGTGGAATATTCCAATTAAACAATACTTCTGTGGTTGTGTGTTTATTTTTATTTCTACCCTTCTCTTTGCAATGATAAAAGACAGAAAAAACTCCAGGTTTGCTGTCATGAATGTGGTGATTTGAATATGGATTGTAGCTAGTTAGTGGACCAGTGCCTGACGCTTGGGTTTGATGGCTTCTCTGCTGTGTGTTAATAGGGATAGGTCAGGTCTAGTAAAGAGTCCTGCCCTCCCTCTCAGGCCAGGAGGTGTGTGGGATTGCTTGATAGAAAGTGTGTTGTCATTAACAATCTATCTCTTCATCTGCTTCCTTGAATTCCGTATATTCAGTCTTTGACGCTGACCAGTGGTGAGCAAGGTGGAATATGATTTCTGGGAGCCAGACATTGTGATAGGCTGGTACAACACTGTGTGACTGTCCATGGAAGGAGGCAGTTGATATAGACAGTTGATGACATGTGTCATTATGATGAGTCCCAGCGGGTAGTCTTCCAGTTTCTGGCATGGAAGGTGATGGTGGGAGGGATGTAAGGACTTTGAAAGAGGGATAAATAGTATCTCCCACTTGACTGTTTCCTTTGGTGCCCAGCGATGGTTGACATACTCTTTATACTTCCTGGCACAATGAAGGCAAGGCCACCTCTAACTGTGGTGGGCCTGGGGCAAGGGCATAAAACGCAGGCGCACTGCTAACTCCCCCTTCTGTCAAATCTCTTGGTGCTGTCCCTTACCCTGAGGGACCTTCCACACATGCCTACGGACACCAGCCTTGCTCCTCAAAATGTAACCCTAGTCCAGAGCATCAGCATTACCCAAGGACTTGGTAGTACCACAGACTCTCAGGGTCCACTTTCGGCACATTCGAGTTTGAGAAGTACTGTTGTGGCCCACATATTCAAGCTCCATCATCACCAGACGGAAGGGCAAAAGCTGCCCTGTGACCACTGGATCTAACAGTCCTTCCCTGCCTGACTTGCAGAGCTGTTACGTGGCCCTAGTGAGATAATGCTTCCAAAAGTGCTTTGTAACCTGTCCGGAGGGGTGCTCGTGAAGAAACAGTGGCCACCCTGCCATCGGCTGTCCCTGCTTTGTGAGTGTGCCTTCAGCTGTTCATGCGCTTTGGATTCAGGTTGTCCTCCCCTCCAGGGCAGCAGGCCACAGGGTTCCATGCAAAGCCATCTCTGCCCTCTGCCCACCACCGTCTAGTCCCTTCAATGCACCTACGCTGTTGTGATCCCCCAGGTCAGGGAGTGGGGTTTGATATTGGCAAACATTTCTGAAGTGACGAATACTATCCTCTGGAAAGAGAATTTGCTTCCAGAAATTCACAGTGGCTGGCTGAAATCGATGTGACTTTATGTTTTGGCTAGCTCTGCAGTATCCACCGAGTGGTATTTACTCCTTTGGTGTGGCAGGAGTTTGCTGAGAGAAGGGAACTAAATCTAAAGGAGTTAATCCATCTGATTCATATGTTGAAGCACTCTCTGAGGCCACTGACACTGAAATATTAATGCTAGATAAATTTATCTACTGGTATCCTTTAGACATTGATATAATGTGAACTAATACCCTGGGTCACTGAGTCAAAGGCCGAATTCCATTCCCTTACATGGCACTGCATGCCCCACACAGTGGACTGATGACCTTGGCAGAGCATAATGGGAGGAGAGCCCCTGCATTCCAGTTCTGCTACCTGCTTGTCAGACTCGGGTTACCCTTGCAACAGTCAGGACTAGGGCAGCAGCCAGAAGACTCCGTGACTCCCACTACCTGAAGCATCAAGAACTAAGGTTGGCAGGGTAGTAGAGGTTCCCCACCCCCAGTAGATGACATTTGGGATTAGTCTTATACCTCAATTATTAATTGTCCCTGGGAAGAGCCCCTGAGTGGCACAGCAGGTCATTCATCTACAGCTCTCCTTTTTACATTATGGTGTGTGTGAAGCTGGGGTATGCTCCAGGAACCCACTGAAGGCTATCCTGCTTCGTTAGGGTCCTGACACTCAGCCTAAGCTTTGCTAGGCCTTTCCTTGGGGTGCCAATCTCTGTCTCTCTCTAGCTAGCTACCAGCTAGGGTCCCATCCAAATGAAACCTTGTGGAAACGTGGTGTCGCCCCCTACTTGATGATTCATATTACCACTATTGCTGGGCCTTCCTCACCAGGTTGCCATCTGAAATAGCCAGCTTGCATTTTGTCATGGTTTCTTGATCTTTGTAACTTAGGGGACCAGTCGGCACCCCTGGGGACAACTGTGGCCCTCCAAGTTCTAACTCTGGTCTGTGCTCCTTCTTTCCCTGCTCCCCTGACACTGAAGTCTTTGGAGTCCTCACTATCGCTATAAAAGCTTTGCTGCCAGATACGGGGAATAGTCTACTTCATCCCATAGCTCAGTTACGCACCCATGGGACACTGTGGACATCTTATAGTTCACTCAAGGCTGAGCCCACTCACAGTCCCTGCCCTTCCATCCAGGTAGCACTAACCAAAGAAACCACAAGGGGATTTGCCTGCCTCCTATGAAACAAACTGTCATGTAGTAACAAACAGCTAACTGTCCAGATTTGTTAGTGAAATCTGGCTGCTGTAGCTTTTGGAACATGTTCTCTTTCCTCTGTAGTCCAGCGTGAAATTGACGCTCCAGAGTGAACTGGCACTGGGGGGAGTTTGGAGCCGTATACGTCATTGGTACATGGCTGAGGGGAAGCCGACAAGCTTCCCCTTTAGAGCCCAAAGGTGATGCTTCTTTTTTTTGCCTATAGAATTTGTCCTTGGACTTCTGGCAAACAGACTTGAATAGGCACTGCTTCTGTCAGCTGGTGGCTGGGTCTCCATCAAGGTTTTCAGGAAGGCCGGACAAGTCCAATTACACACATCATAGCTGAGCTGTGGGCCTGCTGCCCCTCTGCCCCACACTTTTCTTTATACCTCCACCTTCCATCACTTCCCTTATAAGGTTGGTGGTGTCACTTTTCTTTCAGAAGTCTAGGCTTTGGGGTACAAACTGTCTAAAGGGCCATGTCAGCAAACTTTTTGGTGACATCTAAAGTAGAGTGGCATTTGGTCTGTACAGTAACCAGCTCTCTATCCCGTGTAGATTAATTCGAAAGTTCTTAATGACATCTATTGTGCTGAAGCCCTCAAACCAATTCAGAGGGGTTCAGAGGAGCTATTGTAGCAAATGCTTGGGTTTGGTCTTTTAGGTGACTCCTGGACCTTCCTTCGGGGTTGTTGTGGACCACCTGGACTCCCGGGCCACTGTTCTGTGGTGAGGGGAGAGGGTATGTTTTGTTCCCTCTTATTGCACATTTGTTTTGGCACAATGAGCATCACAGATCCATTACTTAACAATGGCTATGTTCTCCTGCCACGTTTCTGATTTCTCAATGCCCAGGGAAGAAACAGAACCCTGTCTAGAGTGGAGTCATTTGCTCTGGGCTCAGCACACATGGAGGAACCAGAAATACACAGTGCACCTTCTGCTTTAGAGTTCTGTGAGCTTCTCATGCCTTCTGGCCACACTGAAGTAGTACTTTGAGAGTAAGTTTTCTTTATTTTTTTTTTAAAGATGGGATCTGAGATCATCTCCATTTGCTTGTTTGTTTGTTTGTTTAGGCTATTTAGCTCATATATTGGGTATGCAAGCCATGATAATGGCCATTTTGAAGCATCATGTAGAGTAGTTTCAGTTGGTATATTTGTTACTTTATGAAATCAGCAAATGGTGTGTGGTGCCCTTTAAGATTTATTTAACACATATTTATTAAGTACCTCTTATGGGCTAGAAGCTGTGCTGGCTACTGAGAATGCACAGATGAGAAAGGCGCAGTCCCTGCTCTCAGGTTGTCTCACAGTCTAGTGGGAGAGAAAGGCACATCAACAAGTAACTGACACTCTTAACGGCTGGGTAGAAAAATTCTAGGCTGGGGCACTGGCATGAGCAGAGACTGAGGTCAAGGGAATACATGGTTTGGGGACCTCAAGCCATGTGGCACAGTGGAGTGTGGCAGCCACAATCAAATGACTTGGCTTGCAAGAGCAGCCAAAGATTGTGCCATTTAGGAATGTATTAGACATGATAGGAGCTGTTGTTCACAGTACACAATGATCCAGCATATGTAGCTTTACTCTGTGATCTAAAGCCATAAGCACTATTCTCATTTCCGACACACCTTCTTCCAAATGGATATCCTGTTATAACAGGGAACATGGTTGGATTGATGTGGCAGTGCACATAGAAACAAACTTTCCCTAGAGGTTCTCTATATTGATATTTTGGTAATGCTCTTCTGGTTGATGAAATGGGCTTCACCACAGGACATCATTCAAGGGGCTTCATCTCTATGTTACTTTGCTGCAAGATGCATGGGCTTTTCTAGGCTGCTCTCTCTCTTTCATTACTGAGGCAGGCGGTATTGCACCTTTAAAGAAGCACAGCAGAAATCCCTGTAAACATGAGTAGAGAAACTCTCTAAGGAAGAAAAATCTCTGGAAGGAGGTTTCATGGTCCACTTGGGCAGGCATCCTATTGTGACAGAGCTTAGCCTTTGGAGAAATACATGCTTTCTTGGATTTAGTATGATGGTTTTGTAAGGCCATCTCCCCAGTCCTTCTGCAGACTGATTTTTAGTATACTTGATTATGCAGTATAAAAACTTTCTTCATTCATCCATTTCTACTGGTTTTATCATTGCTGCTTCTGGAATTATGATCCTGGAGGCAAAAGTCCTATAAAATGTCTGGAGTGGGTGTTTAATTTGAAGGGATCTGTCTTAAGAGTCACGTGGTAATTGAGTTATCTCTATTAAAAACAATGTAGGCTAAACTTTCTTTTCTTCATTAGGAATCATGAGCACAGGAGAGGAAATTCATAGTTCAACCCTGCTGCTACCAATATCTTGCTCCTTATACTGGATATTCACTAGAGTATGCATGTATAAAATGGTTTATAATTATTATCAATTAGTAGTACAAATAATTTTTTAAAATCAGGCTTTAACAACACTGACAACAAAAACAATCCCTCTCAAGCCTGCTCATCTGGAGCAACCACTTTTTAACTGTTTTAGCTATTGCTTCTGGAATATACCTTCATATTTTATACAATATATTTATACTGCTATTTCTTGATTGATTATTTTAGATGTTTTTGACTTCCTGTGATGGTAGATAAGAATCTAGCTGTCTCATAGCCTATTTTTGGTCAAGATAGTCTAGTTTATGCTGCAAACATGGCACTCCTAATTACCACTGGTTTTACCCAATGAAAGCTAGAGTCCTAGTTCTCTGGGTCCCATGTCTCTTTTTTGGTTTACTCACTTGTTTTGCTGGAGCACATGCTATAATAGATTCCTAAGTAAAGGTTCATAGGAAGTGTATTAGTCAGCTTTTTAGTAGGTTATGCTGTGGTTATAAATTACTCTAAAACCTCAGTGACTTACACAACAAGACTTCTTTCTTACTCATGTCCTATGTCCTTTATGGGTCCGCTTAGCTCTATCTAGGCCTTGTTCATTCTGAGACCCAGGCTGAGAAAGAGTCCCTCTCTGGAAAAAGCAGTTCTCATGGCAGAGAAGAAAGAGCACTGACGGAAGCAGTAATAACTCTCAAAGCGTCTGCTCAGCAGTGACTCACGACACCTCTGTTTGTATTTCATTGGCCAAAGGCAAATCTTATGGCTGAGTCTGATGCCAATGAGCATGGAAGTATAAGGCAAAATTATATAATTCACCATAGGAAGTAGATAGTTTGGCTGAATCTAAAATTATAGGTTGATTTTTCCCCAACCTTTTGAAGGCATTGTTCCATTGTCTCCTAGTTTTCAGTGTTGTTATTTAAATGTCTGATGTGAATATGACTCCTGTCTTCTGAATAAGATTTTTTTTCCTTTGTTCTGGAAGCTTTTAGGATTTTCTTTTAACTACTACTACTCAGAAATGTTATGATGATGTGAGTTGATGTAGATCTTTATGGATTCATTTTTCTGGTCCTTTCTTGGGCCCTTTCATTGTAGAAATTCATGTCCTAGTTTCTGAGAAATTTTCTTCTTATTATTTTAATGACTTTTTCCCCTCTGTTTTTTATTTCTGAGATTTCACTTATTTGGATGCTAGACCTCCTTGGTTGTTCCTCTGCTTTTCTTATCTTTTTCTCTTTTGGCCTTTGTGTTCTACTTTTGGGGAGATTTCCCAGTTTTAATCTTCCTATTCCCTTTTTTGCATTTTGATTATCATGTTTTCAATGTCCATCAATTTCCTCATTTTCTTTCTCTTCCTTTTTCATATATATATATATATATATATATATATATATATATATAGAGAGAGAGAGAGAGAGAGAGAGAGAGAGAGAGAGAGAGAGAGATTCTTGTAGTATCACTGTTTCCTCTGGGTTTCCCTTTTCTACTTTGTTTAATTTGGCCTCTGTCATGTTAGAGGTTTTTCTCAAGTGTGTTGTGACCCTTGGCTGTTCTCTTCGTATGTAACAGCGGGGCTCTCAAAAGCTGATTGGAAATGTTGGACGGAAAGGCAGAGCTTGTCAGCTAGTGGGCTTCACTGTAGAGTGATTAGGCAGCAAACTGACTTTTTGTTGCGGGACCTCCAAATGCCAGTATATGGAGAAATTTCTTCTAGTGACCTTCACCTATTCAACTGTTGAATCATTTAGTCTGCCTGCAGGTATTTTGGGATTGGGGGTAGGCTGGCTGGGTTCCTGCCATTCACTTAATCCCTCCATTTTCTGTCATGTGCCTTACTCCACCCTCTACTATACCTGATGCTCCTGGTATCCTGAGTGTGTCTGATTCAGCATCTTCAGAGAGCACATCTTATTTCCTGGGGGCAAAAGGAGTAGATGGAACAGTTACTGGGTCAGCTGCATAGGATGACAGAAACATGGGCACCTGCTCCTCCATATATAGACTTTCACTTCCTGTTTTCCTGTGTGTTACCTCTAACTTCTGTGGCACTTGGTATTTCTAAGCCCTGAGCCTTCCCAGGATTCTTTTGGGGCCAACTGGCTCACTTTTCATTGGCATCTCCTTCTGTAGGCACTGATGTTATAGCTTCCTCCATTCTAATAAATTGATACACATTCCTCCAGTCACTTCCCATCTTCAAGAAATTTGTTGACAGTGCTCATCCACTAAGGTCTCCTTTCCTATTCTCGTAGTCTGTGTGGACTTCTATCTCTCTCCCTCTTCTTTCATTGTTTTTATTTGTTTTTGTTTTAATTCCTTTAATGTCGTTTTAATAGGGCTTCAGGGGAGAGAGAGATAGTCACATGTGGTCAACCTGCCATGTGTAACTAGGAGCCATGCTGTGAAAGAATTTTAAAAATGTAGTTTTCTTTACCTCATGCTGAACTAAACATGGCCTTAAAATATACTCTTGATCTTCTAAATAAAAATAGTGTTATTCTAAGTGAAAATAGCACTTGGATATATAACATGCTTTCACTACCAAAATTTAAAGACAAAACTTGAATGTTGATGGAAATTAAAGTGTTGAGTGTTGATGGAAATTAAAATGTACTTAGCACTTTCTGACACTGAGCATGATGAATGAAAATCTGTGAAAAAAGGGAGAGACGCTATAAGAGATGCTCTCAGTTTGCCACTTCGTATCCCCTCTTTACCCTTCCCTACCCTGCTCTGGGCCCCAGAGAACTGACTTCTACAGACTGCATTCCCCAGGCTCCTTTGTCCTGTGGTCTCCCCTGGGCTTGGCCAATGCAGGAGGGAGGAGGAGCAGAGCGTTGGGAGGAAAGAGTGGTCTGGGTATTTATTTCTCCAGCTTCCTCTCTGCCAGGTCACATTTGGCCTGACTGTGTTCCTCTACTTTGTGCCACACCTTCTGTTGGGCTGTCCTTTCTGGCAGCCTCTGCTTTTCCCGGGTTCTGCTCTCCTTCACACTTCAGGCCTAAGGATGGTAACAGCTTCTCTCTGCTCTGGTTCAGGCCTGTTGTACAGTCCACAGTTGGACCCCTTCATGCTGCCCACACCTTCAGCAATACCTTTTGAATGTGTTGTCTGTTTCCTGCCAGGACCCTGGCTATAGTAGAGCTATCTCGTCATCATCCAGATACTTTTGGATAAAGTACTTCCCTTGATGGGCCAAGGTCTCTGTATCTAAAAAGTGCTGAGACAGTAGAGGATGTCCTGGCCTCTTGCCTGAAGGCCCTTTCCAGTTCTGACAGCCACACTTCTCTGTGGTGCCACAGTGCGCCATGACCAGGTCTAGCTGCCACGCTCTCCTTGCGACTCTGTGGACCGCTGCAGATAGTCCTGCGTGCTGGGTGATCACAGAACTATTTCCTTCTCCTTTGTGAGGCAGTTTGCTGGAATGAAAAGAGCACAGACCTTGGAGTCCGACCAGGGTTCAAGTTCAGACTGCCACTCTTCTATTGAGTGACCCTGAGTACATTACTAAACCTCTCTAAGATGCAGGTTCTTCATCTGAAGAGGAGGATGTATGATGGACACTGTTAGTTACCTATCTGATAGCCATTCCTTCTTTGTTAAAAGATTGCTGATTTCCATTAGGTATGGATCTGAACTTTTAGTTGGCTGTTTTGATACTTGTAGCTTGTGGTAGACATGACTAGTGTTTACTGACATCGCTTCTCTCCTCTTGGGAACATGAAAGACTAATTTCCAAGTCCTCTTATAGTTAGGTGGAGTTGTGTGATGAAGTCTGGCCAATGAGTTGTGAGGGAAAATGACTTGTGTCACGCTTGGGCTGAAACAGAGAAGAGCGAGTGTACCATCTCCATGTGCTCTTCTCCCTGCCTCCATCAGGCAGGGTCCCTAAGTGCCTGTGCAGAGCATTCTCCCTCATCTCATCAACTGGCAGTGTACATGTAGCATGAGTGAGGAGTAAACTTGGAGTGTTAAGTCAGTGGAGTTTTGAGGGTATCAGTCAACCCACAGCTGGAAGTGTCTGTGTGGGCATAGGACGTTATCTTCTATGAAGGGTTATATGGATCAGACCTTGTGGATTTGATTCTTAACCATTATTTATTAACTTGTGCAGCCTTGGTAAAGTTACTTAATGTGTTTATGCCTTAGTTTCCTCATCTTGTAGCACATGGTTAATAATGCCTCCTCCCTCTTGGAGTCAGTGTGAGTATTTGAAGAAATCAATCTACACAGACCAGGGCCAGGCAGGAGGTACATACTATGTAGTGTTTGCTGTTCCAGAACGTGTATTTCGGAGTGTCCGGCACAGTGTCTGGCTCTCATCAACAACCATCACTGGTACCTTTATTGCCGTTGGAAGGATTTGAATGATCCATGTAAAATCTTGGCACACAGTGGGCATTTAATATGGGGTCCCTATTATTTGGTGATAATGCTTTTGTACTTTTATCTGGGAATGTGCCCCTTGTCTACTAGTTTTCTTAGAATGACCTAAGCATTACTAAGGCTTCCTTTACAACATAGGAGGTAGTTAAGTGTGTGGATTTCAAAGGATGTTTTTGAATGCAAAGTAAAGAAGACATTGAAATGGCAGCAAAGCCTTAATTAAGGAGGAAATGTACTAATCAGAAGTGGTGTTATCTGTAAGTCTGAAGGCGAAGTGACCCACAGAGACGCTACTCTCGCGAGAATCTGCTCCTGGATCATGCATATTTGACTGCATTTGTCTATTTGGAGTCCTTAAACACTGTTCATGCTCTTCATTTTGCAGGTCCTAAGGGAACTTAAGCTCAAAGAGGAGAAAGGGTTGATTTAGGATAACACAGTCAGTCGACAGCAGAGGCAGGACTAGAGCCCAAGTGTCTAGAAAGGTAGGTAGAAAAAGCCATGTTGGGTCTTTTAACATTTGTGCCATTTGGAAACTAACACAAAGCAACCAAAACCCCGGACTTGATGAGAAAATGAAAGTAAGTTTTCTTTCTACTCTCCCTCTGCACAGCTCACCGTCTGTTTTGTTGGTGCTGGTTAGCTGGTTAGCTCGTGCCTTTGAATGCATCAGAAGCAGCTTTGTCTCTCCTTTGCCATCTATTCCGTGGCTGCAAGGGTGTCCTGTCCACTCTGGCCTTTGGATGGGCCACCCAGAATCACCACGGACTTTGCTTCTTAGCCACCTAGAGGAAGGCAGAAATGAAAGAACCTACCAGTGTGTTTCCTTTGTGTGCATTTCCTTGGACACAAACATAGGAGAGGAGTTTCTGTGTGGAGCAACCAGTATCCCCCCATTTTGGATTTTGCTGAGGCAGGTAGTTGAACTCTGAGGAAGTCTGGGTTTTCTCTGTCTCGGGAAATTAATGATAACATCAGAGCTAGAAGGAGGTGAGTAAAATGGAAAAGAAATTCATAAGAGTCACGCCAAGATTCAGATATCTAACCCCACCCAGTTCTCCCCCAGCTTTCCTTTCAGCTGTGACTTGCTTCCCAGGAAGAAGAAAACAATAGTCTGCTGATTGAATTTCAGTCTAAACTTCAGGCAATTAAAGGTGAGAGCAGGAAAACCTAGTCACATGTAGAATCCAAGTCCACATGCCTCCAGTGGGAGACACTTCGCAAGGTGGCTCTGGTTCTGAAGACAAATCTGAAAGTGCATTTATTTTGGTAATTATTTTCTGGCTCAAAATTTCTAGCTGGTCTTTCTGGAGTTAATCACTTCCAGGAAAGTGCAAAGGTCTTACAGTGAAGAGAAGGAAAAGCATACTAATTATAACTTGACTGAGTCCATATTGTGAGAGTTGGAAAACCCTGAGATCTCAGGATAACGGGAAGGCCACTGGACGGCTGGACTTTATGGTAGGCAATATGGGGTAGAGACTCAGTTGTCCCTTTCTGACACCACCTCCTCCCCACTTGGAGAATTTAAGTTGTGTGTATTCTGGTTAGCTTCCCAGGGTAGGTAGCATATTATTTCAAAAAGTATACTCATTTATGTGAAGTATTCTCAATATATACTAGCTGCTGCTTCTATGTCCTCTTTGTCTTTCTCTGTTACCCTGCCTCTTGTCCTTCTCTCTAGCACTCATTCCTTCCAGCAGTGAATATGTACTAGAGGCTGACTACATGCCAGACATGGTACCAGCACCGTGGGTATAATGGTGACCAAGACGGCATTCCTCTTATGTATTGCTGTGCAACAGGCCACCCTCAAAACTTAGTGGATCAGTGCCACAACCAGTTTACAATATCCCATAATTCAGGAGTTCAAGCAGGACTCAGCTGGGTGATTCTTGTCATCGACAGAGATCACTCAGTGGTATTCAGCTGGGCTGGTGAGGCCATCACAGCTTCACTCATGCATCTGGTGTCCTTGGCAGGGATGGCAGGAAGGCTAGGCTCAGCTGGGCCTCTCAACCAGCAAGCTGGTCTCAGTATTACTATAGTTCTTATGTGAAGGCTCAGGGCTCTAAGAGGTAGTGTTCTAGTGACTCAGGTGAAAGATGCCTGGCCTTTTGTGACCCAGCCTCTGATGTCCCAGAATGTCACTTCTACTGGATTCTCTTGGTCAAGCAAGACACTAAGGACTAACTCAGATTCAAAGGGAGGCTGATTAGATTCTACCTCTCAGTGAAAGAAATAGGAACGACTTGGCAGACATCTTCAACATCACAGACAGAGCTGCTCTCCTTGTGGAGGTTATACGCCATTGGAGCAGGAAGCAGACTGGTCAGCAGATAATCAAATCACCAACCGGCTTGAAGAAATGACTAGAAAGTGAATACCCTTTCTCGGCTAAGCAGCAGAGAGTCCGGGGTTGTCTCCTTGTTCTCTCCCGAAGGGTTTTACAATGCCCCCCACCTCCAGCCCAGCATTCCAGATCACCCCAGAAAGCAACTCTGCTGGCAAACATACCCTCACATGGCACAGTGCACAGCCTCGTGTCCACACACAGCTGCCTCCCTCACTGTGATTGGTTAAAATTCAATTGTTTGAACAAACTAAGGGTTTTTTAAGCAAATAGTAATTTTTTAGCCTTGTCGAGTCAGAATATTGGCATTGCTGTTCCACCTACCAGGACAGTTCTGCCTGTTTATTTTACTAACTTCTTCTTATTCTTTAGAATTCATTGTGAAGAACCTTTTATTCCTGGAAACCTTTTCTTGACCACCCTCATTGCAATTGTGTTTAGATGCCTTCCTCTGGACTCCCTCAGCCCCCCACCCCAAGCTTACCTCCATCATTTACCACATTTGTCGTAGTTCACTGTAGTCCTTGATTTACTTGGCTTTCCAACTGCTCCCTCCTCCCCTGAGATGTATTGTTACTGCAACAGACATGTCTAAAATGGTGATGTCACCTATATACCAGGTCCCATCCAAGGGAGCTCCAGATACCAGGGTGAATCAGACTGACATAGCCACTCCCTACATACATGGGTTGCCCAGGTGAAGGCAGATACTGAAAGAATCACGACAAATATGGTGAGTGTTTCAAAAAATGACCAACTCTGAGTCACACAAGTAGTGATAAGGACTGTGCCATTGTTCCTCTGGTGCCTGGCATATAATAGCCCTTCAATGTTTATTAAATTCATGAGTGGATGGTGGTAGTATATTAGTTGAGCATGTGGCTAAAGTTATGGCAGCAGAATGCCATTTCTCTTATTATTAGAGCTCCCCCCTAAAATTTTATCAGGCTGGGCCACAATCCCTTTCTTTAAGGAGCAATAAGGGTAGAGCCACCATCTGGGCCCAGTCTAACCCCTTTCCTGTCAGCCAGATTATGCTTGCCCCGGGTCAGTCTGCTATCTGGGCCTGCAAGATGGTACCTCTCATATCAAGGGTTGGTCTTTGACTTCAGCTATCATGGCTGCCTTGATGGATGAACCTCAGATGGATGAACCATCCTGCTGCCCATGTCCTATCCTTTGGGGTAATTTATAGCAGTCCTTGACTGGGGACCATGTGACTAGATCTGTCCTGGGCAGATACACACCTTGCCCTCTACCACTTTCTGTGGACCTAGCTGACAGCTATATTGATCCTTTCTGGTTGGCTTTCCTTCTAGCATTGGCTTTCCCTACACAGAAGGTGATTTCTAGATCCCAGGTTCTTAGAACAAAAAAGGCCTAGTCTTTGGAATTAGACATAGTTGGCTTTGATGGGACTCTTCTACTTGCTAGTTTTATCTCTTTGAGCCTAATGTTCTCATCTGTAAAAATAGGAGTAATAATCACAACCTGTTAGAGTTCTTTTAAGTGTGGTGCTTGCCATGTAATTGCTGAGGAAATGGTAATCCCCTGTCATGTTCCATCATGGTGCATTGACTTTTGTATTCAAAGCAGATATTATTGATGTCTTTCATCAATTACAACATTTACTTTAGGATATTTTCCTAGATGGTGATGGCCATCTGCTTCTAGGGCTGGCATTGTCACACCATTACCAGTGCTTCTGGGCTCTGGTCACATGGCGTGTATCACATCTGTCACAGATGGGATTCAGTCATCATATAGGGCATGAGTGGCCATCACAACTTAATTTCCCATTGTTCCAATAGATTTTTGGAAGATTCTATCAGACCTTTTGCAAGAATATATGCTTAATGTGTTCTACAGAACCCATTTATCAAAACTGTCCAAATTAGTCAGGGTTCTCCAGAGAAACAGAACCAACAGAAGTTCAATGATCTGCCATCTGTAAGCTGGAGACCTGGTAAGGCTGGTGGCATAGTTTGAAGGCCTGAGAACTAGAAAGCCAATGGTGTGGCTTCCAGGATGAGTCTGAAGGACTGAAAACCAGGAGTGCTGAAGGCTGAAGAAGACTGATGTCCCAGCTCGATCAGTACAGGGATAGAATTCAGTCTTCCTTTGTCTTTTTGTTCTGTTCAGGTCCTCAATGAATTGATGCTTCCCACCCATACTGGGGAGGGCCATCTGCTTTATTTAGTCCACCAATTCAAATGCTCATCTCTTCCAGAAACACCCTCACAGACATACCCAGAAATAATAATGTGTAATCAGATATCTGGTCATCTAATGGCCCAGTTAATTTGACACATAAAACTAACCATCATCACACTGCCAGAAAACCCCTTTTGCTCCCTGCCTCACCTTCTTCTGCCCAGCCAGATATTTTCAGATACACAGTAGGCATCCAGATCAGGTTTGCTTGGAATTCATTTGCAGCAAGGGTAAGAGGGGAATAAACACAGGTACCTGCAGTTTGGGCAGCACTGCCCTCAAGGTCAGGGGCCCAGGCAGGAGCTTTGCCTTGTTCTCTGGCCTATGTTGTTTGCTTAGGTCAGGACAGCCTTCCTCGTTTTTTGGCCCTTGAATATCTTGTGCTGTTCCTTCACCATTTTCACTGTTCACAGTTGCTGACTTGTCTTGTTTATATGTACATCACATATAATATTATATACATATATATATATATATACACACACACACACACATTAAAGACACACATGAGAAAAATGCAAATACTAAAGTGTATTCAGTTGAAATGTCAGCCCCTCTCTCTGAGATGAACCTGTGTGCCCTAGTTCTCCTCTCCAGAGGCAGTTGCCACAATCACCGTGTTGTGGTTCCCTCCAGAGTGAGTCTACACACATACACGTAAACGTGAATACTTGCGTGGTCTTGGGGCTTCTCATCAGGCTCTGCCCACCAGTCTGCTCTGGAACTAGCCCTCTCCGCTACCCTCTTGTGGCTTCATCATTCTCTGCTTCTCACCTGCTCTCAACCTGCTGCCCTGACCTAGTTAAGACCCTAGTCTGGAACAGGAAGAAGTGGAAGTCATCATTTGGAAAGATGAAAGCATTTCTATTTTCTGTTTCCATTCTATATTGTCTAACCCTGCAAAATTAAATTATGCCTGTTCATCTGCTCCTGACTCACTATATTCCAGGAGCCAGCCATTTGCATTATCTTTGCAACAACATCTTTCTCCTCAGGACTCTGTGGCAATGAATGTTTTAAAATTCTGAGAAAAAGTCATAATAATACAACTTTTCTATCCTAAGCATCTGAAAATTGAATTGAGACCAAAGCATCGAGAAATATTAGAAAGAAGCTAAATGGTTTACAAACTCAGCAATGACTCATTGAGGATTAAGACCAGTACATTGGGAATTCATTTAGGGCACATTGGCATTCTGTTTTCCGATGTGGCCACATGCATAGTTCACCAAATGCATCACCACAGAATAAGATGTGTTGAGTTGAGGTATTTGTAAAATGGTAGCATCACACGGGTGAAGGAGCAGCGAATCCTACCTGGGGAGATGATAAAAACCCACAGAACATTGGGCTAGACTCTGAAGGCTGAATGAGAGTTTTTCAGATGGACAAGAGGGGAAGGGTAGTCTAAGCAAAGGAAAAAATATGAGAAAAGTGCAGAACTGCAGACGTGCTCTGGAATATTCTGACAATGCTGGACAGTCCATTTTGCCTAAGGCATGGAGTATGTGGATGGAAAGATAGGCTAAAGACAGGCTTGGAAAAACTTATATTCCATACTAAGAAATTTGTATCTTTTTTCCTATAAAATAATAGGAGGACACTGGATAGTTTTAAGAATGGAAATGATGTTACCAATGTTTAATTTTAGGTTATTCTAGCAGCAATGTGGAAATTAGATGAAGGAAGATATGCTGGAAACTGGGATACCAGTTACCAGCTGTTTTGTTAGTTTCAAGTGAGATAAGATGGGGTCTTGAACTAGGGCAGGGAAATGGAGAAAGAAGGGGTACGTTTAGATGATCTGTCTGACAGATGACCATTTGGGGTGGGTGGGGAGGGCAAGTGGAGGAAATGAGAGGATGAAGGAGAGAGAGTGAGGGTGGAAATGAGCAGTAGATTTCAAAGTTGGAAGAGACCTCAAAGATCAGCTTGCCTAGGCTAAGTACCTTTGGTTGCATTTCTACAAGTGGTAGTCTAGGCTCTTCTTTGAATACTTCCAGTGACAGAGTGCTTATTATATCTCAAGGAAGCTTACTTCATCTTCAGTTTGCTCTATTAGAAAGTTTTTCTTTAGGCTGCACCAAAATCTATCAACTAGTATCTTCTACTGCTTGGTCCTAGATTAAACTCCTTGGGACCACACAGGCCAAGGCAAATCCTTTGCCAATGTGAAAGCTCTTCACATACAGGCAGCTTTCATATACTGCTGTGTTCTCTCTTTAGAATAAACATTTGAAGTTTCTTTAGCTAGTTACCAGATGACATCGTCTCCCACCTGTCTGTCATCTTTGAGGGCACAAAAGGCTTCCTGTGGAGTAAAATGTGTCACTTTCTTCTCTTTATTGGACTAGATAAGCTCAATGAAGAATATGAAAGGAACCTCAAACTAAAAGCAACTTGGAAAGGAATCTTATGGCAGTATGTGAGAATATGGCAATAAAGGCTGGTCTGGTAACCCAATTTCAGAAGATTAAGCCTTAGTCAGTTAGGGCTGGTGGGGATACCACTAGCATGCATATCAGAAAACGGGAGATGACTCTCACCATGATTTGCAAATGAAACAATAAGAAACCACAAACTCTGGCATAGGAAAGGTCTTTAGAGATCAACTGGTCCAAGTCTGTCATTTTACAGATGGGAAGATTGAGATTTGAAGAGGCAAGGGACATGTCCAATGTCCCACAGCTAGGAAGTGGCAGAGCAAAGACTAACCTGGGTCTTCTGATTCCCAATTCAGTGCTTTTCTCCTGTACTCTGTGTTTCCTTAACTTGGGTCACAAGCAAGAGCCAGCTAATAACGAATACTCTTTTACCACTTTCTCTCTAATCACTGTCAACAAATTATATTTCACTCAGAAGTGTATCTCAAATGGTACAGAATTGTAGGAGAACGATTTTAAGATTCTTGAATTGCTCTCCAAAGTATCCCTGCCACATTCACCAAAGACTTAGCTGTTCATATCATTTTGTGTTGTGAATTGATGTGAACATTAGTGAGGATAAGTCCCCATTATTGTAAGGAATTTCTATACTGAATATTTTAATAACATAGGAATGTTGGTAAGACATCTAGAGACAGGAATGGAAATATTGGCCAATAATGCATATTATTGTGTGATGAAACACTGATGCCATGTAACCATATTATTGCAGCATCAGTACAAATTGAAATTCAAAATGGCAGAATTCCTCCTGACATCTGAGCAGTGTACCTGAGTTTTCAAGTGTTGGAAATGGGGAGCTATTTCTACGGTTCTGGGGTATTGGAGATATGGCACACACTTTGAAGGAACTCCTTGGATATTTTGTATTTGGAAAAAAAAAAAGAGGTGCCAGTCTCCAGATTTCATATTTATGTAGTCCCCCCTATCCACAAAGGCTGCAGTGGTGGATCTCTCATGAATCTAGGTTCCTCTCAAGCTGAGGGCTTCCAGGTGGAAACTAGAGTAACTGAGATGAGCCACAGGTCTTGTGTGAAGATGTTCCAAGCCTGATTCTATCTCTGTGAAGGACCTTCAGAGCCATGGGGGGACCTAGCAGTGTGACCAGATGAAAGTTTTCAAGCTTAAAGGCAGCGTCACTTACCATAGCTGTGTCTGCCAGCCCAGACTGAATGTAGCACAGTGCATAAGCTTTACAGTCATCTCACCAAAAATTGGTGCACACTGGTCAGTCAGGGGTGTGTCACACTCCAAAATGGTCAGAGATAGGAGGGACCATTTTGAGAATGTGCTTCTGTCAGGGATGTGCTATATGGTCTCCTATAAGAACCTCTTTATAAGAAAGGATCCATTACCAATTTGTTCAGACACCCATGGAAAAATCTCAGTAGTTATGTATGAATGATTTTTTTTGAAAAGTCCATTTAAACTCAGACATAGATTATATTTTCTGGAAAATGTGTACCCATAAAACATACCAATGTGAAGAGAAAATTAACATTTGAGAGAAAGGATTATAGAAAACATGGTAAATGTCCTAAAAAAATAGGCCTAGCTCTATATTCCAATGCTATAAGGTAGCCTGCCATTACAAATCCATGCCATAATTTATATGATATTGATTTTATTGTCACACTTTGGTAATACTCTGTCATGTATATTTATGATGGCCCATAAATGTTCAGAATAACATTTGGAGACAAAGTCACTGTTCAGAGTCAAGGAAATAGAGAGCTATGTAGAGAGAGGTTAGAGCCCATTAATGGGCCCAGTATGTAGACCTAAGAAACCTGCCTTGAAACAACTTCTCTTGAAAAGTAAAAGCCCTCAATAATAGTTCAAAATGAAATTCAGAAATGGAAATCCATATAGCCCAACATGATAACTCTATTTGAAAGCCCTCATTTTGCCCTTTCCACTAATCCTTAAATGATATGTCTGTAAAAGCAATTGACACTCAAGCATCCAGCTATACTAGGCATCAAAATTCCCTGGTTGAGTAGATTACAGCTCTGGCAGATCAGCACATCCTGAACCCATTAGCTCCCAGTTATAGACCTGGAGCTGCTTGGATCATCAAGTCAGTACCTTGGGAGCCACAGCTCCAGGTGTATTGGTGCTACTGGGGGAGTCAATATATTGTCCAACCCAGACCGGCAAAGGGGCTTTGCTCCTTGTTGGGGGCAGGAGAGAAAGTGACTGTCTTGCTCCCATTTTTCTTGTCTTACATTAGAAACCAAGCACAGAGTTGGCTGGGATCAATGTTAGCATTGCCGACAGCTGTTGAACTCTGACTTAACCAGATGCCATAACTATAGCAACGGGGAAATATTGGAATTTTGAGATTAGCATGCTACTGAAATTTACTAAATTTAGCACATTCTGTGGTGGGGGGCATATTGTCAAATGACAAAGTAAGTCAGGCTTTGGAAGGAAAGTTAATTTATTATATATGATGACTGGTGAAGTCTCCCTACCCTCTTCATCTACACCTATAAATGTGTGTTTTGAAACCAAATGAGATAAATCAACTTGATTGTCCAATGCATGGATGGAAATTGGGCTGTCATAAAGCTATCTTCAGATGTGTGTAAGTGTTGGAATATTCATCTTTGGGGCTTAGTGAAAAGAACCTCAGGCTGGGAGTCACGAAATCTAAGTCCCAGCCCCTACTATTAAATCATTATGTGATCTTGGGCAGGTCTCTAAAGGGACTCCAGGTCTCAGGTACCCCCTTTGTTTAGTGTTGGGGGCTGAACTCTTCCAGCTCTCCTATTACAGGTTTTTGAATATTTAAGGTTCTGTTTCTCCCTTCTTTGGCTCTGGAGAGTACCTACTGACGGCCTGTGGGAGGAAAAGGAGAGGTCCACACTCAGAGAGAGGGTGACATGTACAACTGGGGTTTCTTGACAGGTTCCCCTGGTTAGGGAAGTGCCCTCTCCACCCCACAAGCCCTATAAGGGGATTGATTGTTGGCTTCATGCTCCCTCTGTCCTTTACGTGCAGCTGGGCCTGTGCAGCCTCCAGATGTAGGCCATCGCCCCATTCAGCAAGGCTCTCGGCCCCATTCTGTTCTGAGTCAAGAGAGATTTAAATGGTCCTGGCTCATTGAGGCAGTGCAGCTGTAAGCTCTTCTCCGACTCTGTGCCTCAGTCCTCATTGATTCTTGATGCCTTTCCACGACCAACCTCTTGTCTTCTCCTCTACATCCGGGTACTCATTCCTCGTCTGTTACTTACTTTCTTACCAGAGAGCCTGGCTTCCTGCCTTAGCTGCATACTTGGTGTCCTTGTCCTTTAAAGACTGGAATTCTATTTCTCTTTTCAGTCTTCTTCAGGTCTGAGCTTGACCACTGCCTGAACTGTCTGGATTTGCCCATCAGTCTGTCTGCATAGATCTCTTCCCATGGCTTGTGTCCAAGACTCGGCAATGCCTCAGAGCCTACTGCCCAGCACAGCCCCTTGTTGCTTACCAGTAGCCCTCACAGAAGCTGCTGCTTGCTTTGCCTGGACCTCTGCCCACTTGTTTACCAGTCTGCTTGCTACTAGACCCTCTTAAGGTGTGCTTCATCTGCTTTGTGGGGACATTGCCCTGTTACTCCTAGGCCTTCCTGACACTGACTATTAACCTCTACTTCTCGTGTCTCCTTGGAGACCCTACCCTCAAAGCCCTCCTGGGCCTGCCTGGTCTCTGGATTCTGGACCTCCCCAGGCAGGTCTGTCTCAGTCCCAGCCAGTTCCCAGTTATAGCCTGCAAAGTCTGGATGGGTATTCCTTGGGCCAGATTGCCTTACCTGGACACCTCCCTCCGGATGGGAGCTTCCGTGTCCAGACTCACCCACTATGTGCCAGTTAACAGCCTTACAAAACCTTGCAGCCAATGACTTTGCAGGCTAAACTCAAGTTAAAATTCTGAGATGGGCAATAAGTGAGAATTTCTATATCTCTGCAGCCAGAGAAAGAGGGATGCTGTTGGAAATTTTTGAACCAGCATGACATAACTAGGTGAAAAGTGAAAAATGCCTTTGTGGTCTTTTTGGAAGCAAAGTTGCATGTGAATCTAAGGTGACATTGTTGTGGTGGTTAGTATTCGGCTGCTTGCAGAGGTACTTCCAGCTTGTTGAAATAGCCCGGAGTTCCAGTTCCCATAGCAGGGGCACGTGTACTGGCTAGCTGTGTGTGCTTGTGCCCAGGACTTATTCTTTCTAAACCTCAGTTTCCTCATCTGCTAAATGAGGCATTGTGGAGATAATATCTTTGCTCATTTATGAGCTCTCAGGATAGTGTCAAGAATACCAGTTGGTGGATAGTGGATATAAAAGTGTTTTAAGGACTGTAACGCATCATACAGATTATCTGGTCTTCCTTCCCAGATGGGTGGAGGCCAGAGACCTGGAACCTCTTAGCCAGTGTTGGTGGATAGCAAAGACTGGGACCATGTCTTGAGGGAACAGCAGATCAGAAGTAAGGCAAACATCCTGACGTGGAGCCAGAGGAGAGTAGGGAGACAGTACACAAAGCCAGGTGCTTTGGGGAGCCAGTAGAGCCAATGCATGGGGACATTTGAAGGCAAGGATTTCCTGAGTGGACAGGAATTTCTGAGCTGGCGTGCAGGGGCTACTGACTTTTTTTTGCTTGGTGCCTGCTGTTGCTTATCTAGCAGCTTAGACCGAAGCTATTTTTTAAGCGGCTAATAACATAGGAGATAGCAAACCAAATGTGAGCAACCATTCTCATAAGATCTGGCAGGATTTAGGGACCAAGGAAATGGTACAAGGCCAGTATTAGCTAGCCCATGGTGCACCCAATTCAAAGGAGAACAGTGACTAGGCACTGTGATGGTTAATTTTATGTGTCAACTTGGCTAGGCTATGGTGCCCAGTTGTTTGGTCAAACACTAGTCTAGATATTGCTGGGAAGCATTTTTTTTTAGATTAAATGCGGTTAACATTTAAATCAGTTGACTTTGAGTAAGGCAATTGCCCTCCACAATGTGGACAGGCCTCAATAAGTTGAAGGCCTTAAGATCAAAACCTGGGGCTTCCCAGTGAAGAAGAAATCTGGCCTTGACTGAGTTCCCAGCCTGCCTGGCCCGCCCTGCAGATTTTTTTTTTTGTTACGAGAGCTCTGACAGAGAAGCCTCGTTGTTAGGTGACTTTTTTTTTTTTTTTGAGAGGGCATCTCTCATATTTATTGATCAAATGGATGTTAACAACAATAAAATTCTGTATAGGGGACTCAATGCACAATCATTAATCAACCCCAAGCCTAATTCTCAACAGTCTCCAATCTTCTGAAGCATAATGAACAAGTTCTTACATGGTGAACAAATTCTTACATAGTGAATAAGTTCTTACATGGTGAACAGTGCAAGGGCAGTCATCACAGAAACTTTCGGTTTTGATCACGCATTATGAACTATAAACAATCAGGTCAAATATAAATATTCGTTTGATTTTTATACTTGATTTATATGTGAATCTCACATTTCTCCCTTATTATTATTATTATTATTTTTTTTAATAAAATGCTAAAGTGGTAGGTAGATGCAAGATAAAGGTAGAAAACATAGTTTAGTGCTGTAAGACCCTGCAGATTTTGCACTCAAGACTGCAATATCAATTCTTATGTGAATTTCTGGCTGTTGGCCCACACTACAGATTTCAGACTTGTCAGCTCCTTCATTTGCATGCGTCAGTTATTTAAAATCTCTCTTTCTTCCCTCTTTCTCTCTCTCTGTCTATACACACACACACACGCATGCATATGTATATATACATGTATATGTGTATATATATATTCATATGTATGTGTATATATATATTTACATATGTGTATGTGTATATACACATCTATATCTATATATCTATCCCATTAGTTCTGTTTTTCTGGAGAACCCTGACTGAAACAGACACCACGAAGATGGCAGTGTAGCTTAGAGTAGAGACAGTTGCAGGATCACAGAGAACCTTGAGTGAGCTGGCATTTTGAGTTCTTTTACCCAAGTTGTCATTCAGTCACAAAGTTTTAACTGCCTCTCTGCTGTATCTACTAAGTGAGTATCTGTAGTTCCAAAGAGGTGGGTCAGCCCAACCTCGATTAGCTCAGATTCCTGAGAGATCAATCCCGGGCCTGAGTGGAAGGCCCTCTCCGTGGAGGCTGGGCATCCTCCACCAGGGGCTGGTGGCCCACCAAGAGAGGGTCTCCAGCTCTGTCAGGGTGATATAGGTCCTCTCACTCAGACGTGATGGAGTCGATGCTATCGGAAGTTAGTGCTCATGTGGTCTGGCTCCTCATCGTACAGGTGGGAAGAGTGAGCCTGAGAGAGAAGGAGGCACTTTTCCAGGCCACCCAGCAAGGTAGTGGCGCAGCCTGGCCTAGCATTCAGATTTCCACACAATAACTAAAGAAGAGGAGAAAGGAGCAGGGAAGACAAAGGTTGTTTGACAAACAGGAGTCTGAATTCCCATTGTGCTTTTCTTATGGGCCATTTAGTGAATGACTGTACCAAAGTTAGGAAGCATCCTATTTTTCACAGCTGGATAAAAAGGAAGGAAAATAGAAGAGTCTGAAAAGTAAAATGGAATAAATAGAAAACATATTTGTAAGGGCCCTCACGGCTAAATCACAAAATTGAGATGATCAGTATAAATGGGTTTATTGAAGAGCAACTACCCTATGGATTTCCCTTAACAGCAAGAAAGCCTGCTGTCCTCAGTCGGGTCACCTTACTACCTTGGCAAAGGATGTTTGCCCTTGTTAAAATAAAGGTGCACTTTGATTGCTGCAGGACCAGCTCTCTCTGTTTCTCCCCATATTTGTGGATCAAAGACCTGAATGTAAGATATGAAATGATAAAACTCTTAGAAGAAAACATAGGCAAAAATCTCTTGAACATAAGTATGAGCAATTTTTTCCTGGACACATCTTCTTGGGCAAGGGAAACAAAAGCAAAAATGAACAAGTGGGACTACATCAAACTAAAAAGCTTCTGTACGGCAAAGGACACCATCAGTAGAACAAAAAGGCATCCTACAGTATGGGAGAATATATTTGTAAATGACGTATCCGACAAGGGGTTAACATCCAAAATATATAAAGAACTCACACACCTCAACACCCGAAAAGCAAATAACCTGATTAAAAAATGGGTGGAGGACCTGAACAGACATTTCACCAAAGAAATACAAATGGCCAACAAGCTCATGAAAAGATGCTCCACATCACTAATCATCAGGGAAATGCAAATCAAAACCATAATGAGATACCATCTCACAGCAGTTAGAATGACTACTATGCAAAGACAAGAAATAACAAATGTTGGCAAGGATGTGGAGAAATGGGAACCTTCCTACACTGTTGGTGAGAATGTCAGTTGGTGCAACCACTGTGGAAAGCGGTACAGAGGTTCTTCAAAAGAGTAAAAATAGAAATGCCATTCAATCTAGTAATTCTGCTTCTATGAATTTACACGTCCCCCCAAAAAACCCTGATTCATAAAGGCATATGCACCCCTATGTTTACTGCCACACTATTTGCAGTAGCTAAGATATGGAAGCAACCTAACTGTCCATCAATGAGATGAATGGATAAAGAAGATGTGGTACATATATATAATGGAATATTATTCACCCATAAAAAGAAAAGAAATCCTGCCATTTGCAACAACATGGATGGATCTAGAGGGTACTATGCTCAGTGAAATAAGCCACATGGAGAATCCAGAGGGTATTATGCTCAGTGAAATAAGCCAGGTGGAGAAAGACAAACACCGTATGATTTTACTTATTTGTGGAATATAAAAACAAGGCAAAACAGAAGGAACAAAACAGCAGTAACTCATAGACAATGAGAAGTGACTAGTGGTTACCAAGGGGGAGGAGTTAGGGCAGGTGGGGGAAGGATGAGGGGATAACAGGGCATCACAATGTAAGTTGGTCAATGGGAAGGTAGTACAGTGAGAATACAGTCAATGATTCTGTAACATCTTTCTACATTGATAGATAGTAACTGCGCTAGAGAGGGTGAGGATTTAATAGTATGGGTAACTGTTGAACCACTCCATTGTACATTTGAAACCAATATAAGATTGTATGTCAACGATACTTCAATGAAAAAAACATGCTATTTAATTCATAGTCACTTTGGAATGCATCAAAATGAGTCAGTAAAGATGACTCTCTTTCCCTTGCATTCGGTACTGCTGCTTTATACCTGTTTTCCATTTAGGATTTATTGGTGTAAATACCCCTTTATGCAACATTGAGAGTGTTAGCAATTATGTGGCAGAATATAGTCTGCATTAGGCCTTCTAGGAGAGAGTGGATGACCTAGTAGGTTTTTCTGCATTTAATTTCTACTGTTCTTTGTGGAAAGGCCTTTTGGAATAAACTATCAAATTTGGGAAAGCAGCGTTCTGCAGATGGCAGGTATTATTACCAATAGCACTTCCTGCTTATAATTCAAGCTGAAAAGGGATTCCCATGTTATGCAGCCCTACAGCCCTTCCTGTGCAATACTGTTACAGGACTTCAACAGCATCAGCGATTATTGGGCATTTTTGCTTAATCTCTTCATGCTTCACCTCAGTTAGAGATGTAGTCTGGCAACCCCTACTTTGACCCAAAACACCAACACGCAAGAGTGAAATGGTCTTTTATTTTATTTCCCCAGATCAGAGTTCTCCTGTTTCCCTGTCAATGCTGCCTGCCCTGGGTGTTACCTCTTTGAATTCAGATTTATCTGAATGAGGCATCTAGGAGAAGGTACATGGTAACTAGGAGATGGTTTCTATGGTAGTCTCCTTTTTTTGGTGGTCTCCAATCCTGATTTCCCAACTGTCTTGGCTTCAGGCTTTGGGGAATCAAAATTTGGGTGTGGTCATGGCCCCGTCACTGGGGCATTTCGTGATGTTATAACTTTGAATCAGTAGGTTATACACCTAAAACGAATGTAATATTAAGTCAACTATAATAACAAATTTTAAAATAAATAAACAGAATGTTTGGAAGAGTGTTTATTTATTTACTTATTTTTAGGTTTTTAGTTTTATTTTTTCTGTTTTATTTTATTTCCAGCACTGGAAAATAAACCTGAAAATCTGGACAGGGAAAGGCCCAACCAATAGCAGTTGTCCTGGAATTGTGGAGCTCTCAATAATAAATGTCTCGGTGGTGTGTTTATTGCAGTTCCAATCCAATTCAGTTCAACAAATATTTGTTGAATGCCTGCTTTGAACAAGATAAAGAATGAATAAGACATGGCTCTAACCCTCCAGGATTTCACAGTCTAACAGGGAAATCAACATGTACACTGTTAATTCTCAACAAGGAAGACAATAATAAAGGTATATACAGAAGTTTAGACAAGGTGCTATGGGAGTATTGGAGGAGTGAAAAAATAAACTAGGGAATCTGGAAAGCTTATTTTTGAAAGAAGCTTTTGAGCTTGGTCTTAAAAGATTGGTGAGACAATTACAGGAAGACACTGTAGTGAAAGACAGTTGAGGTTGAGGAACCACATGCCCTACAGGTGTGAAAGCCCAGGGAATGGTGATTGGTCCGGTAGGGTGGGAAGCAGTGAGAAATACAACCGGAGCAGTGAGTCTGACCCAGCTTCCGAAGAGTCTCAGTACTAGGCTGAGATAGTCGGACTTGCTCTGTAGCTCAAAAAAGTGTTGGATTCCCACCCACCTCTGCGAGTGTAGAGGAAGTCTCTTCCCTGTTATGACAGCTTCTGGGTCTTAGTGGTCCCTTTATATGGATAGATACCTTCCAGTTACATTCGTATTCATTTGATGCAGATTCTTTATATGAGAAATACTTGCCTTTAAAAAACACAGTACATGGGATTACTTTAAACAGCTCCAATATATCAGTAATGCATTTAATGTATTTCTCTCCCGAAGAGTGTATATAACTACATGTACTTTAATTATATTGACTAAGATTACAATCCATTTTTCTATAACCCGAGAGTGGCTACTCTGAGCTGAGTGGCATTGCATTTGAAATTTGTTCCTACTCTGTCAGCGGTTCCATTCACTTAGAGCTTATACCAAACCAGTTCTGGGTACTACATTAGGTTTCTCTTCTACTAGCCCTATTTATGTGTCTTCCCCTGGTATTCCTATAAGCGTGTCAGAATAAATTATATCAGATGCTTCTCTCTCGAAGATACGTTAACTTTGCTCCATCCCTCTTTCACCATTACGCTTGTCATCCTACTGCAAACAGGAATTAGCTTTGTTTGGCATGATTTGTGTTTGAAGAATCCATATTTCCCCTAGGTACTCATAAATGACTGCCTTAATAATTGTCCTCACAGCTTACCAGATATTGAAATTAAATTTATGAGTTTAATTCCCTGAGTTCCCTGGGGATTTTTTTTTAAAAAGAAAAATGGAACAAGGCAGTTTCATGACTCACAGCAACTCTGACATAATAAACCAGTGTGATAAAGAAAAACATTTTGCAGGGAAACAAATTTCAGTTTTAGCCTTCCAAATGATTATTATAAAAATTAACAAATAGTAAGATTTTTCTGAAATACCAAAAGACATCCTGTGTCCTTTAAAACTATTTATTTATTGCACTCACACATATTTTTAAGGAGCATAACAGATGCCTCAAAAATGTTAATCCACTAGTTTATAGTCCTTACTTTGTGCTGGCAACTGGAAATTTAATCTCTTTATATTCAAATTGTTGCACATTTGAAAAATAGCCCAATAATGGCACTTTTTAAAAGGTTATTTTGTAAGTACTATCGGTCAGACATATGCTAAAGTACTGTTTCAGGTTGCTGAGGCAACCTGCCTGCCACACTTGTGGTTGACTATTTACAAGTTAATGATAATGCACTGACCTGAGACCTGAACCTGACCTTCAGTGATGCAGCACTGGTGCACTGGAGGGAGGCCGTGGTAGACCATAGCTACCTCTTCGTCTTTGTGAATGACTGACAAGGGATTGACACACATCTGATAGCAAACAGATGCCTTGAAAGGAATGGATGCATAGAACATTGAATAACACCCAGAGCTTTGGTCAAGTTTAGATTTCTAGAGTTGCCCAGCCAAGACTCTGCCTGCTACTGAAGCTAAGAATGCATGGAATGACTAGTTTACATCAGTCATGCTAGAGAAGTGACCAATTTTCTCTGACTGAAACAGTTTGGACCCAGCAACTGAGCAACGTGCTGATGCTACAGTCCCTTCTCTTCACTTAATGTTCCACTGGAAAGTGGTAAGACATCTTTCCTTTCCAAGCTGTTAGCAGCCCCTTCCCAGTGGCTTGGTCTAGAGGCATATGAAGTTTAAGAGCACTTCTGTTGTGTAATCTCTTTCAGTTTGTATTCTGGAAGCTGTATCATGGCACCATTTGCTTTGGGGCCCATCATGACTATAATGAATAGATTTTGACTTGTTTGTGTTAATGTTTTTATTTCAATGACTGACACTGAGGGCCATGCAGCAACTGAGCAACAAGAGAATAGCCCATCTGTGATCCGGGCTGGGATAATACTGACGGTGAGAGAACATGCGTAAATGATCTACCAACTTGACAGGAATGGATTCCAAATCTGGTACTTGGTGGCCTCATTCCTTGCCAGTATGCCCCTGGAAGGGTAAGCCCATGGTGAGCGCCTTAGTTTGTTAGTGGAAAGGAAGCCTTGGTTTGGGGAGAAAGTATCTGGATGGCCTATTAAGAAGCCTTTCCATTTTCAGTAGAGTAGGGCAGTGTGCCTCGGAGCCTGTGGTATGGTCTTTTCTCTGGATGAGCACAATGACTCTCTCTCACACATTTTTCTGGCATTTATGCTGCCAATCAGCTGCATGAGCCCCTGCCACTCTCCTGAATAAACTTCCAGGTACTACCTGCATGCTGTGTCCCTGTGGAGGAACGGCAGTAATCTCTGCAAAGGTAAACTGGAGCTTCTGTGGATAAAGCGTAAATGCAGTGAAGTGTGTATGGCTGTAAGATTTAATGCCTCCACAGGTGATTTTTTTGGAGGGGGGATCTGGCATTTAATCAAATCTAGAGTCATTATGTAAATTTAATCACCTTGCAACACACTAGTAATTTTATTATCGCATCGCCTTTTCATTTGACAATGCTTAGATACAAGTTGAGCTTGGAATTTCAGAGGTAGAGCACTGCTGATTAGAGACATATTAAGAAAAATGTACTGTGGAAATGAGATAAAACCTTTATTATTGCTATTGATTGTCAACTGTGTATGTGTACAGGTGTCCAACAAGGGGATTTTAGAATAAAGTGTGCCTGTTTAAAGTCTTCTCCCTTTCTTGAAGCCCCCAGTGAATTGCAAGAAGCCTATTTTGAATGGACTGTATTAAAGCTACTCCTGTCAAATGGAAGAACTTTACACTGAATGGGATGTGTCCAAACTCTTCTTAACACAGGGGCCTCCTGTATACTTGTGTAGCCCATTTTGGCTTGGCCTCTGGTTACTAGCATGATGTCTGATGTTGGATTATTTATGCCATAAGGTTTATTTAAAATTGAAGGTAGTCATGTAAGAACTTATTCACTATGTAAGAATTTGTTCACCATGTAAGAACTTGTTCGTTATGCTTCAGAAGATTGGAGACTGTTGAGAACTAGGCTTGGGGTTGATTAATGATTGTGCATTGAGTCCCCTATACAGAATTTTATTGTTGTTAACAACCATTTGATCAATAAATATGAGAGATGCCCTCTCAAAAAAAAAATTGAAGGTAGTATTTTCATTCATCAACACTGGTTTTGATAGGTGTTTAAAGGTGTAATGGGGTTGATGATCCTGGATAGACAAATTAATCCATCACCCTATCACTGTTCATATTATGAGGCTGAGGAGGATAAAACCTGGTCAAGTTGGATTTCCCAGAAGGCACTTGGGCTTTTTGACCCTGTGATTCATAATAATCATGTCTTCGTGAAAGCAGTGAAGCTAAATACTTTATCCGTGATCTAAAGAGTGAAATTAGAAAGGAGGCAAGACAGAAGATACGATGTTAAACTGACCTTACTAAAGCAGAAGAAAGGGCACTTTCTATATCTTTTCTTTCCTCTACTTCTCTATTTTACTCTCCCCATTTTCTCTTAACTCTTAATCTGAAAGAAACTCTTGAGAATATCCCTTTTCCTGCAGATAAAGACTCCATGAGCTCCCCCATCCATATGTTGAAAGATGGAGACCCCTGGTCAGCCAGGAAGTCTTTCCTCTGATCGGTCACCTGATGTCTTGCCCACTGTATCTTGCAAGCATGGAAGCCACCAACTTGGGCAAGTGCTCCTAATTTAGGCTCAATAGAGATGACCAGGCTTCCCCTACCTAGAATGCTACTTATTCCAGTGAAAACATTTCTTCTTTCTAAAAACACTTACTATGCCATGCATCATAACGTGGCCTCAGAATGGGAAATCAAAATGGTGCAATCTGGGATTAAGATTGAAACGCCTTACCGTCCAGTTTCCCATTGAACTTATTTTTTGTTCTATGTTTACCACTGGTGCTTCAGTTTTCTCATCATTAATGGGGATAATAATCACTACCTACCTCTAAGGATTGGCATAAGGATACAATAGGACAGTGGGTGTGAAAGTATCCAGTACTAGGTGTGGCTCAGAGCACATGCTCAGTGAGGCAAGGTTGAATCAGAATGATCTTATGGTTAGGGGGATAAAGGGTTGACTTTTGAGAGTTCCTTATATATTAGATACAAGTCCTTTGTCAGATAAATGGTTTGAAAATATTTTCTCCCGGTTGGTAGCTTGTCTTTTCATTTTCTTAATGGTGTCTTTCACAGAGCAAAACCTTTTTAAATATTGATAAAGTCCTATTTATCAAGGTCTCTTTTTATAGATCATGCTTTTGGTGTTACATCTAAGAACTCTTTACCTAACTCAAAATTAGGAAGATTTTCTCCTGTTTTTTTTCTATTTTTTTATGATTTCATGTTTACATTTGGATCAAGTATCCACCTTGAGTTAAATTTTTTTGTACAAGGTATGAGGTTTAGATCAAGGTTTTATTTTTGCATATGGGTATAAAATTGTTTCAGCCCCGTTTGTTGAAAATACTGTCTTTTCCCTACTGAACTGTTTTTGCACCTTTGTCAAAAATCAATTGGCCATATTTATGTGAGTCTGCTTCTGGACTTTGTCCTAATTCATTGATCTATGGTTCCTTCCCTTTGACAATACCACACTGTCTTGATTTACAGTAAGTTTTAAAATTAGATAGTGTTATTCCTCCAAATTTATTCTTCTGTTTCAAATTGTTTTAGCCCTTTTAGTTCCTTTGCTTTTATTAAATTAAAAAAAAATAAATGTTACAATCTACTTATATGAAATCACACACAAAAAAGTTCTGTTGAGCTATTGATTGGAAGTGCATTAAATTTGTATATCAGTTTGGGAAGAATTGACATTTTTACTATGATGTTTCACTCAATCCATGAGCACAGTATATCTCTATATTTAGGTGTCTTTAACATTTCTTTCATCAATGCCTCATGGTTTTCAACATATAAAATTTGTACATATTTTATTAGATTTACATCTAAGTATTTCCTTTTGTTTGAGCTACTGTAAATGGTATATATACATATATATTTTTTAAATTTTGGTTTCCAATGGCACATGAGGAGCATATAGAAATATGCTTTATTTTTGTATTTTGACTTTATATCCTACCACCATAGTAAACTCACATGTTATTTCTAGGATTTTTTTGTAGATTCCTTGGGATTTTCTGTGTAATCAGTTATGTTGCTTACAAACAGCATTTTCTTTCTTTATTTCCAATACTTATACATTTTGTTTATTTTTTCTTGCCTTATTCCACTGACTAAGGCTTCCAGTATGATGTTGAATTGGTGATGAAAGGATGTTTTACATTGTTCCTGGTCTTAGGGCAGAAGCATTGAGTCTTCTTCAGTTAAGTATGATGTTATCAGGTTTTTTAGACATGCTCTTTATCAGAAGGAAGTTTACTTCCATTCCTTTGCTAAGAATTTTCATCATTAATTTATGTTGACTTTTCTCAAGTGCTTTTTCTATATCAATTAATATAATCATGTAGTTTTTCCTCATTAGACCATTAATGTGGTAGATTACACTGATTGATTTTTCTATGATTAAATCAATCTTGTGATCTTGTGATAAACCCCACTTGACTATAGTATATTACTTCTTTACATATTGCTGGATTTGATATGATAATACTTGTTGAAGATTTCTTTGTGTATATTGAGGGATATTGTTCTGTAGTTTGCTTTTTGGAACTGTTTTTGTCTGATTTTGGCATCAGTGTTATGTTTGCCTCATTAAATAAGTTGGGAGACATTTCCTCCTTTTCATCTTTTTGGAAGAGATTGTGTAGAACTGGTGTTACTTTTGCATTAAATGTTATATAGAATTTGCTAGTGAAATCAACTGGGCCTGAAGATTTCTTTTTCAGAAGTCTTCAGCTATAAATTCAATTTGTTTAATAATTGTAGGACTGTCCAGTTTATCTCGGGTGAGTTTTGGTTAACTTGTGGTATTTAAGGACTCATTGCTTTTTTGATCTTTACAATAACTCTATGAAGTAAGCAAAACAGGTAGTCTTAATTTGCTGCTCAGGACAGTTTCTAGTACATAGTAGAGGCTTAGTTAATACTGGGAGGATGAGTTTGTTAAATGAATTCCACCTTACAAATGTGGAAACTATGGTTCTGAGTGATGAAACAAACTTTTTTGAAATTTACTTAGCTCATAAGTGTCAATGCCAGGACTCAAACCCAAAAGCAAAAATAGCTTTTGAAGAAGAAGAGAAAGTAAGAAGAGAGCTACTTCAGCATTTGTTTTGTGTCAGATACTGCTATTGAACATGCCATAATATGGAGGTATTGCTATCTCCATTTTAAAGTCAGGGGAAAGTAAGGCTCAGTATTGGTCAGGGTCCTAACAGTAAACAAACGGCACAGTCAAATTAGGATAGTTTGAGGAGGGTTTAGTAAAGTGACTATTTACAACATGTAGGAGGGATGTAAGGAAACCACAGGGCTAGTGAAATACCCTAGGGCTATTTAAATAAATAGCACCACCAGGCCAAAGGGGTGAAGGAAAGGAGAGTCTAGGAAGTGTTTCTAGAAGGAGAGACCTCTAGAGCGAGCAGCCTAGAGAGGAGCAGGGCTTTGGCCAAGGCGCATAGCTGACTCCCCACAGGGTGACTCCACAGGGAGGAAGCTGAGAGGAAGCCACAATCTTTGATCACCAGCCAGAGTTCCTTTCTGGCCAAACCCAACTAAGAAGCCAGTGGCCAGTGACACCTATTGATATAATCCATACCAGGCAGTTTCCTGGGGAGGAAAGTAGGATAGAGGGAGAATCTAGAGAACAAAGATGTTAAGTAACTTATACAAGGTCACATGGCAACCTGGTAAGAGACAGGCTTAGGATTCAAGTTTCAGAGCTCCAGTTCTTGACACTACACTTGTCCATCTTCCCCAGGGGACTTTGGGGCCAAAGTGTCAGAAGGGGACCTGTACTAAATCCCCCAATATGTGTATGTTCTTATTTTATTTCTCTTTGCCCTGCAATGTAAATGCAGTTACTTTGGTCTCGTAAAGTGGCATCAGGGGACTGGAGAAGAGTGAGAAAGAGAATGCTGGGAGGTGGAAGGAGTTCTACCTGAGTGAGGAGCCAAGAAGGGCAATGGAAGTTAGGGGAGAGAATGCAGAAACTGAACCCTGAGCCGGCCAAAAGCAAGCAGATGAGTGAGGCTACAAATACTGAGTGAGTGCGTGCTAGGTGCCAAGTGCAGAAGTTGACAGACGGAAAGGTTCTAAAAAGAATCAATGTTGAGTAAAAGGGAAAGAAGCCTCTAAGGAGTTTGTGTTATGTTGGGGCCAGAGGTGAGAGGTTTTGCGCACTCGGACTCTTGAATTCAGTGCATAAGCACTGGCTCCAGACCTGGATGGCTGCCTGGAGCAGCCTCAGGAGTCCTTGTTAAGAGCCTGGCCAGCTAGTGGGTGAAATAGGTAAAAATAAAAGGAAATGAGCAAGGTGGCCTCCATGACTTAGCGGGCACATGCAGTTTGCTTAGATGTGTATAGCCTGTATCTTAAAACCCCTCACATTGAGTAAGGCAGGCCAGTATACAACCAAAGGGCACTGAGATAGGGCTGTGGGCTTTGAAAGGGAGAGGAATTGGAGACTCTTCAAAACTAAGGACTAGACCTCCCTGCTTGCTTACTTTGACTTCTACGATGATAGCCACAGGCAATGACACCCAGACTGGTCTCCTCTGAGCTACTCTTGGGTCCCCATATCCATGCATGTTTTCCTGTGGGGGCTCTGGTAGCCTGGGAGCTGGTTTGAGAAAGACTGCCTTGTCCACCAAATCTTGCAGTATCTAAGTCAGTAGTTTTCAACCCTGGCTGAACATTAAGATCATCAGCGGGCAGGGACAGCTTCATAGCCATGTGACCAGTGCAATTACACAGGGTCCCATGCTCAGAAGGGGTCCCGTGCTGGGGTTAATGCTCTATAGTTGCCATCTGAAATTCTAATAATTTTATCTTTGAACCTGTGTTTTGTAACTGAAGTCCAGTGGGACAAAAGAACATGTACTAGGGGCTTGGAACCTTGATTAACATATGGTTGTACCTCCCACTGCCTCCCTACATCTTCAGGATGGATTGTTGACTGCCATTCCCTTGATTCCTAGTGCCCTGGGCCCCCTTCACCTCCCACCATCTATGGCCATCCATTCCCCAGTGGGAGCCTAGATGTGGGGAGGGTCAAGGTCAGGTACATGCATCCTGCAGCCCCTCATGGTGGGGCATGGCAATGACCATCCTTGAACCTGGTTCACAGCACCAGTCGTATTCAGTGGGGAAGTGAGCCTCTTCCCTATGCCTGATTCAGGTACTGGTGCATCATTTTGGAGAGGTGGTAATACCCTTGGGAGGTACCTATATGTTGTCAGGGTGGCAGGCTCATGGGAAGGGAGATGGCTGGATCAATTTCCCTTCCCTTTGACAATGCACAGCATGTCAGTCCAGCAGCTGGTGGAAGGGGGGACCCGACAGTTGTGAGGCCCACGCAGATGACATAAGTCATTGGGTGGGGTTCCAGGTGTCTGTAAGGGTCTACACCTGCCCCATGAGTATCCCTGTGCCCTACAGAATATCCTTTGTGTCTACTCCATATCTGGGTGACACTATCTTCCTTCTTCCAACTTTCCTGAGTATGGCTAGTGTTCATCTCTTTTGGCCAGTTCAAGGCATCTTGCAAGGATGAGACATGAAATACAAATTATACAGGTTTGGTATGATTCTGCATATATGTTAAATGCTCTGATATTTTTATTTAAAACTGGCATTGCACAATGTAAAGACAAACAGTAAAATACATGTTCATAATTTAAAATTTTACTTTTCCTTAACTTAGAATGATATTGAATAGCAAATAGAAAATACCATGGCAACACCATGAATGATAGACCACAGAAGAAAGAAAAAATCCTGGTATTTTAGTACATATTTTCCTGCTTTTTGAACAAGGGGCCCTACATTTTCATTTTGTCTTGGGCCTCACAAATCATGTATCCAGTCTTGCCTGGATATATATTTAAAACATATGGATGCATCCAACTTAACTGATATTGGCTAGGGGGCTCCAGGCATCTGTATTTTTAAAGGCACCACAGAGAATCTGTCATAGAAAAAAATTACAAATAAGCAAGGAGGGAAAGCTAAAACCCTGTGATACTAGATTAGAATCGGAGATATCCATATGGAATAAACATGTCTGTATCTATCTATATAAATATATATACATATAAAGATAAATAAATGCAGAAATAAATATTGATATATGTGTATACATGGATTATTTTACACACGTGTGTTTTCCAGCTCTGTCCACTGATAGGGCCTAAAAGCACCCATATTCAAGTAGAATTGAGCTCACCTAGCACTGCATTTTGTTTTCTACATACCATTCTCAAATTAAAAAACTAGGCCTACTAATAGTTTTTGAGAGCAAGATATTTGCATAGCTTCAAAATATCATCCCCAACATATTCATTAATTACTGTGGTGGTTTTAACATGTGTCCACAAATTCCTTGGTACTCCTCCCTCCAGGAGGTGGAGATTAATTCCCCTCCATTCATTGTGGGCTAGGCTTAGTAATTCAGTCTTAACAAGTATGGAAAGGGAAATATAGTGGTTTTACTATTCACTATTTATGTTTTCTACTTAATATATAAGTAAGTTGAAAGTAGAAGTAGAGAAAGACATGTTGTGCAAATATTGTTCAAAAAGAAAGTGGGAGTAGCTAGGTTAATATCAGATAAAGTAGACTTTAGAGCAAGGAAAATTACTCCCCCACTCTTTTTCCTGCCATCTCCAGTTCTTTTTTTGTTGTTGTTATCATTAATCTATGATTACATGAGGAACATTATGTTTACTACACTCCGCCCTTCACCAAGTCCCCCCCACTAACCCCATTACAGTCACTGTCCATCAGCGTAGTAAGATGCTGTAGAGTCACTACTTGTCTGCTCTGTGTTGCACAGCCCTCCCCGTGCCCCCCCTTCTCCAGTTTTAAGAGAGATTTTATGTGATTCCATTTTATCTCCTGTCTTAGAGTATCAATTATACACTCTTTCACAATTCTTAGTGGTTGCCTTAGAGTTTTCAGTATACATGTTTAACTAAGAGTGCATCTTCAAATAACATTATACCACTTTATATGCAGTGTAGGTGCCTTATAATATTTTCAAATCTTTCCTCTATCCCTTGTAACATTGTTGTAATTTATTTCACTTATCCATATGCTATAATCAACCAACATATTATTACTATTATTACTTTAAATAGTTACCTTTTAGAGCAATTAAAAATTCAAAAAATGAAAGATTTTAATTTACCTTCATTTGTCCTTCCTCTGACATTCTTCCTTTCTTTATGTAGATCTGAGTTTCTGACCTCTATCATTTTCCTTCCCCCTGAAGAACTTCTTTTAACATTTTGTGCAGAAAAAGTCTATTGTCATTTTCCTCAGTTTTGTTTTTCTGAGAAAGACTTTGTTTCTCTTTCACCTTTGAAGGATAATTTTGTTGGATATATAATCTGGGTTGGCTTTTTCTTCTTTCAACACTAAGTATTTCACTCCACTCTCTTCTTGTTTGCATGGTTTCTGACAAGAGTTCTAAAGTAATTCTTATACTTGTTCCTTTATAAGATTCCCCACTCCACCTCACTCTGTCTTCTTTAAAGATGCTTTGTCTTTAGTTTTCTGCAGTAGAAGGAATGCCCTTCTCCAGTTGAGATAAGGTGCTGACAAAGTCTTTTCCCCTGTAGAGTTATGGAGAAGGCTTTAGGCATAATTCACAATGATTCTTCTTCCCCTCCCCTGCCACAAGAGAATTTTCAGATCTTTACTCTGAGAACTTGATAGATTTCCTGAAATTTTGGGTGTGCTCCTGTGCTGCAGTCCTCAGAAATTTCTCACTTTCACAGTAGTCCACACTGAGCCTTCAGCTATTTGTCAGAATGACCATTTTTGGTGTTCCCACTAGTTTATGATCCCAGGGGTTTCTTCTCCAGGTAAGTAAATTGCAGCTGTATCTCTCTGGATGATCCTGACTCTGGATTTTAGGGTGGTGGTTTGCCCTGCAACCTCAGTTTTCTGATGGACTCAAGAAAAGTCATTGATTTTTCGGTTTGTCCAGTCTTTCTTTTAAGGAAGGGCATGATGACTTCCAAGCTCTTATCAGAGCTGAAATTAGTAGACTATTTCAAAGTTTATATGAAAAGGCACAAGACCTAAAATAGCTAAACAATTTTGAAAAAGAAAAATAAAGTGGAAGGAATCAGTCTACCTGGTTTCAAGATTTATAATATGTCTACATTAATCAAAACGGTGTGGTTTGGCAAAAGGATACAATCAATGGAGCAGAATAAAGAATCCAGAAATAGACCCACACAAATATGCCCAGCTGATTTTTGATAGTTGCAGAAGCACTTAAATAAAAGAAGGATAGCCTTTTCAACAAACAGTGTGGGAGCAGTTGAACATCCATAGGCAAAATAAAGAAAGAAAAGAAAAGAAAAAAAAAAGGAAAGAGAAAGACCATTAATTAAAACCTCACTCCTTATGCAGACATTATCCCAAAATGGATCATGTAAGTTTACAAAATGTAAACTATAGATCTTTCAGAAGACAAATATAGGAGGAAATCTAACCTTTCCTGTGTGAAAGACCCTGTTAAAGAGGATGAAAATAAAAGCTATAGACTGGAAAAAAATATTCACAAGTCATGTATCTGAAAAAGAATAAAGAACTATCAAAACTCAATAGGATAAAAAAATACAATTAGAAAATAAGCACTATATATTTATATGAGCAGCTAAAATAAAAATAGTGATAATAACAAATGCTGACAAGGACATGGAGAAACTGGATTTTAATTGCTGGTAGGAAATTAAATGGTATAGCCATTCTGAAAAATAGTTTAGTGATTGTGGATAAAATGAGAGTTCCTGTGGCCAGGATTCTTACCTGACCCTGGTTGACTAGCTCACTGCACACCTGTGGGCAGTACATGGCTGTTGACTCTATATAAAGAGCTCCGCCCAGTGCTCTGCGTGCAACACGGTGGCAGGGCTGCAAAGCTGCAGGAGAGCAGAGCAGAGGACAGAGGCCCAGAGGACGGCTGTGTGGGATGATTGTGCAGAGAGGCCCAGAGGATGGCTGTGTGGGATGGCTGTGCAGGCAGAGAGGCCCAGAGGACGGCCATGCAGGCAGAGGGACCCAGAGGCAGAGACCGGCTTGCTGCACACAGACTCACTCTGAGTGAATGGGATTTTAGTGACTGACCTGCCACCTGGAAATAAAGTTGGGTATAACCCTTCACCCCAAGAAAATTTTGAGGTCAATTTCTTTGGTCACATTGAATCCTTAGAGAACTTGCCCAGGGCTGAAACCCATTAGCAAGACAATGGTTTCTTACAAAACTAAGCATTAACTTGCCATACTTACCAACCTTACCATACAAGCAACTGGACTCCTGGGTGCATATCCCAGATAAATGAAACCTTCCATCCATACAAAAACCTGTAAATGAATGTTCATAGCAGAGCTATTCACAATAACCCAAAACTGAAAAGAACCCAAATGTCCCTCAAAAGGTGAGTGATTAAACAAGCTAAAGCACATCCATGTTGTGAAATACTACTCAGCAATAAAAAGAATGAACTGTAGATACACACAGCAACTTGAATCAATATCATGGGCATTATGTTGAGTGATAAAAGCCAGTCTCAAAAGGTCATATACTGATTGATTCCATTTATACAAAATTCTCAACAGTGATAAAATTAAAGAGCTAGAGAACAGATTGATGGTGTCTAGGGGTTAAGGATGTTGAGAGAGGGGCTGTGACTATAAAGAGGTAGCATTAGGCAAGATCTTTGTGGTTATGGATTGTGGTGGTGGTTAACAAGAATTTACACATGTACTATTGGGGGAAATTGGGTGAAGGATACACAAGAGCTCTGTATTACATTTGCAACTTCATATGTGAATCTACAATTACATCAACATAATAGTTTTTTTAAAATAGTAGCTTTACACGTGGAGAGACCTAGAAGAAATCTTAAGCAAGTGATCAAGGCTTATATCACCAATATGCCATTTTGATATCATATACCTCCTGATATCTATGTGATGAGAAAGTCAGTTCATCTCTGTGCTATCCTTCCCCAAAATACACAGTCCCAATTTAATCATGAGAAGACATCAGATAAACCCAAAATTGGGAGACAATCTACAAAGTACCTGACAAGTAATCTTTAAAATTGTCAAGGTCATGAGAAACAAGGAAATATTGAAAAAATATTATAGATTGCAGGCAACTAGGAAGATATGATGACGAAGTGCAACATAGTATTCTGGATTCAATCCTAGAACAGAAAAAGGACGTTAGTGGAAAAACTTGTAAGATACATTATACAAAATGACTGATCCGTGTTACTCTTCAAAGTGTCAAGATCATGAAAGACATGGAAGGACTGCTGAACTGTCATAGATTGGAGGAGACTAAAGATATATGATGACTAAATGCAATGTGGTATCCTGACTTTGATCCTGGGACAGAAAATGGACATTAGTAAAAAAATTGGTGAAATACAAATAAAATCTCTAGTTTAGTTAATAATATTGTACCAAGGTTAATTTCTTAGTTTTGATAACTGTACCATGGTTATGTAAGATTTTGACATGGGAAATGCTGGATGAAGTGTATGCAGCAGTCGTCTGTGCTGTTTTTGCAACTTTTCTGTAATTTTAAAATTATTTCAAAATGAACTTAACGTATAAAGCCTCCCAGGAGATTCTTATTTGTAGCCAGGGCTTAGCACGGCTGCTAGCTCATCCATTAGGTCCTGCACCATGGGTTTCCACTGTATTCCCTTACTCTCTAGCCTGCCCTTCTTCCATCAAAATTGCCCGGCCCTAGAGGGATTTTTCTCAGCTGGCTGCTGGCCTAAATAGGATGAGATAAAAAAAAAAAAGAAAGAAAAAGGTTCTACCACTATCCCAGTGGGAAACTTGTTGCAAAGTTACTATCATGGGTACTATCCTATCTGCTCTAGCCTGGTGCCATTGTATAGTAAGAATTTCCACCTCAGAGATTTATTCCTTTGTGTAAAGCATCATCACATCATCACTTCTGAAACAGCACTTATGGATGCTGTAACATGAATTCACTAAGAATTATAAGTCATGTGAATTGGTGTATCAAGTTTTTTTCTGCAACACCACAAAACACTGTGTGTCTGTGGAGGAGAGAGTTAAATTTGTCTAGAGTCCCCCACTATCCATTTTAACTCTCTAAGCAGAGAAGGCCAGCCCTTGGTTCAAGGCAGGAGGCTGGCACTGTAGGTGGTTAGAGCCAGGTACTTCAAGTCAGCGAGAAGCAAGGATGGCCTCAGAGGGAGATGCTCCAGTCTTAGAGGACTACCTTTGGTAGAGATAATCAACATCTTGGACAGCAAACTCCTGTTGCTATGACAGCTTCTAAGAGCACACTTGTCTCATCAGAGTCTGGGGCTTATTCATTTGGCTCCACCCTCTTCCTGGAGTGCTCTGTTTATTAAAAGAGCCCTGCCCTTTATTGTGCTAGGATTAGTCATTATGGGTTGGTGAACTGCCCTTTTCTCCCCTCCACCCCAGCTTTTCATCCGCACCCTAGAAGGGAGGGCTGTGCCTTTGGGCCTGCTGAGAGTCCTTCAAGAAAGCTGATCTGAGAGAAAATTAAGAACAGCTGGGGGTAGACACAATGACATCATATGCCTCTAGCATAAAAGGCAGCTCAGAAACTCTGATTCATGAAGGAGAGAAAATAATGGGAATTGGAGAAAGGGGCTGAGACTTGGGAACTGTGCAACAGCTGATTACTGGGGGAGACAGGAGAAAAGATTAAGCTGGGAGCATGAGAACTAGCTGAGATAGTTGAACTCTGAGTAAGCACCTATTAATCGAGTATTTAGCATTTGGGGTCTATAGACTTCACAGATAAAATTAAATGGGGACAAATTGGTGAAAGCTGTGAAAATGCCCTGAGGTAGCCCATTGTTAGGAGAAAGATTGACAAAGGAAATGGTTAGAAACTGAGCTTTATTGCAGAGCAAGTTACAAATTGGACTCTGCATATAGACTTTCTTCTTTTCTTGATTTTTCTGTATGCAACTGAAAGATTTACATGTAAAAGTAATTTTATTTACCTTTTTGTTCTAAAGCAGTAAATTCCTCTACATAAAACACTGATGTTTGTAGTGCTATATTCTTATGAAATTCAATGATAAACCTGCACAGTTTAAAGGGCTGTTAGAGATGATGTAATTCAACCCTACTTTTACAAATGAGGAAACTGAAGCCTAGAGAGTTAGGTGATGTGTCCAAGATCACACAACTATTATGTGACGCAGTTGTGGTTGGAGCTTAGGTCTACCAATTCCCAGGCAAGTGCTGTTTTCACCCCACATCTCTTTTACTTAGTTCAGCCATGCCCAAAGAGAGTCCAGACTTCTAACCCTATATTACCATAGTGACTATCACTGGCTCTCACAGGTAAGAAGCAGACCACCCGGGATGAGTCAAACCAACCAAAGAATTTTCTCAGACTCCTTAACATATTAAGCATGATGTGAAAAAATCACAGTGAAAAACAAAATACCAAGATGCACTCTGGCATTTACTTTATTAAATCTTTTTCTCTGTGTGTCATACTTAAATATAGTGATGTTGCTCTGTTTAGCAATTTTTAAAACATATCATCAAGTTTAAACAGCAATATCTGGCAATGCATAGTTATATTGTCTGTTTCAAGCAACCACACACAGAACTGATACTTTTACTTCAAGCTGTACAGGCATAGCAGTTACTACCGCTTGGTGATCCTTATCTTAATTGCAACTTTTTCTCTTTGATGGGTGAATAAACCTTTGGAAGGGTGAATGTACAACCTAAACCAAAGAGAATAAGGGTAGAGTCACTAACATGAGTCTGAGAAATCTGATTGAAAGTTATAACCCAGGTGGTCTGATCAATCAAAAAACTGCTGTTATAACCTTAGAAGTTACTAAGCATTGGTCCTCTTAAATAATATGTTTCTTAGGAAGAGTGCAACTGTTCCAAAAGAAAGACAATAAAATTAACAGACTCTACCAGACAAAGCATAATTAATGAATTAGTCTAAGTAATAGTTGAAAACAAAACTAGAATATCATTGAAGAGCTAAGGGAATGTATTGGTAACATGAAGTAGTAATAAATACTTACAAAGAAGCTTTCAGAAATATTAGCTATGAAAAATATGAGTTGAAATAAAGAACTTGACTGTGGGGAGGTTAATAACACAATGGATACATATGAAGAATAAATGAATGAGCTGAAATACCAGGTTTCATAACTTTCCCAGAAGGCATCAGAAAGGAATAAGTAGTTGGAAGATTCTTTTTAAAAATTTTAGAGACATAGAGTATGGAAGGAGAAGTACCAAGTCAGTATAGTAAGAGTCCAAAAAGGAGAGAAAAACAGTAGAAAGGAGGTAAGTATTTGAAGAAATAATGATCAAGAATTTTCCAGTCTTAGTGGAATATGGATGACCTTAGTTTAAACGAATTCAGTTTTCCAAACAGGATATTTAAGATAGAACCTGTATCTAGACACATAGTAGTAAATTTTTAAGTATCAGAACAGAGAAGACTTCCCAGCAAGGAAAAGCAGATTACCTATAAAGGAACAAAGTTGTGTTGATATCCCAGTACTCAAAATACAAGAAGAAAGTAGAGTGATAATTTTCAAAGTATTGTGGGGACAAAAACTTGGAACCTAGAATTTTATACCCAGCTAAATATCACTTAAATATAAGAATGAAATATCTCAGACATTCAAGGCCTCAGAAAGTTTACCAAACACTTTCTTTGAAATAAGTCCAATAAAATGGTACATACAATAAATATAAATGGGTGTACTTCCCCCAGAAGCCTCTCACAAATGTTCCTTCAATTTCTCAGATCCATCAACCCCCCTCCTCTTATTTTGGTAGCATTTCCAGGACTGAGTTCTTTGGAGGGAGCCAGTGTCTGGGGTATGTATGCAATTTTGTAGGAATCTGAAGTGGCTTGTTTCTGCTTTTGTTACAGTTTTATCTTTCCTGGTAAGCTTACAAACTACCTGAGGACACAGTATTATTGATTTCCTTATTCCCAGTAGTACCTGTCACAGGGCTCTGTACGTGGTAGGTATTCATTAAATGTCTATGACAGGAAGGACGGGAGAAAGGGAGGGAGGGAATTTTGAGGATGAAACATAAAGCTATGATTACTTCCATTCAAGGGAATAGCTATTCTCTTTCTTTTTCTGACATCCCAATGTATGTTTCTGATGTTAAGTCTGATGGACTTGAAGATAATTGAGCATTATTCATTTCACTAACAAAATGGTAAAGGCAACCTGCTTATTTTGACTCCACTTGAATTGATCATTTACTTGATTTTCCATGACCCTCAAACTCCCTCTGAGTCATTAATTATGGAAAGTGATATGCTCACGTGCTAGTGAACATTGCCAAGTCAGGAATAAGAAGTGAAAGTCATCTACAAGCGCTTTGCTTTGTCTGAAATTTATCAGTGCTTCTCCACAGAGCTGGTGAAAATCTCTTTCTCTCTCTCTTCAGCAATGTAATTCTTTTTGCTCATATGTGACTGTATACAGTGCCTGCTGAGGCAGTACAGGCAAAGCACACCTGTCAGCATCCCAACCCTAAGAACTCAGTCTTGAATCAGGCACTTTTACCTTTAAGGGAAGAGTTGGGTGGGCATGTAGGGTTTCACGCTCTTCTTTCCATTGGCATTACGTGTTGGGTTTGGAGGCAGGCAGAGCAAGAGACACCAGGACGGAGAGGGGCATCAGAATTATTCCTTTACACCCTTCTGACAGGCAAATATCATCTTTTACACTCATCTAAAAAGCATTTGTGTTACGTTTTAGATGTTTGTTAACTATTTTCAAACTTCCCGTAGTTATCATTTTGTTGCAAATCCCAAAGAAAAGGAGCTGGACAGAACAAAAAATGATAGTAGCAGGCCTGAAAACACATATATGACACATGCACATCTCAGAGGCCAACATCATTGGCAGCAAATGCCAGGAGGGTTCCTTCCCACCATCCTCTGCTCTATGCTTTCTCACCACCACTCTCACGCCTTGCCCCTCACCCACCATTCAATTCTTCATTATGTGTTTTTAACAATGAGTTGAGGTTGCTAACAGAAACTGTGGCATCTGGAATTAATTATTGAACTTGGAATTCTTACTGAAAATCCTAAGAAATCATGTAACATTTGGGCACTATGTGGATTTAATTCAGTAAATAGTCATGGAGCACCTGCTCAGTACAGGCTCAGCTCTGGGCAGTGCTCAAGTCCACTTACCAGGGCCAGGGGAGGAGTACAGATGCTCTGGAGGTTTGAAGCTGGGGTAGAATTTATCCTGGTGGAACAGAAGGAAAGATTTCTTGCCAAGGTAGACATGGCGACTGGCCTTAAGAAACGGGTAGAATTTCTATAAGCAGAGGCATTCCAAGAAGCAAGAGCCAGTAAAGTAACAAGGTGAGAAATCATCAGATCTATGTAGGGCTAGTAATAGTCCCCTTATATTGAGTCATTACTCTGTGCTCTGAATAGGGCTCTGCATGCACTCTCTTATTTAATTTTCACCCATAGCTATCTGATTAGCTATAGGCAGTATCATTCCTACTGTACAAATCAGGAGACTAAGGCTCACAGCAATTAACTTGGTCACCTGCTAAGAGATGGCAGAGTAGAAATTCAAACCAGCTCTGTCAGGCTCCAAGCCTATGTCCTTCCTCCCTCCCTCCCTGCCTTTCTTCCTTCCTTCCTTCTTCTCTCTATCTTTTTCTTTCTTCCAGTTTTAGTGAGATATAATTGACATGTAACATTGTATTAGCTTAAGGTGTATAACATAGTGATTTGATATATGTATATATTGTGAAATAATTACCATAGTAATTTTAGTTAACACCATCATGTCACCACTAAGCTCTGTGCCTCCGAAATAAACACATGACTGTAAAGAAAGGTTAGGACCATGTTATGGACAGCTTTAGATGTTCCGTGAAGGATCCTGAACATAAGGTGACAGATTATAAAGTTAAAGGGAAAGGGATTTTCCTGTAACAAGAAATGACTGGTCAGTAAGGGATCAGCAGATTAGAGACCAACGAACAGCTCCAAAACTTCTCTTTTTTCCTCATTTGTTCTGCCCCTTCCTGGTTGGAGAACGAGCTGAATAGGAAAGAAACCTCTCTGTTCTTCTTAGGGCTCTTGTGTAGAAGTTCTACTTTGCAGGGGGTGAGGGGAATCCTTTTTGTGCTGCCAGTTTCTTGCCACTGTACATGATCTTACCTCTGGGAACGGAAGGTAGGAATCTGAACGTTGCCTAACTGGAAAATTGGATTGCTTAAATTTCAGTTCTTATTATGTTATTTTGGACAACTGGAACCCCTGTTATCTTTTTTATTAATTCTTAATATTAGTTTGGGCCTTTTATGTAGCTTCTCCTCGGTCATAAAGAGGGGATTAATGAATTGCGCATGGATATCATCTTCCTTTCAATCTCATGCAGGACCTGGAAGGCCCTTTTGCCCACCTTTAGTGGTAAGCAACCTCTTTCACCAACCTTGGTTTAGGATCCGGAAGGAGCAAGGCCTTGGGGTCTTTAGTATCTCCAAGCTGCGTTCCACTCTTTGACCTTCCCACATGAAAGATAATCCGCAGAGCCCTTAATGAATTTGGTGCTAGTTCAGGCAGAAACTTTTAAAAATATTTTATTTTGAAATAACTTTAGGCTTGCAAAAATAGTAGTATCATGGAGTTCACTTCATTCACTTCACCAAAAATAGCACATGGAGTTCACTTCATCCACTTCACCACCTTACTTCAAAACCAGGAAATTAACATTGATACAATGTTGTTAATTAATTTACAGACTGTATTCAAGTTTCACCACTTGTCTTACTAATGTCTTTTTTTTCTGTTTGGGGATCTAATCTCCATCCCACTCTAATCTAGGACAGTTCCTTTTTTTTTCACACCCTTGACACTTTTGAAAAGTACTCATCAGTCATGCTGTAGATTGTCCTTCAATTCTAATGTCTTATGTTTTCTTTGGATTATATTGAGCACATGCTTTTCTGGAAAGAATACCACTGAAGTATGTGTGCCTTCTCAATGCATCATATCTGGGAATTCATGACAGCTCTGTATCTCATTACTGGCAATATTAACTTTGACCACTTGGTTAAAGGAGTGTCTGCCAGGTTTCTTTATCCTAAAGTTACTATTTTTCCCTTTGTGATTAATAAGAATCTTGTGGAGAGATACTTTGAGACAGTGTAAATATCCTACTTATTATGCTTTTGCATCCTAATTTTTGCATCTCTCCATCTATCCTAAACACCATGAATTCATACTGTTACAGCTGATTCCGACCTAACAGCACAGGGCTCATTCTTACCTTCCTCCTTTCCTTATTTGTAACTCCTCTCTCCAGCAGTGAGAAAGCTATACTCATCACCTGCAGTGTATTCGCAAATTTGATCAATACTATTATGCCCTAGTATACAGTGTTCTCACATCCCTTCTTTTCACCCTGTTCCTGCCCACCTCTTTAGGTAAGCAAGCTCATTCATATCCAGTTTATCATTTTCATGTTTCTTTTGGCACAAATGCACAGACATATGTAAATTTTCTCATATCCCATTCTTTCTTACCATGAAAGCTTGCATACTAGAGAAATTCTTTTGCAATTTTCTTTTTCTTCCTTAACAGCATATCCTGGCAATCATTCCATGTCAGTTCATAGAGATCATCCTTGTTCTTATATTACAAAATGCATTAGAACTCCACTGTATGGATATATCATAGGTTTCTCAAACATTCTCCTACATATGGGCATTAGGGTTTTTTCAATACTATGAAATATCAAACAATGCTGCTATAAAAAACCAGGTGCATATATATTTTGTATTGTTGAAGGTGTATCTTCATGGTTAGTTCTTAGAAGTAGGATTGCTGGGTCAAAAGGTAAGTGCATGTTAGGTTTGTTAGCTATTGGTAAATTCTCCTCCATGAAAATTGTACCAAAGGGCATTCCCATCAACCGTATTTGAGAGGCCTGTTTCTCAGCAGTGTCAAAAATAAAATGTGTTCTCATACTTTAAAATTTTCACCAGGTTTATTAGTGAGAAATGGTACCTTAGTGTTTTAATTTGTATTTCTCTAATTTTGAGTGGGTTGAAATATCTTTTCATATGTTAATATATGTATATATATATATATACACATATATTTGTAAATCAATCTGTTCATGAGACTCCCTCCCCTTTTTCTATCAGGTTTTTGGTCCTTTGTCCCTCAATTTTTGAGTGTTTTTTAATATTTTGGGAAACTAGCCTTTTGTGATATATGCTACAAATATTTTCTCCCAAGTTACCAGTTGTCCTTTTACTCTATTTTTAGTGTTTTTGTTGCACAAATATTATTTGCTTTTATGTAGCCCAGTTTGTCAGCCTTTTGTTTTCACTGGATTTTGAGTCAGTTATACTTCTAAAGCCTTCTGTCCCATGTCTCCTTCTTAGAAACTTTAACAAACTATGGAATGACAGTTGTCTCCTGCTTTGCTGGCTTCACTATACCTAAGTAATAATAAAACCTACATTGTAAAACACCATAACAATGCAATTAACCAAACCTAGAGTGTGGGGAATTCTACAGGAAAATTGCTTGAATTTTTACTGATTTAATTGTTCAAAAATATAAGTTTATTGTTGCAATTTTGCATTCTTTGATTACTAGTGAGACTGAATTTTCCATACTTGTTTAATAGTTCCGCTCTTCCTGTGAAGAATTGAACTATGTATTCTTATTCTTGGACCATTTTATGCAGAATATGTTTTAAAGCAAACTGGATCAAAATGGTTCACAGAATATAAAACTTTTAGAGGAGAAATAGGAAAAAACTGTCCAGATCTGGAGCTTGGTGAAAAATTCTTAGACATAATATCAAAAGCATGATCCATAAAAGAAAGTATTAATAAATTGTACCTCATCAAAATTAAATTTTAAAAAATCAAATTTTAAAATTAAAAAAATGAAAAGCTTTTGCTCTGTGAAAGACCATGCTAAGAGAATAAAAGACAAGCTACAGAGTGGGAAAAAATATTTGCAAGCTGCAAGTCCAACAGAAGACTAGTATCTAGGATTTATAACAAACTTTCCAAACTCAATAGGAAAAAACAAATAATTCAATTAGAAAATGGGCAAAATATATGAAAAGACATTTCACTGAAGAGGATCCACAGATGGCAAAATAAGCACATAAAAAGATATGCAGCATCAGTAGGGATCAGGGAATGCAAGTGAAAACCATAATGAGATACCACTACATACCTATCAGAATTGCTAAAATAAAAAAATAGTGATAGAAATTGGATTAAAGATGGTGGCATGAGAGGTGAGACAGAGGCCTCCTCCTAAAACCACATATAATACAAAAATATAGTTAATACAACTAATCCTGAAAGAGAAGTAGGAAAGAAGGCTGTGCCAGACTGCATACACTGGAGAAAAAGAACAGACCCCACGGAATAGGGTAACATACCAAAGCCATGATCGGCGGGAACCAAGCCCTTCCCCCACCCCAGCTCACTGGTGGGAGGAAGAGAAAGGGTGTGGGGAGGGGGTGGAGGTCTAGGACTGCTGAACACCGAGCCCTGGAGATCTGCTTTGGGAGCACAAACCTACATCACATGGTACACTGGAGATTAGTGGGGTTGGAAAGCTAAGACAGGTGGAATACTTGGGGAGACTGAGATTTCAGCCACACTTGTGGAAAACAGGAATCTACATCTGGCTGTTGTGGGACAAAAGAAGCACAGGCAGTCTGAGAGACTTCTTAACATCAAGAGAGCTGCTAAAGGGGTAAGGATTACATAGAGCTTGCTGCTCAGGAGAAAAGACAGGTGGACAAAATTGTCTGGGCACACTCTGCCCAGCAGGTTGGGAATTTTCAGGAGCTTCAGGCACTCCATTCCCCTGGCTGGCAACACAGTTCCGAAGCCCCCCACCATGATATGCAGCCTGCTGCACCTTCCTCCTGGCCGACCAGCACCGGTTCACAAACTGGCGGCCCCTGCCTTGACATCGGGCCAGCCAGCAGGATACCCTGCCTACAGCAGCTACAAACGCAAAGCATACAGGCTTTCACCTGTGTGCTCAACTCACTGGTTCTGGCAGTGGAGACAGGCACAATAGCTGGGAAGCAGGAAACAGCTCATTCCTCCCCACAGGCACCAGCACCACTCCCCTGCGACCCCCGACATTGCTCTAGGGGCTGAGCAGCTCCAGAGAGTAGAGCTTCTGGGCACTAGAGGGCGCTACATACAAATCTGAAACATCAAAGGAACCTGGTTCAAACCAAAATCTCACAAACACCAGAAAGAGAGCCAAGTGAAACTGAACTCATAAATCTTTCTGAAAGAGATTTCAAAATAAAAATAATAAACATGCTCATGGAGGTTCAGAAAAATACTCAAGAACTCAGGGACAAATTCAGGACTATGATTAAAAAATTAAGGAATTCAATATCTGAAATTACACATATTATGGAGGATTTAAAAGCAGATTAAATGTAGTAGAGGAGATGGTAAATGGAATAGAAATTAGAGAAGAGGAATACAAAGAAGCTGAGGCATGGAGAGAAAAAAGGATCTCTAGGAATGAAAGACTATTGAGAGAACTGTCTGACCAATCCAAACAGAACAATATTTGAATTATAGGGGTACTGGAAGAAGAAGACAGAGAAAAGGGATAGAAAGCGTCTTTGAGGAGGTAATTGCTGAAAACTTCCCCAGTCTGGGGAAGGAGATAGTTTCTCAGGCCATGGAGGTGCATAGATCTCCCAATACAAGGGACCCAAGGAAGACAACACCAAGACATATAATAATTAAAATGGCAAAGATCAAGGACAAGGACAGACTATTAAAAGCAGCCAGAGAGAGAAATAAAATCACATACAAAGGAAAACCCATCAGGCTATCATCAGACATCTCAGTAGTGGACAGTGACTGCAATGGGGTATAGGGGGGACTTGATAATATGGGTGAATGTAGTAACTACATTGTTTTTCATGTGTAACCTTCATAAGAGTGTATATTAATGATACCTTAATAAATAAATAGTGATAACATCAAATGCTGGTGAGGATACAGAGAAACTTCTCTCTCGTACATTGTTCATGGGAATGTAAAATGGTATACTCACCTTGGAAAAAAGTATGACAATTTCTTATAAAACTAAAAATGCAATTACCATATAATTTTAATTGCACTCTTAGGCATTTATCCCAGATTAAGTGAAAACTGATGTTCATGTAATGGGGGTTTTTCAATGGGGGATGGATAAACAAACTGTGCTACATCCATACCATAGAATAGTATTGGCCAATAAAAAGAATGAACTAGTGATATACAAAAAATCCTAGGTGGATATTAAGGACTTGATGCTTAGTGAAAAAAGTGAATCTCAGAAGGTGAACGCTGTATGATTCCAATTATGTAATGTTCTTGAAATGATAAAATATACAGTGGGAGGATAGGTTAGTGGTTGCTAGGGGACAGGAACAGGGATTAGGGGTGGGTGTGAGTAAAATGGAGTAGCATCAGGGAATGCCTTTGTGGTGACACAACACCCTTTTATCTTGATTTTGATTAGATGAATTTATACATGTGATAAAATTGCATAGAACTATACCCCTCTCATACACATATAGGTGCGCATAAAAACTGGTCACAACTGAATAAGCTCTGTAGTCTAGTTAACTAAGATGTTGCTGTTGGGAAAAGCTGGGGGAAACAGTCAATTGACTCTGTGAACTATTTTGCAAATTCCTGTAAGTCTATAATCATTCCAAAAGAAAATAATTTAAAAAGCAATGCTAGAGTTTTAATTGGAGTAGCATTGAATTACCCATTAATTTAGGAGTCATTGACACCTTTACAATGTTAAGTCTTCCCACGTTCATTTATTTATTGCCCTAAGAAATGTTTAAGTCACTTATTACTTTTTATCAGCCAAGGTAGGACAAAGGAGTTTAATATTAGCCTATTTTAAGTTTAGGGCAAACTTGCTGTCTTTTAAGAGCATTTTACTCCAAATTCTCTGCATGACCTGAGAATTAACAGCTTCTTAGAGAACCCTCTTTAAAGTGTGTGTTCTCCAGATAACTACATATATGTCTAACTTTTCGCAGTCTAGGTAAATATAATATTATAACATTTTATATAAAATGTAGAAACCTTGCAACATTAGAGGTCAATATAACCCCTCTCTGCCCTTTTTTTCTGTTGTTGGCATATGTATTACATCTACATATAAAGCCTATAAGCAGCAGCATTTTTGTTTTAAATAGTCCTTTGCATTTTGAGAAATTAAAAGGAACAAGATAGGTTTTTTATATTTGCCAAGATATTTATCACCTCTGCTTTTATTTTTTAAATGAGTGTCTGATTTCCATCCGGTTCCTTTCCCTTCAGCCTGATGCAGAGCTTCCTTTTGTCAAGAGGTCAAGTAGTACCAGTGCTGTGGCTAATGGGGCCAATAGGATCACTACTGCAGCTGCGAGCTGGCTTGTCACACCTTCCATAGATTCATCTGGTAAAGAGACAACAAGCCCAAATAGCTTCACTTCATTATTTAGAGAGCAACAACAAGATCAGCATGGTATTTGCACCCTGTATCTCTAGTTTTACAGGATGACACTGAATCAAGAGGGGAGAGATGACAGGAGGCACGGACAATGGGTTGCTCTGCTATTGAGGAGTCAACTCTAAACTACAGCAGGTATTTACCATGCAGCTGTACCCTAAGGTGGGGGGAAAGATGGAAAGTCCTGTGATCAACTGACATTAGGGAGATGGATGAGAATGGCCTTGTGATAGTTCCTTACCAGGCTGCTTATTTCCCCTTGCTCCAGGAGGAATTGCAGGGGCTCCACCAAGACCCAGGTCAGACTGTGGTCAAGCGTTGACAAGATGGCCCATATGGAGACCAAAAAAGGTCATTGGGCACTGTGGGGTAGAGCTATTCTCCTACACCTTTAGCATTTCTTGTAGTTCAAATCTGCTGATAAAGATTTTTTTTAACCTTTTATCATGTATTTATTTTGCCTTCATTTTTGAATATATTTACTGAGTATAGATTTCTGGGTTGACATTTTTCCCATCACTTTAAAGATTTTGGTCTTTTCTCTTTTGGCCTCCACTGTTGCTGATGTCAGCCATATTTGAAACATTTTTCCCCTTCTGTATATAAAGTGTTGCTTTTCTCTGGCTGCTTTTATGATTTGCCAATTATATTTGGGTTTCAGCAGTTTGACTGTGATATTCCCAGAGTTTTGTTTTCTCTCCTCTTGGGATTTGCTGAGCTTCTTGAATCTTTACATTTATGTCTTTATTTAAATTTGGGGAAATTTAAGCCATTGCACATTAGGTATTTTTTTCCTCCCCCATTCTCTCCCACTTGTCCCTCTAGAACTCCAATTTCATGTATGTTACACCCTTGCATATTGTCCCAAATGTCCCTGAGGCTCTGTTCATGCTTTTGTTTCTTAATATATTTTTCTCTCTGTTCTTCACACTGGCTGTTTCTATTGTTCTGTCGTAACTTTCCTGAAACTTTTCCTCTTTCACTTCCATTCTGTTGTTGGGTCTATCCAGTGATTTAAATTCAAAATAAAAAATTTTTTTTGACATACTATGTTTCCTAATTCTGGATTTTTTTAGTTCCTTTTTTTTAATAGTTCCTATTTCTCTGTTGTGATTTTCTATCTTCTCATTCATTTTGAGCATATTTTCTATTACTCTCTTGAGCATAGTTATAATAATCACTTTAAAATTCTTGTCTGCTAATTCTAAAACCTGGGTTATCTCAGGTTTGTTCTCTGCTGATTCTTTTAGCTCTGATTTATTCCTCTGAAAAATGTTGATTTATCATTTTGGTGGATAAATTGGTTAGATTCAAACTAAACTCTTTGGTGGTTGTTGAAATCTTAGTTCAGGATTTTGATCTTTATCTGAAGTCTGTCCCAAGTATGCATGGTTCAGGAGTCAGGTGAGATTGGTTCAGAGTCTACAGGAAGAAATAAGGGCTCCCTCTGTCTGGGTCTCTCCTTTTCAAGATCCCTCCCTTACTTTCCAATGGCTGTGGTTGTCCTGAGCTCTGTCCTATATTTCTTCCAGAAAGATTGCAGGTTTACTGTTGGTGTTCTACTCTTAGTGTCTTAGCCACTTAGCTGCTTTACTTTGCCCTCAGCCGAAAAGCTGTAAAAATTTGGTAACTCACCTTGTGCCAACTCCCCTTCAGAATATGTCCGTTTATATCCACTCTCCAGTCTCTTCACATTGTTGTTTCTTTATATTTTTTTTCTGGAGTTTAGAGTTGCTGTCTGCCGGAGGATCAGGATCAATAGAAGCTTACTGAGCCATATCAGAAGCAGAAGAAAGTATCCTGATGAATTTTTATTTTACTTTTGCCAATATGTCCTTAATGTGGGATTCTGTCCCAGAAACGGGCCTTAGCAAGTCGGCTTTGAGAGTTCATAGGGGCTAGATTCCTCTTCAGTGCTTGTTGGCACAGGCCCCTTGCACTCACTTGGTATTAGAGAGTGGTCAGCCCTCCCCAGTTTCAGCTGCTATTCTCAGTTGTCCCACTGTAATTTCCAGTGAATACCCATTAGCTGTTTTTCCTTCTGAGCTCTTATTCCACTAGGGTTATTGGCTACTTTGGGTTGTAATGTGTTGCTGTGGGGAGAAAATAAACCTTAAGCCTTGGCTGGTGCCACCCCACCAGATGAGTTTGATGAGAAAATATGCCTCTGGGGAAAAAACCTCTAGTGTTACAAATGGTAACTCAACCTTGGCGTTGCTCTCTTTCCAAAGAAGCCTCCCCCAGTTGTAATCTTCTAGCTTGCAAGGTACTGGTATGTGATGCAGGTAGGGAAAAACCGTTAAGGGCTACACCATCTACATTCACCTGTTACCTAGAACCCATCATCCCAGCCAGCCCTGAGCTCTACCCCGAAGTTACCCTGCCACCCCTGCTGGGTACTGATCTACTGCTTATATGCCTCCCAGTGTCAAAGGGGCATAAATAAAGGGGTAGGGGGGAATTAGTACATTTTTAAAAATGTTCTACTTTAACTCCTGTACATTGTTCTTGTCCTTTTTTGGGCCTTCTTTCCCCCCAGTCCTACCTTACTCAGCTCCCTGATTCCTCCACCTTTTGTTCTCTTAGTGGTTTCATCATTGCTTTTATGCTATTTCCATAGAGCCATCCATCTCTGGATTCTGTGACATGTCCAGGGTTGGCTCTGGAGAGAGGGCTAATTTGTAATTTTGCAATTTTAATAAGAACTGGGATAACTATCTCTTTTTATTAAAAAATGAAAATAACTAAATATTGGTTAGAATTAGAATGTTTAGACATTGGAACTTAACAATGAGAGATTCCTTCTGAACCCTAGAAGACCCTCAGAGAATTTCAAAGAATGAAAAAAATAGTTTTGGGAGCTTCCCTAGTTAATGACATAGACATACTATTACAATCTAGGATATAGATGTAAAATACACCTTTGCAGACATATGTCTTAACAGTCTAGGAGACAATCTGTGTTTTCATAAAATGTCTCATCAATAAGCTGGAAAATAATGAATGGCATTGACCAGACATAGGGCTGTGGTTGCAGTGTGTATTTGTTATCTAATAAAACTAGTATCTAATAAAAATATCTCATTAAGTATTTTTCTTTTGCTTATAGGCTTTGCTTATAGTCTTATGAGAGTAAGTTATAATTTATACCTTCTAAGGAGATTAGGATGGTAGAAAGTGTGAATGAAAAAAAGTCACATCAAATTCCTTGAGCCCTTAATTTTGTCAAAACTATTAAAACCCAGTAGACACAAAGCAAATTCTTGTTTATTAGAAGCTTCAGAAGTCTTACAAATGAGTGCTAATATAGTTGTGGGAGTCCATTGCTTTCTGCTCCACAAAGTCTTTTGCAAAAAGGCATTGCATCATTTTAATAACAAGTGTATGTTTCATGAATATACTCATTCACATTGAGAATACAGCCCCAACCATTTACAATCCAGTGATACAAATGTGAAGCAAATGAGTGCATGAGCCATTAGTCAGCTTCTTTCCTTCTTACATCTTCTCTCTCATCAGTACTCCACCCCAACCCCTATGCATGGTGCAGTACTATTCATGTCCCCCAGGACTAGGTCAAGTAGTATCAAGCCCCTCCTCCACAAACAGAATTAATTGCTTCCTCCTTTATTCTTCTCTCTGTCTCTGACAACTAGCCCAGAAGTTGGCCTGTAGTAAGTGTTAGGTGAATACAGTAAGAGTAAAACCAACTGTGAAATGGTAATAGTTTTTGGAGATTCTCCACAAAGATGGTGCTTTCAAAAAGGCCTTTCACCTTTATTAGCAAGACCCAGGCAAGCACACTCAGACAGACTGCTTGTCTAAGACTTGCTGTGGCTATTTATACTGGGACCAGAGGGAACCAGGAAGCATGGCCTTTACTTGCGTCTGTTGCAACTTGCATAGCTTGCTGGCGCTTAGGGTAGTAGCACAAGGGACTCCTGATTTGTGTGCTTGGCCAGGGCATGCCGTGGGCATGGAGACAGGCCTCTTCCATCAGTCACTTGCTTCTACGGCCACTGTTACCCAACAGCACAGGGCTGGATAACAAATGTGTTTTGGTGGTATTTTCAAGGCGAAAAAAACAATGCTATTAGAATCCAAGGTGTTGATTCTCTTTTATACAAAACGTCCCCTCGTTTCATCAGAAACCCTTAGAGTTTCAAAACCTTTTAAATTAGAAGTGTTGGTGATCCCTTTTTACTTGAGTTGACAGATGAGTCACTCCCTTCTGCCCCTCCCCATTACGTTCCTCATCTGAGGCAAACTCGCCGCTCATTTCCCTTTTGCGACCTCAGACTAACTGCAAGCCTAATACGTCTCCCCAGCCGACGCCTGGAGGACAGCATTTTTCACTTTCAAATGAAGCTGACTGCAAGAAAGAAGGCAGACCAAGCAGCAGTGCTGACCTTCTCTGTTCTGTGAAGCGTCTCTCGCAAGGAAAGAGCTGGTAGAATTTGGCTCCATTTCCCACATCCGTGGGATAAGGGTTGCATGTAAACAATAATAGCCTGTGGTACTTAGGCCTCATTTAGCTGTGTTGCTTTAGAAGAAACTGCCAAGTGAGGTGTTTCTCAGAGTTCATGCTTAACATTCCAGAAATACTGTACGGTCCACTTCAGAGATGGTACTCCACGCCACCAAGTGGGTGACTGTTGGTGCACTCTTGATGGTCACTGGGCTTCACATTGACACATTCTTTCAAATCACATGGCAAGTGCACCCTCCGTGGAAAATGAATCTGGTACTCTGAGGGCGGGTTTGTCATTGTAGAGGCCCATTACACTTCCCAGCTGTGTAAGTGTGTTTTCCTAGACAGCTTTGGTAGCTTTGAGCCTGGGATGGCATGTTTGCTCAACTAGCAGTGAAGTGATACTTGCAAGGTAAGCCGTTATGTTGTTGATAGAGCACTCGGCTGGGAGTCAGGCAACCTGCGCTCTGCTCCCCGGCTGACTAACTCTTTGGCCTTGGGAAACATCCTTGGGCTCTCTGGCCTCAACTTTCAATTTCTCTACATTTCTTTTCAGCCCTAAATTTAATCAGGTAACATAAAACAGTAAATATCAGGTCAGGAAGCAGAAGTTCCCTGTCCAGGCTCTGCTGCTCACTAACTGTGACTTGGGTTAAGCCACTTAGCCACGCAGCCTCAGGTCCCCATCTCTGGAGAGACCAGTGTCTTCTCTACCTGCCTCACCTGGTAATTGTGCCGATCAGGTAAGGAAACATCTTTCTCACTCAGCACTTACCGAGCAACTGCTCTGGAGTACCAGGTTAACAGATGGTGAAGACGTCGAAGTTACTAGATTATCTGTTACTACTACTGTTAGCTACAATTTGGTGAGCGCTCCCTGCCACTTAGGTACAATATCCCATTCAGTCTACATCCTGTGCATGAGAAAACTGAAGTTCAAGAAAGTTGGATTGCTTCCTCAGGATCATGTAGCTAGGCAGCTGGAGTCAAAGTTTATACCAGGGTTCTGTTCTTCATTTTAAAAATTAAAAACATCTCACCTTTTGCCAAGGAGCTTGTGCTACTATTATTATTCCTTTCCTGAGCCACAGTGCCTGAACCCCATGACCTGGAAGCTGTGTGCATGTTGGGGGAGGTGGGGAGGAGACTGGCTGGGCTGGGGCTGTAGGAGGTGTCCTCGGCAGACACTGCCTGAAGCCACACAGTCAGTGAAAAGGCCTGAGGGACAGCCCAAGTCCACAGGCCAGAGGAAGTCCATGTGCATTGGCCAGACTGAGGGACCAAAGGCAGCAGGCATTAAAGGGGTAGATGGAGGAGTTGAGGTGGGGAAGGGGAGCTGTGGAACAGGGCCACAAAAATGAGAACAAGCCCTGTGGATCATAGGGAGGGGGTGCTGTGGGCCAGTTGCCAAGACTAGGTATTCGCTGAGGCTAGTTTTGAAATGTTGCTCCTGGCTGGGTGGGTGAAGAGGCCAGTTCCACCAAACAAGCCCCCAGTTTTGTCGCCTGTAGAGAAAGGCAGCGGGCTACATAAGCTCTGAGGGCGCCGCGCCAGACATCCCCCGAGTCAGCAGGTCCGCACAGCCGCTCTCCTCCAGGGCTCTGAGCAGCAGACAAGCGCTCTTGCTTAGGCGTTGTTCTCCCTTGGGATGTGGCCCGAGTCTCCGAGGTGCTGGGATTCTGTTTGGATTATGTCAGGGGCTGCACTGGCAGGACCCAGGCCCCCCGCGAAGCAAGCAGCCCAGCTGCCTCCCTGCTCTTTTTGCAAACTCCTGTGTCAGGGGAAGTGGTCTTTCCAGCCTTTGGAAGGTTGTCCAACCACACTAGTTTCCAGAGATGTGCCCCTGCTTTTGTGGCTCTGCTTTACTGCCCCAGGCCTGCTGCCTCTATGAACCCTACTGGTTGCTTCCTTCCACCTCCACGCACTCTAGGGACTGCCCAGTCTTGTTACTTGGAGTAACAAGAACAGTCTGCTTACTCAAACTTCGGTTGTTAGAAAGGGGTGTTCATCCTAGTATGTTCTTGTGCACCTGGAGTAGTGGGCCTAGTGGCAGAAGCCGGCCAGGAGGTGGGCAGGGGGAACTGAGCTCTGACACTGAATATGGCCGCTGGGCCAGCACGTGTGCTTGGGGACGTGGCCCTGTTATACACTGAGGCAGGCAAGCAGGTGAAGGAGAATGGTTTCTAGGCAGGCCCAGGTGCCTCAAAGACTTTCCAGAAAATGGTCAACACTGGGGTCTAGGGTAACTAACTCAATAATAACAGTGGCCAGAGCAGACACTGCTATGGACACTGTGCTGAGCACTTAACCTAGATTCACTCTCTAATCTTCCTAGCAATCCTGTGAGGTAGCAATGCTGTTTCCCCACTTTATATATGAGGAAACCAAGAGATAGAGAGGTCAAGCAACCTGCTCAAGATCACACAGCTCAGGGGTGGGTATGTGGGTATTGCTTGGGTCTTCAGCCGATTGGGCATTTATCATGTGGAAGACCTCTCCTTAATGACCAAAATGGCCAAACCCAGCCACTGGGCCAAGGCACCAGTTCCAGAGAGAATGGTGGACAAAATCACGGTGGGGCAGAGGGGCTCATCTACCCAGCAGGCCTGCAACTGACGCTCATCCTCTGTGTCAGGTGTTGGGGAAAGAGACAAGGAAGATAGTGTCTCATTCAGGCCAGGGCTCCAGTTATAAAGCTGGTGGGAGTAGTAGGCAGGACAACATGGATTTAGGGGTAGGAATGGAGGCAGAAGGCCAGCCGTTATGACTGGGCCAGTGTAAGAAGTAGGCTTGGGAGAGTTCTGGTCTGGGGCCATCCAGCTGCCCAGGCAGCCATTTTGAGACGAGGCGCTAACCACACGCCTCTGCCTCAGTTGGTCTGGGGACTGGGTTGGGCCTGAGCCTCGAGGGAGAAGGCCCATCGGGTCCAGCTGTAGGAATCTGAGTACGTTAGGGGAATTGAGTTGGGCGCTAATGGAACCGAACCAGGAGTGACACCCCCGCTCCCGTGGAGCTTGTTTTCCTCCTGCCATTCCTTTGGAAGCACTGGCCCCAGCTGTGGTGGAAAGGGACATGAATTTGGAGCCAGGGTATCTGCGCTCCATATGTTAGTAGGAGCTGTGTTGTCTGAACATTCTTATTGGGATAGCTGAAATTCTTAGTAGAAATTCCAGGAAGACTAGAAGACATCTGGGAAATACATGTGGATTGAAGTGGAGAGAAATACTTAATTTTCTGGGAAAAATCTCCAGGATCCAGAACCAGCTTGTTTTTAAAAAAATTGTTTTCTCCCAAGTGACATGTTAATCAAGTAATATATGTGAAAGTCTCTGTAAACCACAGGGCAGAGCCTCAGCTGAAGGCCTTGCCCACATCTTCATTGTTGCAGATTAGCAGCTCACAGGAGGAGATTGAAGCGTTGCCTCTTCCACCCTGGCACCTTCTCTCTGCAGCCCGAAGAATTTAGAGCAGATGCTTAGTTTTCTGCTGTGCTTATGTCTCCTGTGCAGCCATCGGGCATGGCCACTGCTGCCTGCAGGCAGGTTACTGATAGGTTCAGGAAGAGAAGGGCAGAGCCCTTGCCCCTAGCTCAGAAAGACCCCGAGATCCAGTAAATATAGTGGATTAGAGCCCCAGCCTGGGGTTTGGGCAGCCTGAGTTCAAATCCTAGCTCTGTGACCTCAAGTACATTACTTAACGTCTCTGGGGAACGTCCGCAAAATGGGGAAGTTAATATTAGTATCTGCCTCATACATGGATGTGAGGGTCACCCGACTGCCTGTAAAGCACTCAGCCGTCCGTGCGCCAGGCCTGCAATCAGCGTTTGATAAATATCAGCTACCACCATCCTCCTTTCCCCTCTGCTTCCTTCCTGTCCGTATCTTTCCCCTTTTTTCTCCCTCTGTTTTTCGTCCTTCCTCCATCTTCAGAGGGCTTCCTAGAGCCTCAGGCTAGTGGCTTGGCAGACTCAGGACCAGGCCAACCTGGCTGGCTGTCAGTGGCCCAATTTGAGAACTAGATCCGAGTCCTTGAGCCCTTGCATTCAGAGCATGAGCCCTCTGGGCCCATGTGACCGAGCGCTGCCCCCCCCCCCCCCCCCCCCCCGTTCTCAGAGCTCCCTGATGCCAGTCCCTAGGTAGCCCTACACACTTGTTAGATATGCCTTCTCTTTTTGGTAATAGCAGCTCACACAGCAGGGATCCTTACTTGGGGGTGGGGTCTTTGTGTCCTCAGCTGCCACCCTACACGAGGACTCTACCCAGTAACCTCTAATGAACCTAGTGCTTACTTCAGTGAACCTTTCCAACAGCCCTGTGAGGTTGTATAGCTCATTTATTCATTCAGCAAACACTCACTGATCCCCTGTTCTGTGCCCCTGGGGTCACAGTGGAAAGAGAATGGGGAGTCTCAGAAGAGTCATTCAGGCAGTATGACAGAGCACCTGAGCCTCACAAAACTGCACTGGAACTCTGGCTGTGCCACTCACAGCGGTATGTCCCCCTGTACCTCAGTTCCCTTGTATGTAAAATGGGCCTGTAAACAGTCCCTATCTCACAGGGCTTCCTCATTTCCTCATGCACTCCCATATAATCTGTACATTCCTTTTATTTTAGTTCATATCACAATATGTTACAATTCCATCTGCCTTCCAAGATGTGGTCTGAGCTTCAGGGAACCACTTGTCTGTGTGTGTATCTCCCATACCTCCCACAGGGCCTGGCCCAGAATATACACTTAGTAAGTCCTTACTGAAATGTTAATACTATGTTGTAATTATTTTGCAGGCCTGTTTTCTTCATTAAGCTGTGAGCTTCTGGAGGACAGATATTTTGTCTCAGTATTTGCAGGATGTGTGGGGTCTGGGAGCAGGGACTCAGGGAATGCGGGTTACATGGGTTGGCTGAGTGAGGGAAGGCGTGAATGAGGGACAGACGGAGGCTGATGACTAAGACACTTTCGTACAGCCTTGCTGCTATTAGTGAAGTCATTGTCAGCTTGAAATTTGGTGGGATTTATAGTAATAATGTGGGGTAAGATAAAGGTTCATTTTCTAAAGCCTGACTCCCCTCAGGCCTCTGAACCCTGCTAACCACCCTTGAATACTGTTAACCACTCTTCTTGAATCGCTCTCCTTTAACCTCCTGAGACCAAACTATCTGGGGCTTCCTCATGCTTTTCTGACCCTTGCTTTGTTTTGGTGATATTGAGTCTGCTTTTTTCTCTTGCATCCTCACCACAACTCTTCCACCTCCAGTTCCAACACCACCCTGTGATGTAAATATTCTCTAGGGTTTGGACCTGGCCCTGACCTCTTCCTTTCCCAGTGAAAATTAATTTAATCCCAAGGCTGGGCTCTTTAGAGGCACTGGTATGAATAGCTTCTCAATCTCTCCCTGGCTCTGGCATTTCTTCTGAGCTCCGAGTCTAAATCTTCCAGCTCCTGGTGCACATCTCTACCTGGTTCTCTGGCTGTCTTCCCAAACTTCATGTCTAAACATTCTTAGCCTTTTTTCTCCAAACTGACCCTTCCCTCCATTTCTATTTCACATTAGCGGTAGTGCCTTTCAATTTTCACTCATAAGGAATATGTATGAATATGTATGTTTTAACTACTATATTATTATCACATCTAACAAAATTAACAGTAATTAATTTATTATTAATTTCATTTAATGCCCAGTCATACTCAGATTTCCCTGATTTTCTCAAAGATGTCATTTTATAGTTGATTCGTTTGAATTAGAATCCAAACAGGGCCCACACATTGCGTCTATCTATATCTCCCAAGTCTTTTATTGATTTTATTGATTCTGATCCATTGTAGTCATTATTCATTTTGTTGCTAAAATTGTTGTAGAAACCAGGTCATCTGCCCTGAAGAATGTCTCACATTCTCAATTTGTCTGATTATTTTCTTGTGTTGCTGTTGAACCTGTTTGTCTATTCCCTGTATTTCCTGCAAACTATAAGTTATGTCTAGAGGCTTTGATTAGATTCAAGTCAAAATTTGGGGGATAAGATGCTTCACAGCCAGTGCTGTGTACTTTCTATCTCATCACCTCATGAAGCAAATGACATCTGTTGCCTCACTTTTAGTGATACTAAGACAGATCAATAGGTTCCAAGATAATCACTTGGAGCCCTCCACTATAAACGTCCCCACTGACCTAGTGGTTTTAACAACCATTGATAATTACCATTTAGGTCCATTTTTTCATTAAGAGATGAAAAATGGCACTTTCTAATTCTGTTATTTCTTCTGCATTCATTACTGGTACTTTTCTATAAAGAATTTTATTCATCAACCATTTAGTTATCTTGAATTACAGTGTTTACAAAAAAAATACAGGATAAATGTTTGATACCTTCCCTTGAAAAACATCGATTTTCAGAATGAGTTGGTATCCTGGCAACCTCCAACGTTGACCAATCAAATCTTTTAAGTATCGTTATGAACTCATGGATTTTTAAATACTTTATGTGTTTTGATCCATTGTAGTCATTATTCATTTTGTTGCTAAAATTGTTTCATCTTAAGCCAGTGGGGATCCTTTCAAGCTGGCTTTTGTTTCCTTTTGTCATGATTGATTTCTTGATTTTTGGTTTGATTAGAGGTTTCAGGTTCATCCTGTAGAATTCCCAACCCAAACCTGGAATCAACCATTTCTCCAAGAAGCTCTAGTTCCTCTTGATGGGAAATGGTATTATGAGAGCACAGTCTGAGGGCTGGGGTTCCTGTTACTAGGTCGTCAGGTCTTTGCTTTGTAGTGAAAAGAGCTGGCAAAGGCCTATATTTTTTAAAAAGAAACGCGATGAGTTCCTACTGATATTTCAGAGTTGAATTTATGAGTATAGGGCTTTTACTTAATATCTTTGGTTTTGTAATTGTGTCTCTTTTCTCTCAGTCTGAACGTCTTGGCTCTTAATGACATTACATAATTATTTGCATTACCCTACAGTATGTCTGTAACAGTTTCAAAGGAACAATTCCAATGTTCCTTCTAAGATTACTGAATTCAGTTTAAGTTGTCTTTGTTCTTCCTTTTGCCCTTAGAATAAGTCCTGCTAGGGAGGTAGTCAAAAGTATTGTTTTAAAGTCTCTTGAAGTAATTTGTTTTTCCTGCATGGTTATGTTACCAACTTAATACACAGTTTGACTCATTTGCTTCATTCCCCCCCCTCTGTTTTCTTACCCTTTATTACATATCATTTATGTACAATATTTACATGGTTTCAAAGTCAAAACTATGTAGCAAGAGCTATCCTAAAAGTCTTGCTTCCATCCTGCCCCCATTCTTTATCCTCCCTCCTTCTACAGTAATCATGTTTGATTAGGTTTGGGTTTATGCATCCATGCATCCATTATGTGTTTGAATATTTATTAAACAAATGAGAATAAGTCATTGTATTCCACCCTATTTCTTACACAAATGTAGCAAGCACTGTAAAAACTGCTCTGCTCCCTTTTTTCACTTAACGTGTCCTAGAGATCGTTCTGGGTCGATGCACGGAGATATTCCTTGTTCTTTTTTCATAACTGTGTATATGCCATCCCAAAGAGGAACTGTGGTGTGTTGAGCCAGTCAGCCCCTACTGACAGACATTGTGGCCTTTGCTATTACAAAGAACACCACTGTAAGTAGCAGTGGTGTCTGTCCCAGGGTTCTCCTGGCTCCAAGCCTCAGTGGCATTCTCAGCTCTATCTTCTGTTTTCTTTTGTACCTGATCACTTCTAAACCCTGGTGATCCTTCCTTTGTACTCTTCTGTTTCTGCTTTTTTGCCTCTGCTGCTCTCACCCAATTTTAGACTGTAGTTGTCTTTGCCTGGACTATAGTAATAGCAGTAGAATCCCTATTCATTTTTCTCCCCAGTCCAGTCTCTGCTGCAGACCACGGCCAGACTCATTTCCTGAAATATTGCTTTCAACATGATCTCTTCTCACCCCACTCAAAAATCTTTGATAATAGCATAAAATCCAAATTTCTTAGTTTGGCATTTGAGGGCCTCCATGAAGTGACTCGAATTTCCTTTCCTCATAGTCATTCCTTCTGCTTTGGATTATAGTTACATTGGTCTGCATATGTGACTTCCCAAGCATCATGTTAATTATTACTCTTATACCTTATCGGTCCTTCAAAGCTCCACTCAAATTCCAGATCTCTGGAAACTCTACTGGAAACCTCAGCCCAGGTTCTCTCTCCCTTGAGCTCCTACTCTCTGTGATGTCCATTTGAAACTGAGCAGACTTAGTCCCTAGCCAGATGGGAAGATCTGTTTGAGCACATCTGGTCCCTACTGTGAGATCTAAGAACTCCATCAGTGTGCTCATCAAGCATTAACTGAACATCAGAGCGCATCCAGAGGTGAGGGAAGCACAACTTTGGATTGGCTGGGCTGTTTTCTGATGGTGGCTAAAAAGGATGTGGGATTCTATCTGCTTGGAGGCACAGCCAGGAATATGTTCCAGGAGGGCAGTACTTGACAGAGACATATCTCAGTTGTCTGTGTGCCCCCTCCACAGTAGATTTAATTCTAGTTAAAGGAGAAGAAATTGGACTTTCGTCTGGGGGAAGGGGTTTGTCCAATGGGTATTGAGTCAAAAGATCCCAAATCCTGGGAGAACACTGCTTTTTCCACCTTCCCTCATCAGGATAAAACCATAGCATTTTGTCTGATGACAACTCAGGACTCACACAAGCCTGCCATTATCTTGGCCACCAGCCATGTGACAGGGTGGTTTGTCGATGACACATTACAGAACATTGCATTTTATATGGTTTCCTTTCTGTACTTCTGTTGTTTGGGTTGCATTAGCCTTAGTTTCTTAAAGTTCCTTTTAAAACTTCACCATCTGGGGCTAGAAAAACTATTTTTGGTTTATTTATTTACAATTTATCTTCTGCCCTTTATTTCCAAAAAGATTTGCAGAAGCTTACTAGTTTCAGCATAATGCAAAACAAGGCATAGACCAGAATTGTCTATTTCAAGAAGAAAGAGTAGTTATTACCAGATAGGTACCCTAGATAAGTAGAATGCTACAGCTGTTGAGCATTGACTTTGACTCTGAATTTTTTGCCAGTCAAGGGTAAGAGTTACAATGTATATGTTATCTGAGAACCGGAAAGCAGTTGTAGTCCTCTTTAAAGATCAGGTTCTCACTGACATGAAACTTAAATAGGAATTTATGATAGGAACCTTGTATAAGTACATTAGGTAACACAATGACCCATGTCTGTAATTTTTACAAATTAAACACAGAATATAACACAAAAATACCAATCAAATCAATGCTGTTTATATTAATTGAATTAGGGTTTTGTTTTTGTTATTATCCGATTGAAAAATTAATTCAACTTGCATATACTGCTAGCTAAAGGGTAAACTGATGAAACTACTTTGGGAAACTGGCAGTATCTACTAAAGCCCAGTAAACCCCTCTCCTATGACCCAGCAATTCCACTATATGTATTTGCTAAAGGACATTCTCAAGAATATCCCTTAAAGCATTATTTAGTGCCAGTCAAATACTGGAAAGAACCCAAACATCCCATGAACAGTGAATGAAAAAATAAATTGTGGTGCATGTATATGATGGAATATTCTACAGTAATGAAATGAACACATTAGAGCTACACACAAGAACATGGAAGACTATTATCATACTGATTGAAAAAAATCATATCCCAAAGAATACATGATGTCTGATTCAATTTCTATAGAGTTGAAAAATAGACTAAACTGCAATAATAGAAATCGGGATGGTAGCTAACTTTCGGGAGGGAGGAGAGGAAGATGATGGGGACCTGATGAGACTTCTAGAGCCTCATCATGTTCTATTTGGGGGCCTGAGTGGTGGTTACTTGGGTGTGTTCACTTTCTGCTAATTCATTGAGCTGTACAGGTATGAACTTGAATGTGTCTACATGTGTGTTATACTTCAGCAAAAGTTTAAATATTAGTACATTCACATGGTAAGATTTCAAACAATATAGAAGAGTATATAATAAAAAGGGAGTCACCCTCCTACTCAAAACTCCCATTTCCTCTCATCAGAGTCTATCACTATAGCCAGTTTCTTGTGTACTCTTCTAGAAATACCCCATAATAAAAACACCGTGGTGTGCATGTATCTTTAGGGATATGTCTCTTCTTTTTGTCATTTACAGAAAGGGAGGAACACCGTGTACATCATTCTGCCACATCCCTTTTTCGTGTAGCACTATGTCTCGGACATCTTTCCCTACCAAGGCATGGACAATGTCTCTTTTCTTTTTCTTTCTAAAGGCTCCATCAGGTATTCCATTGTGGGTTAACCAGTCCATGTTTAACCAGTCCTCTGTTAGTGGACATTTAGGATCCTTCCAGCTTTTAAAATATTACAGCAATACATTAACCACTAAATATCTTTCTATACATGTCCTTGCACACATGTGTGTGGTACAGTGGACTTTGGCATCTTTCTGTTAGCTTATTGAACTAGCATAGGGGGTGAAAACCCCATAGAATCAATACTGTCCTTCAAAGTCCCTTGAGAAAGCTGACATATCATACCTTCATCATGCCAGCAGGACCTCCTTGCCTATTTGTCCCCCAGTATTGCAGTAGATTGCTGACCCTTTGGCTCAGCACTTGATGAAGAGACAAACTTATAGGTATGAGCCATGTTGGATAACAGATATGCATCTTTAAACACCATGATCATGATGAGGTGTTCACTCTGTGAGAGGCACGTGGGGACTGAGACTTACTGAGGGAGCAACAGAATCACAGCATCCACCTGAATTCTCTCCAGGGCATAGCAGCATCCTTGAGCACAACGGTAGGCACAAACTGCTCCACCATTTCCGTTGTCTTCTGTCTCTCTCAACTCTCTTTCTGCGTCTGCCTCTGTCTCCCTCTCTCCTTTCTCCCCTACTGTTGTGTATGCTGAGTGCCTGTGTTTGCATATGTATAACTCAGTCTATATATGATGTGATTCCACTGTATATCCATAGGATCAATTCCAAGAAGTGGGATTTTGGCATATGTATCTATCTCATATATATATATATATATGATTACGTGTGTGTATGTTTTATACAGATGTATCTTTTTATTATGGAAAGTTTCAGACATATACAAAAACAGAATTTATATAAGGAGACCCCTCTACCCATCAGCTCAGCCTCAGAAATGATCAAGCCATGGCCACTCTTCTTCCATCGATACCATATGCACTTCCCCGCTTCCTGTAATATCTTGAAGCAAATCGCAAGCATCATGTTTAATCTTTGCTAGATTTAATCTTAAATAGTTAAGTATGTCTTTCTAAAGGATCAGGACTCTTAAAAATTATAACCACAATGCAATCATCACACTTCAAAATGAACAAAACTTCATTAAAATCAACAAATATCCAGTCAGTGTTCCAGTTTCCAATTATCTTACAGTTAGGATACATGGATTCTTACTTGTTTGAATACAGTTCTAAATGCAGGCTAGATACTACAATTGATTGATAAATCCTTTTAGTCTCTTTTAATCTGTAGGTTCCTGCTTTGATCTTTTTCCTTTCTGCAATTTATTTTTTGAAGAAAATGGATTGTTTTTCCTGTTGCACGTTCCACACTCCGGATTTTGCTGGTTGCGTTCCTGTTGTTAAGTGTAGTATTTATGTAGTCTCAGTATCCTCAGACTTCTGTGTTTTCTCTAAATTAGTAGTTGAATGTAGAGGCTTAATCAGGTTTAGGTTTAAGGGTATTTTTTTTGTTCTGTTTTGTATTTGGTGAGACAACTTCATACATGGTTTTGTGCTCTCCATTAAGAGACACATACCATCTGGTTGGTTGTTTTTAAGTTAGCAGCCACTGGTGATCAAGTCTAGATTCACTCATTCATTAAGGGTTGCAAAAAAGATAATGTTCTTTTATTATTCCTTCTTAGCTTTTAGCTGGAATACATCTGTACACCTGATACTTCATTATTCAGGGACAAATTTGTATAAAAAGGCAAGATAAATGCTGATTCCAAATAATGAGCTAGTTTGCTAGCATCCACTAATAAAGGCAGTGAGTGATTATTCTTTCAAGTATAATGATGAATTCGTGGATTTAACCATATTTGATGTCTTTTAATCCATTGTTCTTATTTATATTGAGACTTGCACTGGCCAGTGGGAGACTCTTTAAGTTGGCTCCGTGAGTTCTTTTTACATGACTAGCAGTCTTTGAAATCTTCCTTGCTAGGTATGATGAGGAAGTCCGGGACAATCATGTACATTTCCTGTCCCAGATATGAAGAGCCGTACTTTTAGACACCAACATAGTACAGTGAAAAGAGCCCAGTCTTTGGAATTGAATCCTGGTCTTACCTCACCTTGCCTGTATGGCTATAGACAAACAACTTACTATCTACCCACTTTAAGTTTCTGCATTTTTAAAATTAACTAATGGCACCTATCTTCCGTGGTTCTTAGGAGAATTAAAGTTTTACACACACACACACACACACACACACCTGTATGTATCTTCAAGTTCCCTCCCCATTTCCTATTCTTTTCTTACCGAGTGACATCACATCTTCTGTGACTGCTCGGGCTTCTGTGTTTAGTGTGGAGTATTCTGTTTCACATTTGGTAGATACTCAACACACACTACAAACTGACTTGGAGGAGAGATGCCATCACATAGATGACGCCAACACAAGTCAAGCTCTGTGAAAGTAGGTATTGCCTCAGTGAAGTTGTTTTGAAAATCATGCTTCCTTTCTTTTTGTGAGCGCCCATTCACGAATAGTCATAACTATTCATGACCCCTCCTCACTGTCTCTGGCCCCCTCCCTAGAATTGAGGTGTGATGGCTATGCCGGTTTCAGGTGTGTTAAAGAAAGAAAGAAGAGAAGTGTGGATAATTCAGAAGGATAATCCAAATCTGTGTCACTCCAAAGTCACTCATTTCAGTTTGAAAGACATTATTTGATATGTGTGCAGCAGATTTCCCTGAAGTTAGCTTTACCTGCACTACTATTAAAATGGCTTTTCTTTCTTCAAAGTCACAGCAGTTAGAGCAGGCAATAAATCCAAAATGGACTGAACAAGCCATAGAAGCCAACTGGGGATGAGGTTTTTAACCCTACGTATTGTGCCCTGATACTCACACGCTGTGTGGTTCTGTCCTCACCTTAGGATCAGAATTAGGAAATTGCTAGGCTGCCTCAGCATTCCAGCTCTAGCAGGCAAGAGAGCAGCAGCCGCTGCAAAGAGCACAACCTTCTGACAGTTACTAAAAGGTACTGGCTGAAGGCAGAAATGGTGGCGAGGAAAGGAGCCTCCTCAGTTAAGCAGTATCCCGCGATGGCCTGCAGCTCAGCATCTATTCTGGGGTGAACTGGGATTTTGAGAGAGCTCACTGGGGAATTCTCTTGCCTGGTGGCTGCTTCCCCAAAAGTACCCAGTGAGCAGGTCATCATGTGGCACTATTCACTCCGAAGGTGCTGGCTTTCAACTGGGGAAAGCTGTTTGACTGCCTTCCCATGAGGCCTGTCCTTCAGGCTGCTTGTCCCACAGCACAGTGGGAGCAGCTGGCTGAGATGGCCAGAAAGCCCACTTGTGTTTCCTGAGAGCTAAGCTCTCGGCCTATGTTCCCCTGTCCTGGGCTGGCTACCCAGGATCCCTTTTCCCATAAGCCCCAGGGGTAGAATTCTACTAAACATAAGGGCGTCATCTGTGCCAGAGCTTTAAAGGGCTCTCTCCATGCATTCTAACCTTGAATCCTCATATCCAGCGTGTCAGGGTGGTATTAGATCCACATTCCATAGGAGAGGAATGGAAGGTTCTGAGAGACCCAGTGACATGCCACAGGTACTTGTCTCTGCCTGCTTTGCCCTCCCACTTACGGGCTGATACCTCTTTCATTTTTGGGACTTCACTGCCAATCAGCCCTTAATGGGAAGTAGGCAGGGGAGGGGGGAAGGTAACCAAGATTCTGGAAGCATCATACAGTTTTCTTCTCATTTAATCCCTGTCCCATCTCTTCTGGCTGGATCTGAAGTCTCTTAGCCCTGAAGTTAAAATTCTAGACCCATAATCTGACAAGAGCAAATGTACTGGGGTCTGGTCAACAAGGCCAACTATTGGAAGTGGGTCTCTTCCAGCTATTGGAACTATCTTATATTCTTCATTAACATGGCTTTGAGTACTCACCGGCTCTTTTCCTGCTCTCTTGTGATTTATTCCAGTGGCCTCCCAGGAGCAATGAGGTGACAGAGCCCTGGGACTCATAGGTACAGCATGGCTGGGCTGCTAGCTGAGCCCCAGACAGACTGCACCTGTGGTCCCCATTGCTCTAACCAGCTAAGTCACAGTATGTCAGGACTGACAATGGAGTAAAATAGTATGTCTCCCTGTAAGGTTGAAGTCAAATACAGAAGGAAACGAAATAAGGGTATGAACTATTTAACCTGAGAAGTAACAAGCTAGAATTTTTCTCCTTTGTTTTACTTTGTGGTTGAAGATTGCAGATAAATGAGGAAAAATAAGAAGGAAAGACAGTACTGAGGTTTTACCCCATCTCAAAAGATTATATTCATCACAGGGCATCTTTAAAATGGGTAATAACCATTATTAAATAGAAAAGAAATTATTTTTCTTGAGAGAAGATTCCAGTTAGAAAACGTTTTCTTTGGAAATAACATTAAACATCGTATGTAAGGAAACTCTTTCTTGTGCTGTCCACCTGCTCGCCCATGCTGCCTGCCTTCTCTCGATACTAAACAGAGTTATAATCAATCATGATCTCTTAACAAAATTACTCTTTTTATTCTGTCATTTTTTTTTCTAACCCCTTTAGATCACAACACTTTGCTCCTTTGTGTATGTGTATGTTTTGGCATAAAGACCAATTATTTTGAAATAAGATTTAATTCATTGTCTTTGAAACCTGAAAGCTCTGCAGCTCTGGGGATTTGTATAGAAAGCCCCCCAGCTCGCCTGAAGGGCAGAATGAAGTGTCAGGGGGATGGCTGTTCATCTTTCCATTTATGGGCTTACCATCTTTGACATCCTTTATACTACTTGATCATCCTCTGCTCGGGCCAACCTAACAGGAAGAACAAAGAGACCTTATCTCTTATTACCATTCTGTCTTCATTTCAGAAGATCTCATCATCACAACCACCTCTCTAATACTGTTGCCCAGCTAGGGGCATGCACATAACTTTCACTTATCTTCGTACCACGTGACGTGCATCTTAGGTGCATGTCCCTAACAAAGATCATCTTCTTTAGTAAAGACCTGGAGCAGGGGTTGGCAAACTATGGCCCACAGGTCACATCTGAACCACCATCTGCTTCTGTAAAGTTTTACTGGCACACAGCCCACCCCATTTGTCCACATATTGTCTATGACTGCTTTGAAGCTGCAAGAGCAGAGCTGAGCAGTTGCACAGCATCTCACAAAACCGGAAATATTTACTATGTAGCCCTTTACAGAGAGTGTTTGCTGGCCCCTGCTCTAGAGCACAGAGGTCCACCATAACATCTACCCAAAACATCTTTGGGTGTGTTTACAAATGTTTCCGAGGTGAGGGTGAAAACCAATGAGGAAGACACAGCAAGAGCTCGCACCTGGGAGCAAGAAAAGAGGTTCCAGTCCCTGTTCTGCTACTCTTTGCATCAACTTGGGTGGATCCCATTCCTTCCCTAGTCCCAGTTTGCCCAAAAGGTGAAATCAAAGAACTGAGCTAGGTGATCTTTGCGGGCCCTTCCAACTCTGAGACTTAGTGGCTCCAATGTTTACTCTAATAAGATCTTTTTAAATATGCAGATATATGCCTACAGTTGAGAATGTAGGATGCCCCAATTTGTAAAACCTTTTTATTTGGAAATATAGATTTATAGAAAAGTTGCAAAAATGCCACCAAAAACACAGAACTGCTGCATAACCTTGGGCCAGCTTCCTCCATGTGATCATGTTACATTAACCATCTTACAGTCCTCAAAGCTAAGGGCTTGACCTTGGTCCCATACTATTAATTAAACTGCAGACTTTTGGGTGCTTTTACCAGTTTTTCCACTAATGTATTTTTTTCTGCTTCAGGATCCAGTCGTGGACACCACATTGCATTAGTCATCATATCTCCTTAGTCTCCTCCAGTCTATGACACTTCACCAGTCTTTCCTTGTTTCTATGACTTTGATGCTTTGAAGAGCACCAAGCAGTTATTTTGTAGAATGCCCCTCAGTTTACTTTTGTCTTGATTTTTCTCATGAATAGATGGAGAATGTGCAGTTTGGGACAAGCTGCCACACAGGTGATGGGCCTTTATCGGTTTATAATATCACAGGGTACATGGTATCAATATGTGTTAATGGGGACACTACCCTTGATCCCTGGCTAAAGTGATTTTTCAGCATTCTCCACCATAAAGTTATCATTTTCCACCACCTCTGTAATTACTAAATATTTGGGGGGGAAATACTTGGAGATTATGCAGGTATGCTGTTTCTGCTTCAAGGTTTGCCCACCCATTACAGCAGCCATTGGTGGATACCTTTTACAGCATTTATCACTGTGGTGCTCTAATGGTGATTTTCCTCCTTCCCTCAATCCTTCTATGTCTGTTAATTTTTTATCAGAAAGTGTGTACCTTCTCCCATATTTATTTATTTATATCGGTATGAATCTAAGGATTTAATTTTGTTTGGGATTTTTTTGCTCATTGTTCAAGTTGCTTCAACTTTGGCCACTGGGAACTCTTTCAGGTTGGCTTCTGTGCCCTTCCAGTATGCTCCTGTTATGTTTTTTTTTTTTTTTTCCTGCTTTTTTTTTTTTAATAATTATTTTTTATTGAAGGGTAGTTGACACACAGTATTACATTACATGAGTTTCAAGTGTACAACACAGTGGTAGAACATTTATATACATAATTCTAGGTTCCAGCTATCACCCTACCAGGCTGTTACAATATCTTGACTATATTCCTTATGCTATACATTACATCCCGGTTACTAATTTATTTTACCATTGGAAGTCTGTCCTTTTTTTTTTTTTTTTTTTTTTTTGTGAGGGCATCTCTCATATTTATTGATCAAATGGTTGTTAACGACAATAAAATTCTGTATAGGGGAGTCAATGCTCAATGCACAATCATTATTCCACCCCAAGCCTAATTTTTGTCAGTCTCCAATCTTCTGAGGCATAACAAACAAGTTTTTACATGTAGAACAAATTCTTACATAATGAATAAGTTACATAGTGAACAGTACAAGGGCAGTCATCACAGAAACTTTCGGTTTTGCTCATGCATTATGAACTATAAACAGTCAGTTCAAATATGAATACTGATTTGGTTTTTATACTTGATTTATATGTGGATACCACATTTCTCTCTTTATTATTATTATTTTTAATAAAATGCTGAAGTGGTAGGTAGATACAAGATAAAGGTAGAAAACATAGTTTAGTGTTGTAAGAGAGCAAATGTAGATGATCGGGTGTGTGCCTGTAGACTATGTGTTAATCCAAGCTAGACCAGGGCAATAAAACATCCACGTATGCAGAAGATTTCTCTCAGAACGGGGGGGTGAGGTTCTAAGCCTCACCTCTGTTGATCCCCAATTTCTCACCTGATGGCCCCCCTGCGACTGTGCCTGTCTTAGGTTGTTCCTCCCTTGAGGAATCTTACCCGTCTCTGGCTAACCAGTCATCTTCCGGGGCCATACAGGGAAATGTGAAGTTGGTAAGTGAGAGAGAAGCCTTATTGTTTGAAAAAGTTAGCTTTTTACTTCTTTGCATATTTATGCCCTGTGGCTTCTATGCCCAGCATTTGTCTTGAGGTATCTTTACCACTTGGAAGAATTATGATACTCGGTAAATTTGATATGAGGCACGAATTCTATTTAAGGGTTGTAATTAGGAAGGAAGAAGAAAAGCTATAGAAGTAGCAGGCGGAAGAAAACATGGGAAGATTGATTATTTCTTTGATATATCTTCTTGTAGAGTAACTTCAGCATGTATAGGTTTTAAGCTACTACTTAAATTGCACACACACATTATCATAATAGGAGTATAGTTACATAACCAAAGCATATCTGTAATTACCAGCCATCTGCAGTGAAACCAAGAAAACCAGTTAGGCACCTTAGGCATTTGTGAAAACTTATCTATGATATGGTGGATATTGTCCAAATGAACTTGAACAGTCTGAGAGAAATCAGACAAATTAAAACAACCCATTCCTGGGGACTGTTCACATGCCATATGTTCTTTTAACAATAAATAGTTTGTAGTTGTAAGACTTTGGAGCGCTACAATTTGCACTTCTCCAAATTCTTGGTTGAGTTTCAACAGTATAGATCCAGTCCAATTTTGTTGTTTTACTGTATGCACAGGCCAGCTTAGATATCTCCTTCCTCATTCCCATGGCAGGTCCAGGAACTGGTGGGATGAGTGCATCTACAGCTGTAGCAGTGCGTGGATCTTTGTTGGGGTTTTTTGATGATCATCTTCTGGCATGAGTCTTCCAGAGGGTGCAGATGTTGGAAGTTCTTTTTCATATCGTATCTTAGTTCATTTTCGGGGTAGCCCAATTAGGCTTTGATCCTCTGTATAAACACAAACAGACCCTTTGCCTACACTTTTATATGCCCTTTATACCCTTGTGTAGAACTCGTTGGAGGTTACCACACAGGAACTGCCCTTTTTTTTTTTTTTTTTTTGCTATCACTAATCTACACTTACATGACGAATATTATGTTTACTAGGCTCTCCCCTATACCAGGTCTCCCCTATAAACCCCTTTACAGTCACTGTCCATCAGCATAGCAAAATGTTGTAGAATCACTACTTGTCTTCTCTGTGTTGTACAGCCCTCCCTTTTCTCCTACCCACCCATGCATGTTAATCTTAATACCCCCCTACTTCTCCCCCCCTTATCCCTCCCTACCCACCCATCCTCCCCAGTCCCTTTCCCTTTGGTACCTGTTAGTCCATTCTTGAGTTCTGTGATTCTGCTGCTGTTTTGTTCCTTCAGTTTTTCCTTTGTTCTTATATTCCACAGATAAGTGAAATCATTTGGTATTTCTCTTTCTCCGCTTGGCTTGTTTCACTGAGCATAATACCCTCCAGCTCCATCCATGTTGCTGCAAATGATTGGATTTGCCCTTTTCTTATAGCTGAGTAGTATTCCATTGTGTATATGTACCACATCTTCTTTATCCATTCATCTATTGATGGACATTTAGGTTGCTTCCAATTCTTGGCTATTGTAAATAGTGCTGCAATAAACATAGGGGTGCATCTGTCTTTCTCAAACTTGATTGCTGCATTCTTAGGGTAAATTCCTAGGAGTGCAATTCCTGGGTCAAATGGTAAGTCTGTTTTGAGCATTTTGATGTACCTCCATACTGCTTTCCACAATGGTTGAACTAACTTACATTCCCACCAGCAGTGTAGGAGGGTTCCCCTTTCTCCACAGCCTCGCCAACATTTGTTGTTGTTTGTCTTTTGGATGGCAGCCATCCTTACTGGTGTGAGGTGATACCTCATTGTAGTTTTAATTTGCATTTCTCTGATAATTAGCGATGTGGAGCATCTTTTCATGTGTCTGTTGGCCATCTGTATTTCTTTTTTGGAGAACTGTCTGTTCAGTTCCTCTGCCCATTTTTTAATTGGGTTATTTGTTTTTTGTTTGTTGAGGCGTGAGAGCTCCTTATATATTCTGGACGTCAAGCCTTTATCGGATGTGTCATTTTCAAATATATTCTCCCATACTGTAGGGATCCTTCTTGTTCTATTGATGGTGTCTTTTGCTGTACAGAAGCTTTTCAGCTTAATATAGTCCCACTTACTCATTTTTGCTGTTGTTTTCCTTGCCCGGGGAGATATGTTCAAGAAGAGGTCACTCATGTTTATGTCTAAGAGGTTTTCGCCTATGTTTTCTTCCAGGAGTTTAATGGTTTCATGGCTTACATTCAGGTCTTTGATCCATTTTGAGTTTACTTTTGTATATGGGGTTAGACAATGGTCCAGTTTCATTCTCCTACATGTAGCTGTCCAGTTTTGCCAGCACCACCTGTTGAAGAGACTGTCATTTCGCCATTGTATGTCCATGGCTCCTTTATCAAATATTAATTGACCATATATATCTGGGTTAATGTCTGGATTCTCTAGTCTGTTCCATTGGTCTGTGGCTCTGCTCTTGTGCCAGTACCAAATTGTCTTGATTACTATGGCTTTATAGTAGAGCTTGAAGTTGGGGAGTGAGATCCCCCCTACTTTATTCTTCTTTCTCAGGATTGCTTTCGCTATTCGGGGTCTTTGGTGTTTCCATATGAATTTTTGAATTATTTGTTCCAGTTCATTGAAGAATGTTGCTGGTAGTTTCATAGGGATTGCATCAAATCTGTATATTGCTTTGGGCAGGATGGCCATTTTAACGATATTAATTCTTCCTAGCCACGAGCATGGGATGAGTTTCCATCTGTTAGTGTCCCCTTTAATTTCTCTTAAGAGTGACTTGTAGTTTTCAGAGTATAAGTCTTTCACTTCTTTGGTTAGGTTTATTCCTAGGTATTTTATTTTTTTTTGATGCAATTGTGAATGGAGTTGTTTTCCTGATTTCTCTCTCTGTTGGTTCATTGTTAGTATATAGGAAAGCCACAGATTTCTGTGTGTTGATTTTGTATCCTGCAACTTTGCTGTATTCCGATATCAGTTCTAGTAGTTTTGGGGTGGAGTCTTTAGGGTTTTTTATGTACAGTATCATGTCATCTGCAAATAGTGACAGTTTAACTTCTTCTTTACCAATCTGGATTCCTTGTATTTCTTTATTTTGTCTGATTGCCGTGGCTAGGACCTCCAGTACTATGTTAAATAACAGTGGAGAGAGTGGGCATCCCTGTCTAGTTCCCGATCTCAGAGGAAATGCTTTCAGCTTCTCGCTGTTCAATATAATGTTGGCTGTGGGTTTTTCATAGATGGCCTTTATTATGTTGAGGTACTTGCCCTCTATTCCCATTTTGCTGAGAGTTTTTAACATGAATGGATGTTGAACTTTGTCAAATGCTTTTTCAGCATCTATTGAGATGATCATGTGGTTTTTGTCTTTCTTTTTGTTGATGTGGTGGATGATGTTGATGGACTTTCGAATGTTGTACCATCCTTGCATCCCTGGAATGAATCCCACTTGGTCATGGTGTATGATCCTTTTGATGTATTTTTGAATTCGGTTTGCTAATATTTTGTTGAGTATTTTTGCATCTACGTTCATCAGGGATATTGGTCTGTAGTTTTCTTTTTTGGTGGGGTCTTTGCCTGGTTTTGGTATTAGGGTGATGTTAGCTTCATAGAATGAGTTTGGGAGTATCCCCTCCTCCTCTATTTTTTGGAAAACTTTAAGGAGAATGGGTATTATGTCTTCCCTGTATGTCTGATAAAATTCCGAGGTAAATCCATCTGGCCCGGGGGTTTTGTTCTTTGGTAGTTTTTTGATTACCTCTTCAATTTCGTTGCTGGTAATTGGTCTGTTTAGATTTTCTGTTTCTTCCTGGGTCAATCTTGGAAGGTTATATTTTTCTAGGAAGTTATCCATTTCTCCTAGGTTTCCCAGCTTGTTAGCATATAGGTTTTCATAGTATTCTCCAATAATTCTTTGCATTTCCGTGGGGTCCGTCGTGATTTTTCCTTTCTCGTTTCTGATACTGTTGATTTGTGTTGACTCTCTTTTCTTCTTAATAAGTCTGGCTAGAGGCTTATCTATTTTGTTTATTTTCTCGAAGAACCAGCTCTTGGTTTCATTGATTTTTGCTATTGTTTTATTCTTCTCAATTTTATTTATTTCTTCTCTGATCTTTATTATGTCCCTCCTTCTGCTGACCTTAGGCCTCATCTGTTCTTCTTTTTCCAATTTCGATAATTGTGACATTAGACCATTCATTTGGGATTGCTCTTCCTTTTTTAAATATGCTTGGATTGCTATATACTTTCCTCTTAAGACTGCTTTTGCTGTGTCCCACAGAAGTTGGGGCTTAGTGTTGTTGTTGTCATTTGTTTCCATATATTGCTGGATCTCCATTTTGATTTGGTCATTGATCCATTGATTATTTAGGAGCGTGTTGTTAAGCCTCCATGTGTTCGTGAGCCTCTTTGCTTTCTTTGTACAGTTTATTTCTAGTTTTATGCCTTTGTGGTCTGAAAAGTTGGTTGGTAGGATTTCAATCTTTTGGAATTTTCTGAGGCTCTTTTTGTGGCCTAGTATGTGGTCTATTCTGGAGAATGTTCCATGTGCACTTGAGAAGAATGTATATCCCGCTGCTTTTGGATGTAGAGTTCTATAGATGTCTATTAGGTCCATCTGCTCTACTGTGTTGTTCAGTGCTTCCGTGTCCTTACTTATTTTCTGCCCAGTGGATCTATCCTTTGGGGTGAGTGGTGTGTTGAAGTCTCCTAGAATGAATGCATTGCAGTCTATATCCCTCTTTAGTTCTGTTAGTATTTGTTTCACATATGCTGGTGCTCCTGTGTTGGGTGCATATATATTTAGAATGGTTATATCCTCTTGTTTGACTGAGCCCTTTATCATTATGTAGTGTCCTTCTTTATCTCTTGTTACTTTCTTTGTTTTGAAGTCTATTTTGTCTGATATTAGTACTGCAACCCCTGCTTTCTTCTCACTGTTGTTTGCTTGAAATATGTTTTTCCATCCCTTGACTTTTAGTCTGTACATGTCTTTGGGTTTGAGGTGAGTTTCTTGTAAGCAGCATATAGATGGGTCTTGCTTTTTTATCCATTCTGTTACTCTGTGTCTTTTGATTGGTGCATTCAACCCATTAACATTTAGGGTGACTATTGAAAGATATGTACTTATTGCCATTGCAGGCTTTAAATTCGTGGTTACCAAAGGTTCAAGGTTAGCCTCTTTAGTATCTTACTGCCTAACTTAGCTCGCTTATTGAGCTGTTATATACACTATCTGGAGATTCTTTTCTTCTCTCCCTTCTTGTTCCTCCTCCTCGATTCTTCATATGTTGGGTGTTTTGTGCTGTGCTCTTTCTAGGAGTGCTCCCATCTAGAGCAGTCCCTGTAAGATGTTCTGTAGAGGTGGTTTGTGGAAAGCAAATTCCCTCAGCTTTTGTTTGTCTGGGAATTGTTTAATCCCACCGTCATATTTGAATGATAGTCGTGCTGGATACAGTATCCTTGGTTCAAGGCCCTTCTGTTTCATTGTATTAAATATATCATGCCATTCTCTTCTGGCCTGTAGGGTTTCTGTTGAGAAATCTGACGTTAGCCTGATGGGTTTCCCTTTATAGGTGACCTTTTTCTCTCTAGCTGCCTTTAACACTCTTTCCTTGTCCTTGATCTTTGCCATTTTAATTATTATGTGTCTTGGTGTTGCCCTTCTTGGATCCTTTCTGTTGGGGGTTCTGTGTATTTCCGTGGTCTGTTTGATTACTTCCTCCCCCAGCGTGGGGAAGTTTTCAGCAATTATTTCTTCTAAGATACTTTCCATCTCTTTGCCTCTCTCTTCTTCTTCTGGGACCCCTATAATACGGATATTGCTCCTTTTAGATTGGTCACACAGTTCTCTTAATATTGTTTCATTCCTGGAGATCCTTTTGTCTCTCTCTATGTCAGCTTCCATGCGTTCCTGTTCTCTGATTTCAATTCCATCAATGGCCTCTTGCATTCTATCCATTCTGCTTATAAACCCTTCCAGAGTTTGTTTCATTTCTGCAATCTCCTTTCTGGCATCTGTGATCTCTTTCCGGACTTCATCCCATTTTTCTTGCGTATTTCTCTGCATCTCTGTCAGCATGTTTATGATTCTTATTTTGAATTCTTTGTCAGGAAGACTGGTTAGGTCTGTCTCCTTCTCTGGTGTTGTCTCTGTGATCTTTGTCTGCCTGTAGCTTTGCCTTTTCATGGTGATAGGAATAGTCTGCAGAACTGGGACGAGTGATGGCTGGAAGGACTTCCTTTCTTGTTGGTTTGTGGCCCTCCTCTCCTGGGAGAACAGCGGCCTCTAGTGGCTTGTGCTGCGCAGCTGCGCGCAGACAGGGCTTCTGCTTCCTGCCCGGCTGCTATGGAGTTAATCTCCGCTGTTGCTGTGGGCGTGGCCTGGCTCGGGCAGCTACTCCAAAATGGTGGAGTCGTGTCGGAGCAGGAGCTGCTGGGAGGCTATTTATCTCCGTAAGGGGCCTCCCTGCTCCCTGCAGCCCAGGGGTTAGGGTGCCCAGAGATCCCGGATTCCCTACCTCTGGATTAAGTGGCCCGCCCTGCCCCTTTAAGACTTCCAAAAAGCACCCGCCAAAACAAAACAACGACCACAAAGAAAAACAAGAAAAAAAATTTTTTTAATTAAAAAAAAAAAAAAATTTTTTTTAATTAAAAAAAAAAGGTGGTCGTTCGTTTTTCTTTATTCTCCGGTGCCAGCCTCAGGCCTCTGCTCACCGGTCTTTCTGCCCTGTTTCCCTAATATTGGGGTCCCTGTCCCTTTAAGACTTCCAAAAAGCGCTCGCCAAAACAAAGCAGCAAAAAAGCAAAAAAAAAAAAAAAAAAAAAAAATGGTCGCGCGCTTTTCTTATGTCCTCTGTCGCCCAGCCTCCAGTGCCTGCTCACTGTTCTTGCTGCCCTGTTTTCCCAGTATCGAGGGCCCTGCACTCTGGCCCGGATGGCTGGGGCTGGGTGCTCGGCAGTCCTGGGCTCCGTCTCCCTCCCGCTCTGCCTGCTCTTCTCCCGCCGGGAGCTGGGGGGAGGGGCGCTCGGCTCCCGCGGGGCCGGGGCTTGTATCTTACCCCCTTCACGAGGCGCTGGGTTCTCTCAGGTGTGGATGTGGTCTGGATATTGTCCTGTGTCCTCTGGTCTTTATTCTAGGAAGGGTTGTCTTTGTTATATTTTCATAGATATATGTTGTTTTGGGAGGAGATTTCCGCTGCTCTACTCACGCCGCCATCTTCCGCCCCCTCTTTTTCCTGTTATGTTTTTAAGACTTCCCAACCTTTATATAGAAGTGGATGTTCTCTGGGTTGCTACAACATTGAAAGATTGGTTCTCAACCCAGGGCAATTGTGCTCTCCCAACCCCCACCCCCAGGGACATTTGGCAATCACTGGAGACATTTTTGGTTGTCACAACTGCCAAACATCCTTGGTACATGGTACAACTCTCCACATCCAAGAATTTTTCCAACACAAAATGTCAGCAGTTCTCAGGTTTAGAATTGGTCTAGATCATTCTTTTCTTGATGACCGGATGTATGGCACCAAAAATAAATACAATCAGAGATAAAGAATGGTTTTCTTAAAATAATTTTTTAAAAATTATTAAACAGTTGTGCTTGTAAGAAAATGTAAAAATAACATAATGTGGGAACTTCCTCTTCCAGCAATGATGGAATAACAGGGACTGATTATCTTCCATCTTACCTAGGAAACCAGACAGAATATGTGAAATAATGGTTTTCCGACATTGGAAAACAGGCTGTACAGAAGTGCAAAATGGTGATTCCTGACAGAGGGAGAATAAGTGAGGTGAGCCCTGTGATTGTCATAGCTTATTGCCTGGAGTCCTTATCTTGGCTTCAGCAGAGTAAGGGGGAACCCAAAACAATCCTAGAGATCTTGCTCAATAGGAGAGAGAAATATAAGAGTTCATGGAATCCGAGAAGGCTAGAAATTGCAAGAAACAATACTAGAGACCAGGATCTGTACAGAGAGAGAGAGAGAGCTTCCGAGATATGCAGAAGTTCCCCTTGAGTCTTTGAATTCCGATCTGTATATGCATGACAAAAAACTACCCTTGGTCAGTGAAAGGACCACCAGAAAGCAAGCAGTAGACTGAACAATTATCAGAGCTCACACAGGGCTGGGAATAGTTCATGTTTCCGCCAACCAGGGTGGAAAGACCTGCAATACCTAGGATATCAAGTAGAGTCCTCAAAAAGATATTGTCTTAGTAGTAGGCCTAAATTATCCTTAGTCTAAAGTCCGATATAGACCTGTTCTAACAAAGCTTAAAAGCAAGGCTTGCAAGAAACTGATTCCAAGTGACTTGACCGCATTCCACAACAAAACCCAATAATATTGAAAATAATACGATAAAATCCAGCACTCAACCATGTAAAACACACAGTGCTCGGTATCCAATCAAATAGTATCAGCCATACAAAGAAGCAGCAAAATATGATTCATAACCAGGAGAAATACCAATTAAACAAATTCTTAGAAATTATAGAGATAATAGAATTAGCAGACAAGAATGTTAAAACAGCTATTATAAAGGCATTCTATATGACTATGAAGGTGGGGAGCAACGTGAAGATGATGAAGAGAGAAATAGGAGATATAAACAGGCTCAAATCAAACTGATAAGAGATGAAAAATATATGACATGAAAAATATACTGGATTGCATTAACAGAATAGGAACTGCAGTAGACCAGATAACTTAAAATCATAGCAATAGAAACTATTTCAAAAGAAGCACAGTGAGAAAAGACTGGGGAAAAAAAGGAACAAAGCATCAGTGACCTGAGGATAACATAAAGTGATCAAACATATACACAATTGGAGTGTGAGGAAGGTGGGGGGCAGAAAAGTGTTTGAAAAAATAAGGATGGAAAATTTCTGAACATTATGAAAATTAAGTATCCAGTGATCCAAGAATCTCAACTCCAACAAAATAAATGTGAAGAAAACCACATCATGACACATCAGAATCAAACTGCTGAAAAACACTGAAGTAGAGAAATATTAAAAGCAACCAGAGGAAAAGAGACACATGAGGAACAAAGATGGGAATTACATCAAACTTCTTGTCAGAAATCATGCAAGCTAGAAGACAGTGGAGCGACATTTAAAGGTACTGAAGGAAAAAGAATGGTCGTCCTACAAATGTAAACCCAGTGAAAGTATCTTTCAAAACTGAAGGCAATTTTTACTATTGTTTTTCTAGTCTTTATTTCATTATTTCTCTTCTAATCTTTATTATTTCCTTCCTTCTGCTAATTTTCAGCTTAATTTGCTCTTTTGGTAGTTCCTTAAGGCACAAAGTTAGGTTATCTGAGATTGTTCTTTTTTTCTTAATGTAGGCATTTATTGCTATTCACTTCCCTCTTAGAGCTGCTTTTGCTGCATCCTATAAGTTGTTGTATATTTTGTTTCTATTTTCATTTCATTCCATTCCATGTCTCAAGGTAGCTTTTGATTTCTTCTTTGACCTGTTGGCTATTCAGGAGTATGTTGTTCAGTTTCCACATATTTCTGAATTTTCTAGTTTTCCTCTTGTTATTGATTTCTAGTTTCATACCATTGTGTTCACAAAAGATACTTGATATGATTTGTCTTCTTAAATCTATTAAGACTTGTTTGGGGGCCTTGCATATGATCTGTCCTGGAGAATGTTCTGTGTGGGCTTGAGAAGAATCTATATTCTGCTGCCATTGGACAGAATGTTCTGTGTATGTCAAGTCCGTTTGGTCTATAGTGCTGATCAAGTCCATTGTTTCCTTATTGATTTTCCTTCTGGATGATCTAACCATTGTGGAAAGTGGGGTATTGAGGTCCCTTAGTGTTACTGTATTGCTGTCTGTTTCTCCCTTCAGGTCTGTTAACATTTGTTTTATATAATTAAGTGCTCCAACATTGGGTGCATATATATTTAATTGTTACACCCTCTTGATGAATTGACACTTTTATCATTACATAATGACCTTCTTTGTCTCTTTTGGCAGTTTTTGACTTGAAGCCTATTTTGTCTGATAGAAGTATAGCCACCTCTGATGTCTTTTGATTACCATTTTCATGGAGTATCTTTTCTCCATATCTTCACTTTCAGCCTCTGTGTCCTTGAAGATAAAATGAGTCTCTTGGAGGCAGCATATAGCTGTGTTTTGTTTTTTAATCCATTTAACCACTTTATGGCTTTTGATTGGAGAGTTTAATCTCTTTACATTAATTATTGATAGGTAAGGACTTATTGTTGCCTTTTGTTAACTGTTTTCTGACTGCTTTGTAGTTCCTTCCTTTCTCTTTTGCTGTCTTCTTTCTGATTTTATGATAAAGACTTTTCAGACAGAAGTGAAGAGAATTCGTAGCCAACAGACATGCATTACAAAAATGTGAAAGGAAGTTCTTCAGACAGAAGGAAAATGATACCAAATGAAAATTTAGATCAAGCAAAGGTATGAGGAGTACTAGAATTTGTAAGATATGAGTATATATAAAAACACTTTTAAAAATCATTTTTATATTCTTCTTAAATGAAAAATTAACTGTTTAAATGAAAAATAATAGAAGTATATTGTAGTATTTATAATACATAAAAATAAAATGTATGACAACACTAGCACAAAGGATGGAAAGTGGAAAAGGGACATATACTGTTTTAAGTTCTTAGTGTGTATATGAAGTAGTATAACATTGCTTGAAGGTAAAGTATGCTAAGTTAAATATTTTATTGTAAACCCTAGAATACAATAAAAAATGAAACAAAGAGTTACCAATAAAGCCAATACTGGAGATAAAAAGGAATCATAGAAATTTTTAATCAAAAAGAAAGTAGGAATAAAAGAGAACAAGGAACAAGACCAGATGGGACAAATAAAAACCAGATAGCAAGGTTATAGATTTAAACCCAAGAAAATTAACAATTTCATGAAATATAAATGGTCTAAACACCCAAAGATTGTCAGTTTGGGTAAAAAAGCAAGACCTAACTATATGCTATCTATAAGAATCCCACTTTAAATATAAAGACACATGTAGCTTAAAAGAAAAAAGTATAATAAGCAAACACTAATGAAAAGAAAGTTGGAGTAGTTGTACTAACATTAGGCAAAGTAGATTTGGGCACAAGGAGTATTACCAGGATAAAGAGAAATAGTTCATAACAATAATGAGGTCAGTTCTTCAAGAGGACATAACAGTCCCAAGTGTGGGTGCATCTAACAGGGGAGCTTCAAATGTGTGAAGTAAATACCAAAAGAACTGTAAGGAGATAAAGTCCCACAGTTATAGTTGGAGATTTCAATATTCCTCTCTCAGTCAGTGAGAGAACAAATAGAAAATCAGTAAGGTTATAGAAAACTTGAATCTCAGTATTATCTAAATTGATCTAATTGACTTTTATAGAATGTCCCATGCAACAAGAGCTGAATATATGTCATTTTCAAGTCACACAGAACAGTCACAAAAAAGACCATATTCTGGGCCATAGAAAAGGCTCCATAATTTAAGAGAATTTAAGTCATGCAAAGGATGTTTTCTGACTGCCAAGAAATCAATAACAAATAGATAGCTGGAGAATTTCCAATATATGGTCTCTTAACAGCTTTTTGAAGATATAATGCACATACCATACAATTCACTCATTAAAAGTATACAATTTGATGGTTTTTAGTGTATTCATAGATATGTGCAACCATCACCACAATCAATTTTAGAAGATTTTCATCACCCTCAAGAAGACACTCTATCCTTTAGCTATCACCCCTCTATCTCCCCACCCCACCTAGACTAAGCAACCACTAATCTACTTTATGTCTATAGATTTCTCCATTCTGGACTTTCATGTGAATGGAATCCTATACTATATAGTCTTCTGTGACTGGTCTTTAGCTTAGCATAATGCTTTCAAGGTTCAACCATATTGGAGCAAGAGTCCATATTTTATTCCTTTTATATGGCCAAATAATATTCATTAATAGATATACCACGTTTTGTTTATCTGTTCATCCACTGATGGTTAGTTGAATTGTTCCCATCTTTTGGCTATAGTGAATAATGCTGCTATAAGCATTCACGTACAAGTTTCTTTGTGGACATACATTATCCTTTTTAGTGCATATTTCACATAAGAGTAGGGTTAGTTGGGTTGTCTTGTAGCTCTCCTTTATTGTTTAAGGAACTGCCAGATCATTTTTCTGAAGCACCCGCACCATTTTATATTCTCACCAAGAGTGTATGAGGATTCTGATTTCTCCACATCCTCCCTAACACATGTTGTTGTCTGATTTTTTTATTGTAGCTATCCTAGTGGGTGTGAAGTAATATCTTATTGTGGTTTTGACTTACATTTTCCCCATGACTAATGATGTAGAACATCACTTCATGTGCTTATCAGTCATTGTATATCTTTTCTGAAGCAATGCTGAGATCCTTTGCCCATTTTTTGCAAGTTATTTGTCTTTTTATTGTTGGGTTCTAAGAGGTCTTTATATATTTTCTAGGTACAAGTCCTTTGTTAGGAATATTATTTACAAGTATTTTCTCCCATTTCGTGTGTCTTCCCTCTTTTTTTTTAATTTTTTAATTTTGATATCATTAATGTACAATTACTTGAACAACATTATGGTTACTAGACTCCCCCCATTATCAAGTCCCCCCCACATACCCCATGACAGTCACTGTCCATCAGCATAGTAAGATGCTTCAGAATCATTACTTGTCTTCTCTGTGCTATACTGCCTTTCCCGTGTCCCCCCCCTACATTATGTGTGCTAATCATAATGCCCCATTTTCCCCCTTATCCCTCCCTTCCCACCCATCCTCCCCAGTCCCTTTCCCTTTGGTAAGTGTTATTCCATTCTTGGGTTCTGTGAGTCTGCTGCTGTTTTGTTCCTTCAGTTTTTTCTTTGTTCTTATACTCCACATATGAGTGAAATCATTTGGTACTTGTCTTTCTCCGCCTGGCTTATTTCACTGAGCATAATACCCTCTAGCTCCATCCATGTTGTTGCAAATGGTAGGATTTGTTTTCTTCTTATGGCTGAATAATATTCCACTGTGTATATGTACCACATCTTCTTTATCCATTCATCTACTGATGGACACATAGGTTGCTTCCATTTCTTGGCTATTGTAAATACTGCTGCGATAAACATAGGAGTGCATATGTCTTTTTCAAACTGGGCTGCTTTATTCTTAGGGTAAATTCCTAGGAGTGGAATTCCTGGGTCAAATGATATTTCTGTTTTTAGTTTTTTGAGGAACCTCCATACTGCTTTCCACAATGGTTGAACTAATTTACATTCCCACCAGCAGTGTAGGAGGGTTCCCCTTTCTCTGCATCCTCACCAGCATTTGTTGTTGCTTGTCTTTTGGATGTTGGCCATCCTAACTGGTGTGACGTGGTATCTCATTGTGGTTTTAATTTGCATTTCCCTGATAATTAGTGATGTGGAGCATCTTTTCATGTATCTGTTGGCCATCTAAATTTCTTCTTTGGAGAAGTGTCTGTTCAGATCCTCTGCCCATTTTTAATTGGCTTATTTGCGTTTTGTTTGTTGAGGTGCGTGAGCTCTTTATATAATTTGGATGTCAACCCCTTATCGTGTATGTCATTTACGAATATATTCTCCCATACTGTAGGATGTCTTTTTGTTCTACTGATGGTGTCCTTTGCTGTACAGAAGCTTTTTAGTTTGATATAGTCCCACTTGTTCATTTTTGCTTTTGTTTCCCTTGCCAGGGGAGATATGTTCATGCAGAAGTCACTTATATTTATGTCCAAGAGACTTTTGCCTATATTTTTTTCTAAGATTTTTATGGTTTCATGACTTACATTCAGGTCTTTGATCCATTTTGAGTTTACTTTTGTGTACGGGATTAGACAGTAATCCAGTTTCATTCTCTTATATGTAGCTGTCCAGTTTTGCCAACACCAGCTGTTGAAGAGGCTGTCATTTCCCTATTGTATATCCATGGCTCCTTTATCATATATTAATTGACCATATATACTTGGGTTTATATCTGGACTCTCTATTCTGTTCCATTGGTTCATGGGTATGTTCTTGTGCCAGTACCAAATTGTCTTGATTACTGTGGCTTTGTAGGTCTTCCCTCTTTCTTGATGATATCAATATATGGATATGAATACATTTCTATACAACCTATGGATCAAAGAACAAATTTCAAAAGAAATTAGAAAGTGTTTTGAATTAAATAAAAATGAAAATGCAAATTACAAAATTTGTGGGATGCAGGTAAAACAGTGGTTATGGGAAAATGTTTAGTATTCAATGCTTAATTTAGAAAAGAAGGTGTAAAGCAAACTAGTTAAGCTTCCAATTTAAGTAATTAGGCACTGTCAGACTGGTCTCCCAAGTGATTATGCCAGTTTGTGTTTCTAGCCATAGTGTGTATTCACGTTACCAACAATATACCTGATATTCTTAGATTTTACTATTTGGTCAAATAGATTGGAGTGAAGTATGTCTTCTTGCTTTAGTTTGTATTTCCCTGATTACTAGAGAATTGACTAACTTTTCACAAATTTAGTGGCCTTTTGGGTCTCATCTTCTATGTAGTAACTGTTCATGTTTTTGCACATTTAAATTGGGTTGTTTTCTGCTTTTTGATCTAAGAAAGTTTTGAGATATTATAAATGCAAATGTTTTCCAGTTATATCTTTTGACAGTATATTCTCACAGTCTGTAGCTATCTTTGACTTCATATTGTCTTTGTCGTATAAATATTTTAATTAAAAGAAGTCAAATGTATTAATATTTTTAAAGTAGGGCTTGTGTTTTTTTCTCTTAAAGAATACGACCTTGTAAATACAGTCTCTTGTATTTTCTTTCAATTTGTTTTAATGTTTTACTTTTACATATTGCTTTATAATTTATCAGGAACTTATTTTTGTGTAGGGATTTACTTTTTTCCCCCACAGGGCTATCCAGTTATCTAAGCATCCTTTGTTGAATAATCTATCCTTTCCCTGCTTCTCTGCTGTTCTACCATTGTCATATATCAAGTTTCCCTACATCTCTGGTTCACTTTCTGAGCTTTCTGTTCTGTTTCACTGGTCTGTTGTCTCTATACTAATACACGGTTTTATTGCTATAGGTTTATAATAAATATTTCTATCTGGTAGCATGAGCCCCTGCTCATTGTTTCATTCTTCTTCATGAGTGTTTTCAGTATCCTTGGTGCAGGCTTTTAGCCAGGGTTTCAGAGTCTACCAGGCACTTGCCTCTTATGGAACAGAAACTTTCCAGCCCTGCACTGCTTCCTTCCACAGCTGGACACTTAAGCCTATTCTATTTTTTTTTAATTAATAGACTTTATTTACTTCAAAAAAAATTTAGAGCATTTTTAGGTTTATAGAAAAATCGAGCAGAAAGTACAGAGTTCCCTTATACTCCCCCAGTTTCCCCACTTAGTAACATCTTGTACTGGTGCAGTGCATTTGATGAGCCAATATTGATACATTAGCATTAATTCAACTCCAGAGTTTACATTAGGGGTGATCCTTTGTGTACATTCTGTGATTTCTGACAAATGCATGTCATGTATCTGTATCCACCATGACAGTATCATACAGAATCATTTCACTGCCCTAAATAGCCCCAGCACACCAACCCTCCATCACTCTCCCACCTCTCCTCTCAAGCTCCTGGCAACCACTCACCTTTTTTTGTTTCCATAGTTTACCTTTTCCAGAATGTCATATATATATTGAACCATATAATACGTAGCCTTTTTAGACTGACTTCTTTCACTTAGCAACGTGCTTTTAAGGTTCTTCTATGTCTTTTCATGGCTTGATAGCTAATTTCTTTTTATCACTGAATAGCATCCCCTTATCTGGATGGGCCACTTAAGCCAATTCTTAATCTATTGCTCTTTGGTGGCCCATTTAACTGTGACAAAGCCCTCCAAGCCCAACAACAGTCAAGGACCTATTTCAACAACCAGCCCATTTAGACTCATTTCCTGGCCAATGCAAATAACTGATTGGGTAAGAAAAGAAGTTAGCCAAATTAATGGTCACTCACTGGACCAGACAACTCTGTCAAGATGGTCAAACTGGTTGGATTTGCAGGTCAGGCCTGGGAGGCAGACAATATGGTCCAGTGGAAGGAGCCTGGGCCCAGGAGTCAAGAGCTCTGGGTTATATGCACAGCTCTACCACGAACCTGTACTAGTTACTCCCCTTTAAGGACCCCTCTCTTTGAAGACCTTGCCTGCTCTGCTGAGCTCAAATTCCAAAAGAGCTATAAGTCCTCTCTTACTGATCAGCTGTTCACCTATGGCATGGAATGTCATTTATATGCCAGAGCATGTATACCAGGGCAGCAGGACCAGGGACTCACAGGCACACCCTTTGTCCTGTAGGCGTCTTGCTGAGACTTAACTTCTTGCCAGGGGATGGGGATCATGCTACCTGCCCCTCAGGGCTTTGCAGAACTTCCATAGAAAGGGGCTCGTGGTACATGCTCTTCCTGGGGCCTGTTGGAGATAGGCAAAAGGTGATACTCTGAAAGCAGAATTTTCATTGGCCCCAAACAGGCCTTTTCTTCCCGTATTATTAGGCCGAAATAGATGCGACGCCATTGATGATTAAAGCTGCTAGATGGAGCTGGTTCACTTTAGGTGAATTCTCCTCCTTTCTGCATGACTATGTAAATCCCAGGGAGCTATTGCACTTCCTAAATTTAAACTCATCTTTGCTATCAGGAACTGACTTCCATGAGTGCTTCTGGCATTTTGTATTTAAATATTGGTTACTTTTCACAATGAAGTCTTTCCACTTTTCATTCTGGGTGTCTTTTAGGGGACAGAGGGCCAGCCTACAGTGTTAAAACAGAAGCTTAGCATTTGTTGCTTCTTCTGTAAATTAATTTGGTCTACAAAGCTTTCCCTGGAGAGTCTTCACTCTATGCTGGGCCCTTGGACTGAGCTTGGCAGTGGGCTCTGTGGAGAGAACTGAAGTTCCTCTGACCTTGGCACACAGGCAGGACTGAACAGCTTTAGGTCTTGGCCAGGAGGCTCACCACATTCCCATCTGCCCAGTTAGAAACTACTCCCCATCCCTCAGCCACCACTCACCATTCAACTTTGAGGGTACAGACTAAGTACACCTCACATGGGTGACGTGACAGCAGAAGCCCCGTCACTTACCTGCCTTACTCCAGGCCGTCCCTTACATTGCTCCCAGTTGGAAGGACAATTTTCCCACTGCGGAGTCATGCCTCCCACTCAGAAGGCTTGGATCGCCACTGGCTTTGGAAGGAAGTCCTGACCTAGGCCTGATATTCAGGGCCCTCCTCACTCCCAACGTTCTGCTTCTTACTCAACTCTCAGCACCCCTGTTTCCAAAATCCTCATGCTTCAGCCTCCCCAGACTTGCCTCTGTTCCCTGAGCATCCCATGTACCTGCACATTCTTTACCTGTGCAATTCCTGCTACCTGGAATTCTTCTCCCCTTCCCTCCTGTCCTTCCCTATACACATTGTTCAAGTTGCAGCTGCAGCATCACCAACTTTGTGAAGCCTCCTCCAAGCCCTGGGAAGCGATTCCTCTCAGGCCAGGACAGAGTGAGATCAGAACCAGATTCTCAAGACCCGCATTCCATGCTGTATGGGGAAGGAACTGGCACTGAGCATTTCCCAGGGGACCTGGAGGCCCCAGGAGCACGGGCTAGCCAAGCTCTGTGCTGGCTGCTTGTTCAGTGGGTGGCTGCAGGTGCTCTCACCCTCTTCTGCGGGGAAGGATGCCTTCTTTGACTGGCAGAAAGTCTAGGGAGGGAAGGGCAGCAGGCAGACCTCCAGACCTATCCTGAGAGGAACAGGGCCACCAGCCTCCCAGGCTGCCATCCTCCCTGCCCACCCCGAGCAAGGTCACCTCCAGCAACTCCTGACCATCCGTTAGGCACCAGGGATTGGGCTGGTGCTGGTCTCCTGCCCTCAAGTAGCTCACAATCTAGCAGGGAAGATAGATCTCTGTATATGGTATGTTCATTTGCTAGGTAACAAAGTACCACAGACTGGGTGGCTGGAATTCTGGAGGCCAGAAGTTCAAAATCAAGGTATTAGCAGGGTTGGTTCTTTCTGAGGGCTGTGAGGAAAGATCTGTTCTGGCCCCTTCTCCTTGGTTCCCCATGTCTTCACATGGGCTCTCCCTCTGTGTGTCATGTCTTAATCTCTTCTGATGAGGACACTAGCCAGATTGGAGGAGGGCCCACCCTGATGACTTCATTTAAGCTTAATTACCTTTCTAAAGACCTTATCTCCAAATACAGTCACATTCTGGGGTACGGGGCTTCAACATGTGAATTTGCAGGGACACAATTCATACCACAACAGTGGGTAACAGAGCTGTGGGATGATATGCACCATGGTGGATGGAGGTTTGTGCTGAATGCTGTTGGGACACAGCACAGGCGCCCATCCTGGCCCCTGCTCTCCTGGCCACACTGCGCATCACCAGTCAGGACTACCATGACCGAGGCCTGCCTTTAATTGAGCAGGCTTCTAGTAAAAGGCAGGACATGGGTTTAAACCCACAGCCATGTGCTTCCATGTGGTTCTTTGTCAGCACAGCCGTGGTGTCTTCTAGTAGAGAAGCCCATGCCCCTGGCTTCCTCCAGTCTGGCTCAGATCCCCTTTGAGAGAAGGAGAGCTCCCTATAAGCCCCTTTCTGTCTCTCTTCTTCCCAGTCCAGCCTGGTGAGTCAAAGGAACATAGGCTAAGGGCACAGAGAGGCCTGAATTCAGACCCCAGCTGGGCTACTTACAGGGTTTGTGATCAGGGACTGACAAGTCACATCCCTCCATCAGCCTCAATTCTTTCTTTCATAAAGTGGGATGATAACTCTTCTGGGTGTAATTATGGAGCTAAAATGAGAATCTCTGGGGAAAGGCCATGGAGCCAGCCAGGCCTGGAGTGCCTTGATCTCTGTGTCCCGGCAGCACATTTACTCGCTGGTGGTCAACTGAATGATGCGCAAGTGACTGAACCAGTGGCAGGTCCTCTGCCAGCCGCACCCATGGGTGCAGAGGGATGGTCTGGGAGTTCCTTTTACATCCAGGCTGAAGGTGAAGAGGGGGCTGTATGAGGAAAAGGTAGGCAGCAGGCATGGTCTGTGGAGAAAGAAAGGCGCCAAGAGCTATCTCCCCAGTCTACATCCCTCCACCTCGAGTGCAGTGTCCAGGTTGTCTGTGCTGGGAGGCTGAAGGTAACATCAGCAGTCATGTGTCCCTCTGATTTGCCTTCTGAAAGCAAGAGGGTCTTTTGGGCCCTCTGTTAAGCATATGCTGTCATCATATACTGTCTCATTTAATGGTCACAGATACCATGTAAGATAAATAGTAGAACTGGGATTTGAACCCAGGTCTCTGATTCTAGAGACTGCCTCCTGACCCCTAGGCTGCCCTGTTGCTTAAACATTATGAGCCTTGGTTGCATCCTCAGTTAAATGGGGGTCTCCGGGGGAGTTAAAAGAGGGAGCATGCTAGGAAATGCATTGTAAAGTGTGCATTCCCCACAGCTCCAGGGTCCCTCTTGGTCCACAGGCCAACCATCGGGGCCACGTCACTTCCTTCCTGCATGAGAGTCCCACCCTCACTTCTATTCACTTCACGCTGCAAATTCTGAGAACCCCCCACCTTCTCAGAGCTTTAGTCAGGTGTTTCCTTCCAACTCCCTCTTGGGTGATCAGCAGCTACTTCAGTCTCGCTCATGTTCGTTCTCTCTCTGTCCCTCTCCACCTCTCCCTCTCTGGCTCTCTCTCTCTCACGCACACATACACATACACAAACACAAACACAAACACACCAGGAACATAGGTCCACTCTGTCCGCCACTGACTCCAAACCACATTCCAAGTGCCACCCGACGGCTCCCATCTTCTAGAAGGCTGCTGCCTGGAGTTAATTGTTGGCCCATCAGACCCACAGAAAGGCCTGGTTGAGCTGGACCTCAGGAGTGAAGTGCAGCTGATGAACGAGGGTTTCCTGTGGGTTCTGCCTGTGGCTGTCTCATGCCTACTGATGGTCAAGCATTTCATAAGCCCAGAGCAAATGCCTCTTCATTGTCCATGGAGACAAATTCCAGGTAGGAAAATTATCATGCATTTAAGCAGCCAAGCAGCAACTAGGCTCAAACCTGTTACTTCACAGAGAGTTTCCACCTTTTGGCTCATCTGCTTCTGAGGGACCTGAAGCACAGCAAAGATAGTATGCGCCTCAGCCCTGCATTTTGGACCAAGCCTGCCTTAAAACTCCGTACCATGCCGAGATCCTCTCCCCACCTCCCCGCCCGCAATAGCTCCATCCTGACGGACCCTAACTCCTTCCCACAGATACTTGGCCCAGTGAAAGCAAATATTTAACAGTTAACTCTCTCTGTTTCCAGTCCTTCTCTATTCATGCTACATCCCAATTTAGGGAGGAAGAACTATCACATTTCTGCATGGCCCTTCTATACCAGATTGAGTGGGTGACAGGCAGGAAAACTGGAAAGGAAATGCCTGTAATGTTTAGTTAATGTGCTCATCGTATTTGATTTGGCTGCGTCTCCCCAAATGCAAATACAGACGTCCCACTTTATTTGCATATGAGTCTTTTCTTCCCCAGAGGGAGGGGTGGACCAGTGTGGCCTTAGCTGGGACTTAGAGCAGCGGTGTTGGGGCTGGGCGTGTGGTCTCTACGAAGCTACTGAGAGGACAGGGTCACATGCAGATACTTAATCTTAACTGAGAGCAGCTTGGAAAATACCACAATTCAGTTTTGCAGAAAATCATCTCACTGGGAACTCTCACAGAGGCCGTGGGAGTGGGAAGAGCACTGGGCTTGGAAGAGAATTGCTCAATTCAAGTTTGAGTTCTGCCACTTGACCTTGGGTGAGTTTCTTGGCTCCTCGGAGCCTCAGTTTTCTCATCAGCAAAAAATGGGTTTAAAAATCCCTGCTCTGCCCACCCCATAGGGCTGTTGTGAAGAGTCCAGGGAAAAAATGCATATGCATGCTGTTGTCAACTGTGTCAGGAACATGATGCATTACTGTTACCATTATTGTTATTCTTATTATATGAGGAGGCTAGAGAATGTCTATACTGCAGAACGAGGCAACAGTTCAGTTTTTAGGTGCTTTGGCCTCAGAACAACTCATTCAAAGCTGGTCATTTGGAATATGGAGAATTGTTCCAAAGACCTTACGAGCCCTGGGCTTTAGGCCAGAGAGCAGCTTGCACTCTGTGACCTGGGGGGACCCTGCTGCCCTCCCTGGGCCCTCTTCCTTCCCCATCTATACCACATGGGCCTAGCTGTGCTCTGCACCCCCTTCTAGTCTAAGGCAGCTTGCTTTGTGTACAGCTGATCATACTTCCCAGAGATGTCACACTTCACCGGGCCTTTGCACGTAGGAGCTCTGCATTTCCATAGGCCCAGCCTTTTGACCAGTGGGTCCATTTGTACCCCTGGTCTATGCAAGCCTAGCATCTGCCAGAGAATACGCCAGTGTTGTGGGTAAATAGCATGAGGTCTGGACAGAGAGCTATGTGAGCCTATCCAGGAGTTCTCTAGTCCTCAGCCATCCTGATCCCAGGAGGCACAAACAAATGCTAGATGCTGTCTCCCTGGCTGGGCTTGAGATCAAAGAGGGAGAAGGCCGCAGACTCAGGACAGTTTCCCGAAGAGCCCCCATCGGAAAGGTCAAGGTGTTTAGATAAAAACTGATGTATTTCTTATGGGCCTGATGTAAATACACAGGAAACTCATTGTTGATCATTGCAAATCACGTCTTAAGGGGTCGTGCTTTTCCTTCATTGGCTGTTACCAGACCATGTTAGAAAGGGTCCTTTCTACAGAAACTTCACCTTGAGACTCCTCTTAGATTGCTGTGGGGTTTGACTTCGTAGAAGGCTTCTGCTCCTCATATCCCCCTGCTTCTGATAAAAACCAGGATCCAAGATGCTGCCCAAGTTGCAGCCATTTGGATAGTATGGTTAGAACAGTTGCCGCTGCTGAATGTGGGGAGTCCTCCCATTCTCAGATTCTGTGCCTTCACCCAACTGCCTTGCTTTCCCTCACCTTCCAGGAGCAGGCCCTCCCTTACCTGACATTCAAAGCCTTCTCTAACTCAACCCTTCAGTGTAGAAGAGTGGGGAGGGTGGCTGGCTTTAGATCCAAGCAGATCTGTGTGTGAATGCCACTTCTGTTTCTGAGCCTCTGTTTTCTCATCTGTCAAAGGGATAGGCTAATGCTTGGTGGAGCTGGTGTAGTCTTGAAGAGATAGTAATACATGCAGGGCATCTGGCCCAGGGCTCAGCCCATTATGGCTGCTTAGTTGTCAGCTAT